>NC_141152.1:38733579-39333579 GCF_053477565.2 Lygodium microphyllum
AATATGATACCTTGAATGTATTACAAGACTAATGAGCAAGCATGTAGTTGCTATGACTAATGGATTCAAAATAAGTCAAAGCTAGCATATACGAAATAATTACTGCAACTATTGTGCAGCAACTTGCACCCTCCCTTTGTGTTAGGCACCAGCTTTACGTCCATTGTCAAGAAGGCCAATTTTATAGTTGTGTAGATTATGGTTGAACGGTCGAAGACACAATGCTAGGCTTCATACTCAACTTGGAGCCTTCCAATTAGGTTTTTCTTCACAATATAGAAATCAAAATGCTAGATTTGATGATTTCAATGCTACATATCTTTCATTGTATAGACTAAATCAAGTTCCTTCGGCACTTTGCATTCCTCAAAATGCAAATCCTCATGAAACCCATAATATCCCCATCGTATAATGCACATATGCATGCAAGTCCATTGGGTGAAGTGCAACATATTGTCTTCTACATTTCCCAAATTCTATTAGGCACACAACATATGCTTGAACCATTTTTTGATGCTAAGGGACCTCTTTTCCTCGTCCACGTGAGATACCTCAAATGAAATTGCATCATGCAGTGCATGTGATGTGTTATTGAGATCCTGGATTGCACAATCTTGTAGGAATGGACAGGTTATGCTCTAAGTGTCATGGTCTTCTGAGTGTAGAGTTGACTGTGGAAAAGCATTGTTGTAGGAATGGGAAGCTTTCATTGCCTCCCCTTTGAAAAACTCCCAAGCCCTTGCATGGTTTGCTGGTTGGGAATAATTGTAAGAGTAGAGAGTTTAAGTGAGATATACACGCCTACAACTCTATCCTTGCATTTGTATCCTTAGGTACCAAGATCGATGAGTCATTGCTTGGAGTTGGGAATGGATGCATATTTGAATTCCTGGTCATGGCTCTATTTATCAATGTATTGGAGCAATGATACTTGATGCTACCAATCATGCAATACCAAAATTTGCATAGTTATATGTTTACAATAATGACTGTGAGCTTCAAAATAGGATGTCCATAATGCCTAGCCTTGATTCGAGTGTATTGTCGTCATTGCAAGAAATGATGCAAACTTGCAATGTTTATGCTCAAGCCTTTTGAACTATCAAAGAGATGATTCTAGAAAATCCCCCTACTACTGAGATAAGAATGACTATTCTTGAAGGATGTGCGACCTCAAGACAATACTTTATGCCAATTGGAAATGAAATTGCTACTATCATGCTAGGTCCAAGCAATGATGAGGGATCACATCACTATAACATAAACATTTACACACAGAATGACATGTGTCACTATATCTAACCTGCATCGAAGCTACATGCTGTTGTTGTATGTTCTTCTATTCCCCAATGGAGAGGATGGTTGGCACTTGAAAATCCCATACTCCATAGTGGAAAATAGTGTGCATTTGGATTTTATAGTGGACAATAGTGTGCATCTGGAAAGTGTGGCTAAAAAATACTGTGTTACACAAATGGAGTAGTATGCATATCACATTTAAGTTCAAGATAACACCGTTGTGTGCATGCTGAGAGGTGGGAGACTATTGCAACAATTTGTGGTGGATGCATATTGTAGCATTGAATAGTGTAGATTAACATGGTGTCGACTTAATCAATCCACTTTGCGTACTGAGGTATATTCGGGCCTCGCTGACATGATTTTTGCTATTGATAGGCAGAATGTTGTTCCCAAAAGATCTATTGGTAAACACATTGTGCTTCCATCGTCCTTTACAAGAGGGCCTCAACACTTGTACCAACTATATCAAGATGCCATGCCCATTGTTCATGGTAGAGGTAAACATGATCTCTTCATCAAATCACATGTAATCCAAGGTGGGTGGAGATTAGGGATGCTATATTGCCTGACAGTGCACAATAGGCCACACTTGACTTGTAGATTCTTCTATAAAAAACGTAAGGACATGATGGAAACACTTGTGAAGAAAATTTTGTATGGAAGAGTTGCAAGCTACGTAGCTATAGTGGAATTCCAAAAGCATGGCTTGCCACACTCACATGCACTTCTTATATTGCATGATGCTTTCAAGCCTAATCTCGATAGGTGGTGTGTTTGCCGAGAAGCTGCTAATAAGTGGTAGTTTCTAAATCTTCGTTAGTTAGAGACTAGTCAGTCAGTTTATACCAAAGAGCTTCGAGATAGACCCATTATTTTCTTATAAACACCATCAAGCCAAGATCCAAAAATAAGAAAGAGCTTAAAGGACTAAACAGTGTGGGCAGAAATCCTTAGGAGGTGATGGGACCTAAAATGGGCCGGCACTGGCTATAGCACTAGCCGGACCTCATGCTCATGACACACAAACACCCTCATGGCCTCGCGGACCAGGAGCGTCAATCTAATGCTAAAGGACAAACTACCCTAAAGCTTAATCTATGCGTTCATAGTCTATCGTCCAACGTTTCCCTTAAACTCCTCGGAGGGAGATCCCAAAGTACATAGGCATAACGCCTCATCACACACACATATGGAGGCACTCCACCAACTAATAGTCGGAGCCCCACTGCAGCTCTCCTACATCGCAGGGATTGGCCCTTTGATGCGCTGCTAAATATATAACACATACGAGCACAAACTCCTCTCAAGGTACCAATATTTTACGTTCCAGGATGTACCATTCCTCACAACAATTTCCCTTTAGGACCCAACGACTAACCTACAGCTTGGGATGTCCTCTCACACTCATCGTTGGTCTTAACCTAAGGAAGACATGTGCTATGCATCCAGGAGGTTCTTCTGATACCTTTTAATTATTATGCTTAATGCAAGTCGTGTATGGCTATGTGCTTAGACAAGAGAAAGATTAGCATCGTGCATAGTGCATAAAACATTCTTTCCATGAATTTCACTAGGGCGTACTGCGTTGAAAGGAGGCACTGAGCCATACGCTCATGCTACCATCTTCTTTATTTAAATCGTTTCCTATATGCCAAGTGTAATGCATAAATCAAATCTTTTATTATCTTTCAGTGTTTTAGCTTCTTTTCATCCAACTCTTAGCATTTTGCATCATTGATCAGTTAGATAGGGTTTCTATGTATTTTTCCCTTTTAAAAGAACGATAAATACGCACAAAACATAGAAACGGGGACAAACCGAGGCCAACCTCGTGCTTTGCCATCGTTATACATTGCACAAACATAGATATAAATTTCCCTAATTTTTTCTCAGTCCATTTTCTATTTTTTCCTAATTTTAAACCCATTTTTCCATTTTTAGGTAATTTTCTCTATTTTTCTTTAACAAATAATGTCTGAAAATGAAAATTGATTGTGGGTTGTGGCCCTTAGGTTCATTGACAGAAAAAACTCAGATTTAGTTGGTGTGACATATCATATTTCTCATTTATATAGCAAAAAACCCAATTTTACCCTTAAAACGCGTGTTTTCATGTATTTTGACACTAATGCTGGTCATGTAGCCTTATATTTTCTGATTTTTAGAGCATAAAATTTAATGCTCAGCATCTTCAAGAACAACACTCTTCATGTCTTCATTCATCCGGAAGCAATCCGGTCTCATCCGGACAAGCTTTCCTCCACCATTCTTCATTGTCTTCATCCACACAAGAACAACCCCTTAAGGGAGAGAGGGAGGAGAGAGAAAGACTGAAATCAAAGATCTCCATTGAGGCCACCATTTGACTGGCAAGAGGTGGCGATAGAGTCAGCATCCAGAGGGGAATCAAGGCCCATGATCATTGGGGGTGGTTGTTCACAGGCAGGAGGATGGATTCATCAAGATGTAGGCGCAATTTTTGCCAGCGTGTTGCCGCCATGTTTCTCCTTCTTCTCCACGTTTTTTCCTCCTACATTTCATGTAACATCTTCAATTTGGGCTCCCAAGGGTCACTTACCCATTTGGCCAAACTTTGGTCCACCTCTTCGCATCTTGACCGTTTCCTTGGCCATTTCCCCGTCCGGTGTCCGAATCGAGCTCTGAAAAATCCTGGGCGTCCGGCTTGACACCCCGCATTGGCCGGCAACTCCTGAAATCTGCACCGCAATCTGAAAATTATCAAAAATCAACAAGTGTCGCTCGGGCGCCTTTAAAGCACTTTGACGATTGATGGAACCTAAAACGGGCCGGCACTGGCTCATGCACTAGCCGAACCTCTATCATGCACTCAACAATCCCACGGCCTCGCGGCCAGGAGCGTGGATGACACATACATCATCTTCCTAAACATCTTGCATTTGTATCACGTCTTGTAGTCCAACTCTAACCCACTTAACACTCCTCAGAGGGAGTCCCAGCACATTGCCAAATAGCACGAAGTACAAACATAGGAGGTCCTCCCCCAGCTGATTGCCGCTACCTCACTGCGACTCTCCTACACCTTGGGGATTGGCCCCTCGATGCGTCGCTAAACATATATAACACAATATCGCACACATTTCCACTCAAGGTACCAATTGATCGTATCCAGGAATGTACCATACCTCACTTTACTTCCCCCTGGACCCAATGCCTAGCCTACAGCTTGAACAACCTTACTCACTCAACATTGGTCACGATCTTCTAGAAAGCAATTGCCATGCATCCAGGAGGTATTGTCTCATACCTTTTAAATTTCTTTATGATTTATGCAGATTGTGAATGTCCACGTGCTCAAACAACTAAGAAAATCAGCATTTCTGCACATGTGAAAAATATTTCTTTCAATGATTTTGACTATTGCTCGTATGCGGCGTTGCATGAACCTAGCACCGAGAAACCCTCGTGCTACTAGGTTCTTAATCTTTAATTATCGACCAACCTAAATGGTATGCATAAAAACCAGCAAGCTTTTCATCATTTCATTCAGCATTTAAACACCTTTTATACACTCTACCCCCTCACCCGTTTAGGTTGTGCATGGTGCATAGGTTTAGGGTTCATTTTTCACATTTTTATTGTATAGAAAAGCAATAAAAACTCACTAAAACATAAAGGTAGGGCTGAACTGAGGCTAAACCTCATACTTTAGATCCCCCATACATCCATAAGCATGGTTCTTATTTTTCCTTAATTTTCGGCACTCAAAATCCATTTTTTCCCTATTTTTTTTCCATTTTCCCTATTTTCTTTGTATTTTTTGCAATATTAAATGACTGAAAATTCAAAATGAGTTGTGGGTTGTGGCCCTTAGGTTCATTTGCAGCAAAAATACAAATTTGCTTGGTGTGTCTTACTATATTTTCCATTTATATATCAAAAACGCCCAATTTCCCCCTATTTCGCGTGTTTTACGGGTTTTACACCATTAATTTCAGTCATAACACTTATGATTTTCTGATTTTCTGAGCATAAACTGATCAAACTCATAGCAAACAACATTATGATGCATAATCATCCCATGGAAACAAGTATTCATGAAGCAAATTGCATAAAACATCAATTTCCTTTGTAAAAATGAAATTACCGTTCTTTGCGGGTTGCGGGTTTTTATTTGCCATGTCTCGGGACTGATTTACAGCCACCATTAATGCTCATGACAGTCCACAATCAGCAATCTTCCTTCCTCTTACACCACGGAGCAATCCGGTCTTCATTGGACAAGCATCCGTCATTCATTCTTCTTCTTCTTCTTCTTCACCACATAAATCTGCCCTTAGAGGAGAGAGAGGGAGGAGAGAGAAAGACTAGAATCAGAATTCTTCATTCAGGCCACCATTGTACGAGCGAAGGACGGCGATATGCTCGGCCCACAGGGGGGAATCAAGGCCCAAGTTCTGTTCCATGGGTTATATGCAACACCCCAATCATGAGAGAGAGGAGAGAGGGTGCAAAATTTGGCGTGAAGATGATGGCGCCTCCATCTCCTCCTTCATCTTCTCTCTCCACGTTTTTTGATCTTGTATGCTTAAAATTTTGAAGGGGTGGGGTCCAAACCCAAAAGGCATGCCTAATTTTGGCCTCCCAGGTGTCCACCTTTTCATATCTTGACCATTTTGTGGCCATTTCCCCGTCCGGACTCCGAATCGAGCCCTGAAAAATCCTAATCGAGCTCTAAAAAATCTTGGGCGTTCGGCTTGATATCCCGCATTGGCCGACAACTCTTGTCAATCCGCACGATAGTCTAAAAAATTATGAAAAATAAACAAGTGTCGCTCGGGCGCCTTTAAAGCACTTTGATACTTAAAATCGTCCTAGATCGAGCCGCCGCCTTCGACGTTGAATATTTTTCCCTTGATATTCGTAATTTTTAGCTATTTTTAAGCACTTCTCGGCACCAAAATTCCGCTCTCAATGCTTAAAATCATCCTAGCTGGAGCCGCCGCCTTCGACCTTGAATATTTTTCCCTTGATATTCGTAATTTTTAGCTATTTTTAAGCACTTCTTGGCATCAAAACTCTGCTCTCATTGGTGACCACGGGATAGGGTGACTCAGCCCGTCGAATCCCACAGTAGATCTGCATGAAACAACCAAAGGAAGCATCAAGCTGATACAGAATAAATACATACTAAACACAGCACAGTGCTCACCCTACCCCTTGATAAAACCAAGGCATGACATCCACAAGGAGTGGGCCTAGCATAATTTGATAAAAGGTCCGAAGCTAGTCACTAACCAACTGCTCCAACACGGCCAAACTAAAAAGAACTATCAAAGAGGTTGCCCTAAGTGGTGGTCTGAACTACCTACCTAACTAAGGACAACACAACCAAGAGCTCCTACTAGGGGAGGACTCCTATAGCCTGATCAAGAAGTATTTTCTTTCAACACATTTCTTCTTTTAGGGTTTGTATATTTCCATACTTGGGCATGTAAAAAGGAGGGAGCTGAGCGTAGTGACCCAAGGAGAACAGGGCATCGGCCTCAGGTCCTGTCTCGGTACCCAAGAACCTACCAAGCCCTCGCAAGGCGACACCTAATCCTTTTCTGATGCTCACTTTTATTTTCGCTCTAACCTTCCTTAATTTCTTATTTTCCAGCAAGATGCCACCCCTAGGAAGACAAGGCATCGGCCCCGGGTTTGACTCGTCCCCAAGAACCTACCAGGCCTTCGCAAGGCGATGAACAACTCCTTATAAATTTTCCTTTCTTTTCTTTTCTATTTTTATAGAGGGTTAGAACGCTTAAAATTCCGCTCTCACCTGGGCGTCCAGCTTGACATCCCGCATTGGTCGGCAACTCTTGTCAACCCGCACGACAGTCTGAAAATTTATGAAAAATAAACAAGTGTTGCTCGGGAGCCTTTAAAGCACTTTGACACTTAAAATCGTCCTAGATCGAGCCGCCGCCTTCGACGTTGAATATTTTTTCCTTGATATTCGTAATTTTTAGCTATTTTTAAGCACTTCTCGGCACCAAAATTCCGCTCTCATTGGCGACCATGGGATAGGGCGACTCAGCCCGTCGAATCCCACAATAGATCTGCACAAAACAACCAAAGGAAGCATCAAGCTGATACAAAATAGATACATATTAAACACAGCACAATGCTCACCCTACCCCCTCACAGAACCAAGGCATGATATCCACAAGGAGTAGGCCTAGCACAATCTGATAGAAAGTCCGAAGCTAGTCACTAACCAACTGCTCCAACACGGCCAAACTAAAAAGAACTATCAAAGAAGTTGCCCTAAGTGGTGGTTTGAACTACCTACCTAACTAAGGACAACACAACCAGGAGCTCCTACTAGGCGAGGACTCCTATAGCCTGATCAAGAAGTATTTTCTTTAACACATTGCTTCTTTCATACTCGGGCATGTAAAAAGGAGGGAGCTGAGCATCAAGATGCCACCCCTAGGAAGACAAGGCATCGGCCCCGAGTCTGGTTCGTCCCCAGGAACCTACCAGGCCTTCGCAAGGCAATGATCAACTGCGTATAAATTCTTCTTTCTTTTCTTTTCTTTACTAGGGGTTAGAACCCCTTTTTACACACCTTTGTATATATTTATTATCTTTTAAGCTATTCAGGGTTTCTTTCCTCTTATCAGTATATTCTTCTGGTAGGCTTCTCTAACTGCCTCACAACTAATAAGAACTCTAGAACGGCTGCCTAGCAGGCTAGCAGAACATGGTCACTAGGACTCCCTTCTAAAATAGGTCTTTTGATGCTTGACAATGTCTTTATAGGAGGCAATGTCTACTCCGACCTCCCTCAAACATACTGAACCTAAACCTAGGACTTAATGCCTTGGACGCCGCTCCCCAACAAGAAACGAAAAAACCCTTTAACCCTAGTACACAAACACATATAGCATAAAAACCACAGTACTCATAAAGGAAAGATATCACCTGGAGAGGGCCACAAGAAGCTTCCGCACAACAAAAGCCTCCTTTCAAGCTCTTCTTCGAACCTGTCTAGCACAGAACTCAAACAAGAAACCATTAACCGCACGTGTACTAAACAGACAAATGGCCCTCTTGGCCTAATGAAATCTGGACGTAATATCCAAAGCAACTAGCCTTCCTAGCTTAAAACTAGATAGGTCATTGTAGTCCACGTAATACTAATATCCTTGGCATATACATCACACCCTCTCAGACTACCCAGGGCGCCAAGGATAGCATATAATAGGTCGACTAGCCCCATGCTACTCATGCATGTTAGCTAAAAGCTTGATCTTGTATTTTTTGATCTTAGGTTTTTTTTTTTTTTTTTTTAAAGAGATACAAGTCCAAGCCTTTCCACAAATAACTCATCAATAAAGCCGATCCCTTCTTGGGCACTATGAGCTAAATGAACGGCCTCAGTGGGCTCGCATGTCCTACATTTATTGTAATCCGAATAAACTGGTCGTTCAAGCGGCTGAGTGGCTCCTTTGGGAGAAAGAATCAAAGCTTTGTACTCATTTGAACCTCCCCTATTTGGGTTTTCACATAGATCAGTGCTGTGACCCAAACTAGATAGAGCTTCAAGCCTAAGCACATCACATGGGTGTGTCCCAAGGCAATGTATATTGTCAGATGTATATCTAGTCTTATCCTCTTGGGGGTTCAATAGAATATATCCAGATGGGATCCTTGGCCTTGCATCCGACATTCCTACCACACTTTTGGAGATTTTGGGTCTCCAAACCCATCTCACATCTCCCTTAATATTCTTGCAGTCCCTCAATTTGCTGCACTGGTCTAACGAACTCAATGCAAAGTTATCCCTATGGCCAAATGGCCTCACATCCTTATGACCTTTGTGAAGCACAGGTGGACTTTTAGCATTTTGCATCCTCTTTACAAAAGATATTTTTACTTGTTTACGTCCATACTGCAAATTTTCCCCCATAAGAACCATGCTTTCACTGAAGGGAACAACATCCACCCGGAAGCATGATTCCAATACCAAAGGTCTCTCAAGAGCCTTACTAGCAACAAAATTAGAACCACACACAGAATTCTTATCAACACTCATAGGCCCATTGGTGCAATCCATATTTCCATCACAACTATCTCTCGTGGAAGTGTTGCAAGCCCTAATGGGACTTACATGGCTTGGCACATGTTCACTGAGAGGCATGTCATTACTACTCATAGGATGGCCATTTTCTGCTTTGAGATTTTGGCCACCAAGGTTCCCCTCATAGGCTGCCTTGGTATCAACAAGTGAGCTGTCTCCTTGCAGAAATGATTGGAAGCTAGGATGCACTTGTACTGAGCGCGGAAAACTCCAAAAGTTTTCCCAACATCTCTGAATATGACCCTCATAATCAATGGCATGCAGTTTTGCTTCCCTTAATGACTTAGGATTCCGCAGTCCCACTTGGATTTGCGTATTAATCTCTAAGCCATTCAGAAAGAGCTCACATAGCACATCATCCGGTAGTGAATTGGCTCTTCTTGGCCAAAGCCTAAGAGTACTATCAAAGGCTCTAGCATACTCTTTAACAGAAAGATAAGACTCCTGTCTAAACTGCATAAGCTGCCCTAAGACCTGAATCATAGGGAGCTGTTTTTCATACTCATCTAGAAATCTATCACAAGACTCCTCAAATGATCTGATCAATCCTCTTGGGAGGCTCCAGTACCATTTCCTTGCCTCTCCCTTTAGGGTACTTGGGAATACAAGCATCTGATGTATATCGTCGAACCCACTTGCAATGCAAGTTAGGTCATATTCTCTTAAATGAATCATCGGATCCTCATTGGGCAACCCATAAAACACTGGGAGATCCTTATAAAGAGGAGGACATTTAGTCCTCCCTTTTGGGATCAACACCAGGTCATTAAAATCTTCATATTCACCATGATATGGGTCCAGCCTCTTAGGATCTTTAACCTCTTCCATCCCCACCCTTTTCGGTGTAGGGGGGTTAATATCCTCATTGACATCCCTTTCTGCCAACTCATTGAGTGGTCTAGGGAGTCCTATAAGTTTCAACATGTCATTTTGATCCCCTCTTAGAGGATCTTCCATACCTTTTCCTTTAAAAGGAAAGTCCATAACGGGTTTATATAAGAGCTTTTGGTCCTTATCTAAAGCAGATTTATCATTACCACCTTAAAACTTGGGAAACGTGCCTTTTGAGCAACGGTTTTCCCTTGACAGCTAGGGCTTCTAGCATCCTTGTGATGCCTACTATGTCATCATGGTGGCCCATTACACGAGATGTTTCAACCACAAGCATATTCCATCGTATATCAGCACTTTCCCATGGCATTATGACTTTAGCATGATGAACTGTTGATGCCATAACTACCCTAGTTTCCAACATGCTTGTTTCATGCCCTCTAGGTTGATAGATGGTTAAGCATGATTTCTCGTGGGTAGAGAACACACCAAGGTGAACCTCGGCCCATGCCATCGTATTAGAGGATGGGGTAACCACTAATGGGCTACTCTTTTCATCACATAAATTATCTTCTGCAGAGGACTCATGCTCTACATAACTAACTAAGTCCATTAGTAAGTTTTGTATGGGAGAAGCCAAGTTTTTCCATCCTTGAACAAACCCCATTTTATGGATAATTTAGGGTCCCTTGAAACCCTAGATTCGAAAACCGCCACTTATAGGCAGCTCCCGGAAAATGCACCACTGATGGGACCTAAAACGGGCTGGCACTGGCTCATGCACTAGCCGGACCTCTATCATGCGCTCAACAACCCCACGGCCTCGCGGCCAGGAGCGTGGATGACACATACATCATCTTCCTAAACATCTTGCGTTTGTATCACGTCTCGTAGTCCAACTCTAACCCAATTAACACTCCTCAGAGGGAGTCCCAGCACATTGCCAAATAGCACGAAGTACAAACATAGGAGGTCCTCCCACAGCTGATTGCTGCTACCTCACTGCGACTCTCCTACACCTTGGGGATTGGCCCCTCGATGCGTCGCTAAACATATATAACACAATATCGCACACATTTCCACTCAAGGTACCAATTGATCGTATCCGGGAATGTACCATACCTCACTTTACTTCCCCTTGGACCCAACGCCTAGCCTACAGCTTGGACAATCTTACTCACTCAACGTTGGTCACGATCTTTTAGAAAGCAATTGCCATGCATCCAGGAGGTGTCCACCTAATCCTTTTCTGACGCTCACTTTTATTTTCGCTCTAACATTCCTTAATTTCTTATTTTCCAGCAAGATGCCACCCCTAGGAAGACAAGGCATCGGCCTCGGGTCTGACTCGTCCCCAAGAACCTACCAGGCCTTCGCAAGGCGATGAACAACTCCTTATAAATTTTCATTTCTTTTCTTTTCTATTTTTATAGAGGGTTAGAACACTTAAAATTTCGCTCTCACCTGGGCGTCCGGCTTGACATCCCGCATTGGTCGGTAACTCTTGTCAACCCGCACGACAGTCTGAAAAATTATGAAAAATAAACAAGTGTTGCTCGGGCGCCTTTAAAGCACTTTGACACTTAAAATCATCCTAGATCGAGCCGCCGCCTTCGACGTTGAATATTTTTCCCTTGATATTCGTAATTTTTAGCTATTTTTAAGCACTTCTCGGCACCAAAATTCCGCTCTCATTGGCGACCATGGGATAGGGCGACTCAGCCTGTCGAATCCCACAATAGATCTGCACAAAACAACCAAAGGAAGCATCAAGCTGATACAAAATAGATACATATTAAACACAGCACAATGCTCACCCTACCCCCTCACAGAACCAAGGCATGATATCCACAAGGAGTAGGCCTAGCACAATCTGATAGAAAGTCCGAAGCTAGTCACTAACCAACTGCTCCAACACGGCCAAACTAAAAAGAACTATCAAAGAAGTTGCCCTAAGTGGTGATTTGAACTACCTACCTAACTAAGGACAACACAACCAGGAGCTCCTACTAGGCGAGGACTCCTATAGCCTGATCAAGAAGTATTTTCTTTAACACATTGCTTCTTTCATACTCGGGTATGTAAAAAGGAGGGAGCGGAGCGTAGTGACCCAAGGAGAACAGGGCATCGGCCTCAGGTCCTGTCTCGGTACCCAAGAACCTACCAAGCCTCGCAAGGCGACACTTAATCCTTTTCTAATACTCACTTTTATTTTCGCTCCAACCTTCCTTATTTTCTTCTTTTCCAACAAGATGCCACCCCTAGGAAGACAAGGCATCGGCCCCGGGTCTGGTTCGTCCCCAGGAACCTACCAGGCCTTCGCAAGGCAATGATCAACTGCGTATAAATTCTTCTTTCTTTTCTTTTCTTTACTAGGGGTTAGAACCCCTTTTTACACACCTTTGTATATATTTATTATCTTTTAAGCTATTGAGGGTTTCTTTCCTCTTATCAGTATGTTCTTCTGGTAGGCTTCTCTAACTGCCTCACAACTAATAAGAACTCCTAGAACGGCTGCCTAGCAGGCTAGTAGAACAGGGTCACTAGGACTCCCTTCTAAAACAGGTCTTTTGATGCTTGACAATGTCTTTATAGGAGGCAATGACTACTCCGACCTCCCTCAAACATACTGAACCTAAACCTGGGACTTCATGCCTTGGACGCCGCTCCCCAACAAGAAACGAAAAAACCCTTTAACCCCAGTACACAAACACATATAGCATAAAAACCACAGTACTCATAAAGGAAAGATATCACCTGGAGAGGGCCACAAGAAGCTTCCGCGCAACAAAAGCCTCCTTTCAAGCTCTTCTTCGAACCTGTCTAGCACAGTTCTCAAACAAGAAACCATTAACCGCACGTGTACTAAACAGACAAATGGCCCTCTTGGCCTAATGAAATCTGGACGTAATATCCAAAGCAACTAGCCTTCCTAGCTTAAAACTAGATAGGTCATTGTAGTCCACGTAATACTAATATCCTTGGCATATACATCACACCCTCTCAGACTACCCAGGGCGCCAAGGATAGCATATAATAGGTCGACTAGCCCCATGCTACTCATGCATGTTAGCTAAAAGCTTGATCTTGTATTTTTTGATCTTAGGTTTTTTTTTTTTGTTTTTTTTAAAAGAGATACAAGTCCAAGCCTTTCCACAAATAACTCATCAATAAAGCCGATCCCTTCTTGGGCACTATGAGCTAAATGAACGGCCTCAGTGGGCTCGCGTGTCCTACATTTATTGTAATCCGAATAAACTGGTCATTCAAGCGGCTGAGTGGCTCCTTTGGGAGAAAGAATCAAAGCTTTGTACTCATTCGAACCTCCCCTATTTGGGTTTTCACATAGATCAGTGCTGCGACCCAAACTAGATAGAGCTTCAAGCCTAAGCACATCACATGGGTGTGTCCCAAGGCAATGTATATTGTCAGATGTATATCTAGTCTTATCCTCTTGGGGGTTCAACAGAATATATCCAGATGGGATCCTTGGCCTTGCATCCGACATTCCTACCACACTTTTGGAGATTTTGGGTCTCCAAACCCATCTCACATCTCCCTTAATATTCTTGCAGTCCCTCAATTTGCTGCACTAGTCTAACGAACTCAATGCAAAGTTATCCCTATGGCCAAATGGCCTCACATCCTTATGACCTTTGTGAAGCACAGGTGGACTTTTAGCATTTTGTATCCTCTTTACAAAAGATATTTTTACTTGTTTACGTCCATACTACAAATTTTCCCCCATAAGAACCATGCTTTCACTGAAGGGAACAACATCCACCCAGAAGCATGATTCCAATACCAAAGGTCTCTCAAGAGCCTTACTAGCAACAAAATTAGAACCACACACAGAATTCTTATCAACACTCATAGGCCCATTGGTGCAATCCATATTTCCATCACAACTATCTCTCGTGGAAGTGTTGCAAGCCCTAATGGGACTTACATGGCTTGGCACATGTTCACTGAGAGGCATGTCATTACTACTCATAGGATGGCCATTTTCTGCTTTGAGATTTTGGCCATCAAGGTTCCCCTCATAGGCTGCCTTGGTATCAACAAGTGAGCTGTCTCCTTGCAGAAATGATTGGAAGCTAGGATGCACTTGTACTGAGCGCGAAAAACTCCAAAAGTTTTCCCAACATCTCTGAATATGACCCTCATAATCAATGGCATGCAGTTTTGCTTCCCTTAATGACTTAGGATTCCGCAGTCCCACTTGGATTTGCGTATTAATCTCTAAGCCATTCAGAAAGAGCTCACATAGCACATCATCCGGTAGTGAATTGGCTCTTCTTGGCCAAAGCCTAAGAGTACTATCAAAGGCTCTAGCATACTCTTTAACAGAAAGATAAGACTCCTGTCTAAACTGCATAAGCTGCCCTAAGACCTGAATCATAGGGAGTTGTTTTTCATACTCATCTAGAAATCTATCACAAGACTCCTCAAATGATCTGATCAATCCTCTTGGGAGGCTCCAGTACCATTTCCTTGCCTCTCCCTTTAGGGTACTTGGGAATACAAGCATCTGATGTATATCGTCGAACCCACTTGCAATGCAAGTTAGGTCATATTCTCTTAAATGAATCATCGGATCCTCATTGGGCAACCCATAAAACACTGGGAGATCCTTATAAAGAGGAGGACATTTAGTCCTCCCTTTTGGGATCAACACCAGGTCATTAAAATCTTCATATTCACCATGATATGGGTCCAGCCTCTTAGGATCTTTAACCTCTTCCATCCCCACCCTTTTCGGTGTAGGGGGGTTAATATCCTCATTGACATCCCTTTCTGCCAACTCATTGAGTGGTCTAGGGAGTCCTATAAGTTTCAACATGTCATTTTGATCCCCTCTTAGAGGATCTTCCATACCTTTTCCTTTAAAAGGAAAGTCCATAACGGGTTTATATAAGAGCTTTTGGTCCTTATCTAAAGCAGATTTATCATTACCACCTTAAAACTTGGGAAACGTGCCTTTTGAGCAACGGTTTTCCCTTGACAGCTAGGGCTTCTAGCATCCTTGTGATGCCTACTATGTCATCATGGTGGCCCATTACACGAGATGTTTCAACCACAAGCATATTCCATCGTATATCAGCACTTTCCCATGGCATTATGACTTTAGCATGATGAACTGTTGATGCCATAACTACCCTAGTTTCCAACATGCTTGTTTCATGCCCTCTAGGTTGATAGATGGTTAAGCATGATTTCTCGTGGGTAGAGAACACACCAAGGTGAACCTCGGCCCATGCCATCGTATTAGAGGATGGGGTAACCACTAATGGGCTACTCTTTTCATCACATAAATTATCTTCTGCAGAGGACTCATGCTCTACATAACTAACTAAGTCCATTAGTAAGTTTTGTATGGGAGAAGCCAAGTTTTTCCATCCTTGAACAAACCCCATTTTATGGATAATTTAGGGTCCCTTGAAACCCTAGATTCGAAAACCGCCACTTATAGGCAGCTCCCGGAAAATGCACCACTGATGGGACCTAAAACGGGCTGGCACTGGCTCATGCACTAGCCGGACCTCTATCATGCGCTCAACAACCCCACGGCCTCGCGGCCAGGAGCGTGGATGACACATACATCATCTTCCTAAACATCTTGCGTTTGTATCACGTCTCGTAGTCCAACTCTAACCCAATTAACACTCCTCAGAGGGAGTCCCAGCACATTGCCAAATAGCACGAAGTACAAACATAGGAGGTCCTCCCACAGTTGATTGCTGCTACCTCACTGCGACTCTCCTACACCTTGGGAATTGGCCCCTCGATGCGTCGCTAAATATATATAACACAATATCGCACACATTTCCACTCAAGGTACCAATTGATCGTATCCAGGAATGTACCATACCTCACTTTACTTCCCCCTGGACCCAATGCCTAGCCTACAGCTTGGACAACCTTACTCACTCAACGTTGGTCACGATCTTTTAGAAAGCAATTGCCATGCATCCAGGAGGTTTTCAAGTGCTCAAACAACTAAGAAAATCAGCATTTGTGCACATGTGGAAAACATTTCTTTCAATGATTTTGACTATTGCTCGTATGCAGCGTTGCATGAACCTAGCACCGAGAAACCCTCGGGCTACTAGGTTCTTAATCTTTAATTATCGACCAACCTAAATGGTATGCATAAAAACCAGCAAGCTTTTCATCATTTCATTCAGCATTTAAACACCTTTTATACACTCTACCCCCTCACCCGTTTAGGTTGTGCATGGTGCATAGGTTTAGGGTTCATTTTCCACATTTTTATTGTATAAAAAAGCAATAAAAACTCACTAAAACATAAAGGTAGGGCTGAACTGAGACTAAACCTCATACTTTAGATCCCCCATACATCCACAAGCATGGTTCTTATTTTTCCTTAATTTTCAGCACTCAAAATCTATTTTTCCCCTATTTTTCTCCATTTTTCCTATTTTCTTTGTATTTTTTACAATATTAAATGACTAAAAACTCAAAATGAGTTGTGGGATGTGGTGCTTAGGTTCATTTGTAGCAAAAACACATATTTTCTTGGTGTCTTACTATATTTTCCATTTATATATCAAAAATACCCAATTTCCCCCTATTTCGCGTGTTTTACGGGTTTTACACCATTAATTTCAGTCATAACACTTATGATTTTTTGACTTTCTTAGCATAACTTGATCAAACTCATAGCAAACAACATTATGAAGCATAATCATCTCATGGGAACAAGTATTCATGAAGCAAATTGCATAAAACATCAATTTCCTTTGTAAAAATAAAATTACCGTTCTTTGCGGGTTGTGGGTTTTTATTTGCCATGTCTCGGGACTGATTTACAGCCACCATTAATGCTCATGACAGTCCACAATCAACAATCTTCCTTCCTCTTACACCACGGAGCAATCCGGTCTTCATTGGACAAGCATCCATCATTCATTCTTCTTCTTCTTCTTCACCACATGAATCTGCCCTTAGAGGAGAGAGAGGGAGGAGAGAGAAAGACTAGAATCAGAATTCTTCATTTAGGCCACCATTGTACGAGTGAAGGACGGTGATATACTCGACCCACAGAGGGGAATCAAGGCCCAAGTTCTGTTCCATGGGTTGTATGCAACCCCCCAATCATGAGAGAGAGGAGAGAGGGTGCAAAATTTGGCGTGAAGATGATGGCGCCTCCATCTCCTCCTTCATCTTCTCTCTCCACGTTTTTTGATCTTTATGCTTAAAATTTTGAAGGGGTGGGGTCCAAACTCAAAAGGCATGCCCAATTTTGGCCTCCCAAGTGTCCACCTTTTCATATCTTGACCATTTTGTGGCCATTTCCCTGTCCGGACTCCGAATCGAGCCCTGAAAAATCCTAATCGAGCTCTGAAAAATCCTGGGCATCCGGCTTGACATCCTGCATTGGCCGGCAACTCTTATCAATCCGCACGACAGTCTGGAAAATTATGAAAAATAAACAAGTGTCGCTCGGGCGCTTTTAAAGCACTTTGACACTTAAAATCGTCCTAGATCGAGCCTTCGACGTTGAATATTTTTCCCTTGATATTCGTAATTTTTAGCTATTTTTAAGCACTTCTCGGTACCAAAATTCCGCTCTCAACGCTTAAAATCATCCTAGCTGGAGCCGCCGCCTTTGACCTTGAATATTTTTCCCTTGATATTCGCAATTTTTAGCTATTTTTAAGCACTTCTTGGCATCAAAACTCCGCTCTCATTGGTGACCACGGGATAGGGTGACTCAGCCCGTCGAATCCCACAGTAGATCTGCACGAAACAACCAAAGGAAGCATCAAGCTGATACAAAATAGATACATACTAAACACAGCACAGTGCTCACCCTACCCCTTGATAAAACTTAGGCATGACATCCACAAGGAGTGGGCCTAGCATAATCTGATAAAAGGTCCGAAGCTAGTCACTAACCAACTGCTCCAACATGGCCAAACTAAAAAGAATTATCAAAGAGGTTGCCCTAAGTGGTGGTCTGAACTACCTACCTAACTAAGGACAACACAACTAGGAGCTCCTACTAGGCGAGGACTCCTATAGCCTGATCAAGAAGTATTTTCCTTCAACACATTTCTTCTTTTAGGGTTTGTATATTTCCATACTTGGGCATGTAAAAAGGAGGGAGCTGAGTGTAGTGACCCAAGGAGAACAGGGCATTGGCCTCAAGTCCTGTCTCGGTACCCAAGAACCTACCAAGCCCTCGCAAGGCGACACTTAATCCTTTTCTGACGCTCACTTTTATTTTCACTCCAACCTTCCTTAATTTCTTCTTTTCAGCAAGATGCCACCCCTAGGAAGACAAGGCATCGGCCCCGAGTCTGACTCGTCCCCAGCCTTTTTACACACCTTTGTATACATTTATTATCTTTTAAGCTATTCAGGGTTTCTTTCCTCTTATCAGTATGTTCTTCTGGTAGTCTTCTCTAACTGCCTCACAAGTAACAAGAACTCCTAGAACAGCTGCCTAGCAGGCTAGCAGAACAGGGTCACTAGGACTCCCGTCTAAAACAGAGCTTTTGATGCTTTACAATGTCTTTACAGGAGGCAATGACTACTCAAACCTCCCTCAGACATACTTAACCTAAACCTCGGGACTTCATGCCTTGGACGCCGGTCCCCAACAAGAAAAGAAAAACCCCTACAAGTACACGGACACATAGATCATAAAAACACGATACTCATAAAGGAAAGATATCACCTGGATAGGGCTACAAGAAGCTTCCACGCAACAAAAGGCTCCTTCCAAGCTCTTCTTCCGAACCTGTCTAGCACAAGACTAAAACAAACCATTAACCGCACTTGTACTAAACAGAAAACTGGCCCTCTTGGCCTAATGAAATAAAGCACTCAAAACCTCGCAAAACGGGCCCTCTTGGCCTAACGAGATAAAACACAATAGCACCTACACATCCTTCCCTGGAATAGCACATATATACAATAATAAGCTCCTTTCCAAGGAGGAAAACCCAGGGTTCATAGCCCTAAACTAAATGCATAAGATTATGACCCATCCCTCCTGCATATATAGCAAGAGGCGTACGCATAATATGTTGTCTAATCAACCTATGGGTCCAGGATAATAACGGTAGATTGGTCTCGGCTACTCTTTGCATCACCCATATCAACCATCGTTTGCCATATATTGCATGCTCTGATAACATTCCCCACAAGCGACCGGGTCTTGTTTCATCATTGATCACAATATCCGAGCTAGGACCACAATTGAATAAGAGGTCTTTCTCATAAGCCAGATTTGCCAGTGAATCCGCAAACTAATTCCAGTAACGTGGAATCAGCTGAAAAGACACTCTCTCAAACTCCTCAAGTAGGGTCATCGCAGTTCGATGATACATACAGAGAATGGGATTCCGCACTGTGTATGTCCCATCTAGCTGATTCAGGATCAACTGGGAATCCCCTTTTACTAACAACCGACGAATACCACCTTGTTTGGCAATATGCAGTCCCATAATCAAGGCTTTATACTCCACCGTATTGTTAGTGAATCCTACCCCAAGATAAGCAGCTAATTTCATCGTAACCCTACGTCGGGGATCTCGGATTACTACTCCAACACTCCCTTTTTTATTAAGGCCCCTGGACGCTCCGTCAAAATATAATGTGTACGTCCACAATGGGTTTACACAGCCGGCCATCGCGAACTCCTCTATTCGTAATTATGGTAATCAAAGTTTAGCATGTTGAGAGGATGAACTGACGGCTCCATCCCACCTTTGTCATTGAACTCAACATGGATACTTGTCAACAGTCATAAGCAGTGATGGCAGAAGACTTTGATCTCCCACACAAAGGTTCCATCTTCTTGCTCAATCACTTTATATCCTTTGCTCCACCAGATGAGTTTCCCCTGATGGTATCTCTGCTCCAGATATGGGTGCTCCAAATAAGGAATTAACCGCCCCATCAACCAGCTTTAAAGCTCTTTTGCAGGTCTCAAATCATCCCCAGCATGGACCTGCAATGCATTTTCTTTGTATTTAGCATACTTAGAAATAATAAGGTTTAATCTTATTAAGATTAACCTTATTTTTAAACTCTAGTCCTTGTAAATCAACTAATAGAGCCGTAGACCTATTTTTCCCTAACCTGACAATCTTGTAGGGGCCATTCCATTTAGGTTCCAGCTTCCCTGGAAACAACTCCCTACATGTATCATAATAGAGGACTAATTGCCCTTTTTTAAAGGTATATTTCTTTGCTCTAAGGTCATGCAACTGCTTCATCCGACATTTGGCTACATCCTGGTGTAATAAGCTCTGCAATTTCAGCTCATCCAGGTGGGCTATAGTCATGAAACGTTCAAAAAAGGAATCCTTATCACGCAAAGAATGGTTAATTGCAAAGCGTATGGTTGGCAACTCGATCTCGAGGGGTAACACACACTCTTCCTCATAGACCAATTTAAATGGAGTATGGCCGATAGCTCGCTTGAACGTTATATTGTACGCCCATACTGCCACATACAACTTCCTGTCTCAGTCTCGTTTCTTCTCAGAGATTATTTTAGACAAGATACCCATAAGCTGCTTATTAGTACTTTCGACTTGTCCATTTGCTTGTGGATTATAAGGAGTCGTTTTATTATGCTTGATTTTCCAAGCTTCGGTCAAGCTTTTGATCACCTTATTTAGAAAATGGGTTCCACGGTCCGACACTAATTCTTTCGGTGGACCAAAACGACAGATAATCTGCTCTAAAAGGAAACTTGCAGTCTCTTTTGCATTGTCCTGCCTCGTCACCTGCGCTTCTGACCATTTTGTAAAATAATCAGTGGCTACTATAATATACCTCTTTTGGGTAGTAGATGACGGGGTAATAGGACCCACAAAATCAATGCCCCACTTCTCAAATGGAAGGATAGCCATGATATGTGTAAGTGGACGTTTCCTATTCTCTCTACTGTCATGTCTTTGACGGGTGTCACACTTCTTAACATACTCAAAAGAATCTTGGAAGATGGATGGCCACCAATACCCAGCTCTTAAAGTTTTCTGCGCCGTCAACTGTCCTGCGAAGTGCCCTCCACATGCAGAGTCATGACACTCCTCCAAGATGAAAGGAACCTCGTCAGGCATCACACATCGGCGATAGATATCATCAACACCTTGCCAATATAGTGTCCCTGCGATCAAGGAAAACTTCAATGCCTGTTGTTTGATTTTCCTCTTTTCTGATTTTGACAAACCAGCTCCTGTCTCTCTTGTTGATAGATAATGCGTAATAGCATCATACCAAGATGGGATAGAAGCTGTATCAATTTTAAACATTTCCTCAATATCACTTCCTTCAGCCAAAGTCTCTTTCGGCTCCCCAAAATCCACAAGGCATTCCACAATACCCTGCAGCCTCGGTGGCTTACTCTTAATCTCATAATCAAACTCTTGCAAAGTGATTAACCACTTTGCCAAACGATCAGGCGGCTGCAGTTTGTTCATAAGCAATCTAAGTCCTTCTGCCTTCATATAGAATACCACCTTTTCATAGAGGATGTAGTGCCTAAATTTCTTAGTCCCAAAGACCATCGCAAGACACAACTTCTCCATGTAGGTATAATTGATCTCTGAAATTCCCAATTTTTAACTAGTAAAAGCTATCAGATGATACCACTTTTCCTCCCAAATTTGGGCTAAACAGCAGCTGATACTATGCATGGTGGCTCTACTGAAAATATATAGAATACCTCACCTCTTTTAGATGCTTTTAAAACGGGTGCTTTTACTAGCTCCTGTTTCACATCCTCAAAAGCTACCTTACAAGGGTCGCTCCATTCAAATAGATAGCTAAAGGATAGTAAGTTTGTTAATGGCAACGTTCTTTCTATCAAGGCATTTATAAACCTCCGATAGTACCCTATCGATTGACAGAAAGCTATGAACCTCTTTCGGAGTGCGTGGTGGACTCATAGCAACTATAACCTTGATATTTTCAGGGTCAGTTGCTATTCCTACTGAACTGACCACATGGCCTAACAATAGCCCATAAGGTACTCCAAAGACACACTTCCGTGGGTTAAGAGCGATACAAAATTGTCTGCAGTGCTCAAAGCATTTTCTTAAAATAATCAACATCCTTTCCCTTACAGTGGCTGCCCCCAGGTCATCAATAAATACTTTCAGCTCATCTGGGAAAATGTCACCAAAGGTCTTGTCCGCTATTCGTTGCCACGATCCAGGTGCATTGCATAAACCAAAGGCCATCACATGGCATGCAAAAGTACCAAAGACAGTAATAAAAGTCGTTTTCAACTTGTCTTCCTCTGCAATTGCCATCTGGTTATATCCTGCAAGCAATCCATAAACGAATATATCTCCCTACCTACTAATTGATCCAAAATCTGGTCAATAAATAGCAAGGGGTAGTAATCCTTAATCGTTTGCTTATTCAGCTCTCTAAAATCCACACATAGACAGATCTGGTTATTTTTCTTCTTCCTGATAACAACCGGTGAACACCATTCTGTGTGTTGTACAGGGAAGATTAACCCAGCTTTCCTTAACTTCTGCAACTCCTCAAACAACCCATCTCTCAGTTCAAAAGGCATACGCCTTACTTTCTGACGCATAGGACGACTGCCTTCTTTTACATGAATAGTATGAACAACCAGGCTAGGAGGAATACCTCTCAGCTCATCATAACTCCAAGCAAAGATATCACAGAATTCTTGAATCAAGGACACATAGTCCTCCCTTTCTGCTGAACTGAGTATGGAACCTAATTTAATTGGCCGTGAATCATTCAGCGTGCCAAGGTCTAACTCAATCACATCCACATCTCTTATCCTATCTTGCGGCTCTATCGGCTCATTTAGAGTTATCTGACCCCTCTTTAGATTCATCGGCTGGATGTCCATTTAGTTCCCTTGTAATCTTTGAATCTCGTTGGTTCGCTCTGATACCAACTGTCACTTGTCCGCTCGTCCGTTTGTGGGACATGTCTTAGTAGCCCATCGGGAGGAGGGTCTAGAAGGCTCCGCCTGGCACTCGCAAGGAATGACACAGGGTTTGCGATCTAGGTCTTTCCGAGTTTGCCCCGAGCAGAAGTGTCTGACCATTCCCACTTGGGATCGACCTAAGGTCAGGGCTCCTTTCCTATCAGCACATCTCTAGGAAGAAGTTAGCATCGAGCTCCAGATGTACCACTTTTTGTAGGAACAACAGAGTCGAAGCGGATTCATGCTGCACTTGGTTCATGGAGAATGGGAAATGAGAGGGATGCGAAGCTTAACCTCTCTGCCATACGGTATAGTCCCATTCCTTTCCCCTAAAACAGAATAAACTATGATTCTACATCTACTGATACTAGGTCTTCGTAGTCTTGTTATCTCATCATTTGAGAAAAGTTCCGAGCTAACCGGGACCACCCTTTCATAGGATGGACCTAAGTCATGTCCATCGTACTTTCCTCAATTTACTTTAGTTATCTAATTACCTACCACATTACATTTGACATGCAAAAGCAACTTCCTTAATTAATCAAATTATCATGGGTTCCTTTACGTAACTTCGGCACTGACACAAAAACAATGTCAAGCAAGTTTCTTTTTGTCCAATATCTGCTCTTTATTTATCATAATCCTGGAGTACATCCAATATCATGCCCGAAGGCTATCCCAGCAATCTATAGGATTGCTACTCCAAGTTCTGCTTGTTGACTAGTACACGGGCCTCAAGATCCCATCTTGAGTCACGTCGGCCTCTTGTGCGGGATCCGGAGGCAAGGGATTTACAGCCAGAGCCTCCCCTGGTACCCAAACGTCCTCCCACTCCAAGCAGCACCCACGGAGAGACCTCTCACAGTGGGTTAAGTCCATATACCCAGCACGGCTAACAACCCCCTTGGATAGGGCCAAGCAGATAGTTTGAGGTAACTGTTCATGCCTCTCCCTCCAGGCTTTCAACTTGAAGCATTAAGTGTTTTTCCTTGAATTAGTTCCTTGAGCAAAGAGATCAAATAATGTACCTAAGTACAAGCACGAACATTTCGAAGGTCATTTGTATGACCAACTACTAAGGTGTGACTCCTTTTTCCCGGATGCTCCCAGCATCCGATCATGGATCGTTTGCGACTTGGCGAGATCTCAATAGTCTCAAACAAGATTATGCAAGCAAATGATCTTGGTAAGTTAACTTATTTTGACTTGTCCTTTCCCTTGGGTTTTACCTTATGGTGTCTTGATCTAACCTAGGCATTAACTGGACAATCAAGGCAATAGACATGCCTTATTTGCAACCCAACCTAGGGTCTTTTGTCCTTCCAGTTCCAACCAAGTTCAGTTAACACACTAGGCAACGCAAGATTCTTCATCTAGGCCTTCAGGGATACAGTCTAGATGCATGTGTCCCTTCCATTTCTTAGTGTGGTACTATGCAGAGTATTCCAAATGTCCTCCATCATGCACATGGTGCGTTTAGTATATTTGTACATCCTAAACGACCTTTAACTCTAGTAATGAATACTTATTCCTAATGCACCGGATCACATGTGACTTGCGTATATGAAAGTCTAGGTTTCTTTCTAACGGTGCAAATGCACCTTACGAATGGAAACTAACATTTCATGTATTTCTTTTAATCATGATTGCGAAGCATGAATTCCAAATGACTATTCATTCACTGAACTGATTTAAAAGCTATTATTTTATGTGAAGCCATGCGAAAACCTTATCATTTTATGTGTGAAAAGACTACCATTTCACGCATATAAACTGATGCGAACTCCATGTTCTACCATTTTACACATATAAACTTATGCAAATTCCATATTCTACCATTTCACGCATATAACTTAGTGCTTAGAGTAAACAAAAATCCTACGACTCGTCCTTGTTCCATGCACGTAGCTAACCCCTTCATTTCTACCACGAGAAATAATACATAGTTAATTTATAAAGCTTAAAGAACCTGGGTTTGATTCGTGATCGTGGGGGCATTCGTTACGTTGGTCGCTCCGCTTGCCTCTCTCGCATTACCGGTACCAACGGTAGCTTTGGCACCTACGCTTCCCGCGACTTTCCTCTTGGGAGCCATTTGCCTCGCGGAGATTGGACAGTCTGGTTTTCAGGACGATAGGTTCGGGTAGGAAAGATCGTTAGATGGGGGTCCTTCGCCGAGGGGGTGGTTTGAGTGTGGCTCCTTGAAGTTACTCACCAACTCTCACTCCCTCTCTTTCTCTCTCTCTCTCTCTCTCTCTCTCTCTCTCTCTCTCCTTCTTCTTTTTCTCTTCTCTCTCTCTCTCCTCTTCCTCTTCTACTTCTTTCTCTCTTCTTCTTCTCTCTCTCTTCTTCTCCTTCTTCTCTTCTTCTTCTCTCTCTCCTTCTCTTCTTCTCTCCCTCTCCTCTTTCCCTTCTCTCTCTCCTTCCCTTCTTCTCTCCCTCTCCTCTTTCCCTTCTACCTATTTTTCTCCTCTTCTCCTTCTTCTCTTCCTCTCCTCTTCCTCTTCTTCTTCTTTTCTCTTTTTCTCCTACTCTCTCTCTCTCTCCTTCTCTTCTTCTCCTCTCCCTCTCCCACTTATTTTCTCCTTCTCCTCCTTCCCTCTCTTCCTCTTCTTCTTCTCTTCTTCTCTCCTTCTACCTCTTCTTCTTCTTCTTCTTCTTCTTCTTCTTCTTCTTCTTCTTCTTCTTCTTCTTCTTCTTCTTCTTCTTCTTCTACTTCTCTCCTCTCTCTTTCTACCTCTTCTTCTTCTTCTTCTACTTCTCTCTCTCCTTCTCCTTCTCTCCCTCTTCTTCTCTTCTCTCTCCCACTCCTTCTTCTTCTCTCCTTCTCCTTCTCTCCCTCTTCTTCTCTTCTCTCTGTCCCTCATTTCTCCTCTCTCTCTCCTTTTCTTCTTCTCTCCTTCTCCTCTTTCTCTTCTCTTTCTCTTCTTCTTCTTTTTCTCTTCTTCTCTCTCTCTCTCTCCTCTTCCTCTTCTACTTCTTTCTCTCTTCTTCTCCTTCTTCTCTCTCTCCTTCTCTCCTTCTCTCCCTCTCCTCTTTCCCTTTTCTCTCTCCTTCTCCTTCTCTCCCTCTTCTTCTCTTCTCTCTCCCACTCCTTCTTCTCTCCTTCTCCTTCTCTCCCTCTTCTTCTCTTCTCTCTCTCCCTCCCCCACTTTCTCTTCTCTCTCCCCTTCTCTTCTTCTTTCCCTCTCCTCTCTTCTACCTCTTTTTCTCCTCACGGGCCCACAGCTGGCTGGCAATCAGGGGGGTGGCTTGAGTCGTAGGCCCCAGGGGCACTATCACAGCAGGTCGAGGGGCAAGGGGGGGTCAAATGGAAGGCCCAAGGGGGAGGCACAGCTACCGCATGAGCAAGGAGGGGTGAGAGTCACTGATGGGAGCCCAGGGCCGCGCAGCTGTCGATGGAGGGAGAGGGTGAAGTAGTAGGGAGGGGGCCGCTCTCTCTGCCTGTCCTGCCGAGGGAGGGGAGGAGCCTCCCCTTTTATAGGAGGGGGAGGAGGTGGGTGGCATGGCCACCCCTCCCATCTGGGGGGCTGCATGCCCTCCATTACACCACATCACTCCCTCTCTCTCTCTCCCCGATGTGCTATCGGCGGGGAGAGAGAGGGGGAGTTTTAAAAAATTTGAACTGATGATTTTTTTTTTTGAAATTAAAGGGGGGTTCCTATGGGAGGAGAAAACACGGGAATGTTACATCTCTATCACGTGTCCACTCATCCGCTTGTGAGACACGTCTTAGCAGCCCATTGGGAGGAGGGTCTAGAAGGCTCCGCCTGGCACTCGCAAGGAATGGCACAGTGTTTGCGATCTAGGTCTTTCCGAGTCTGCCCCGAGCAGAAGTGTCCGGCCATTCCCACTTGGGATCGATCTGAGGTTAGGGCTCCTTTCCTATTAACACAGTCTCTAGGAAGAAGCTAGCGTCGAGCTCCAGATGTACCAGTTTGCATAGGAACAACAGAATCGAAGCGGATTCATGCTGCACTTGGTTCATGGAGAATGGGAAACGAGAGGGATGCAAAGCTCAACCTCTCTGCCATACGGTATAGTCCCATTCCTTTCCCCTAAAACAGAATAAACTATAATTCTACATCTATTGATACTAGGTCTTCATAGTCTTGTTATCTCGTCATTTGAGAAAAGTTCCCACTTCAAACTCCTTACTAAGATCAGGAAGTTTCAGGATGGGTGCTGATACTAAGCAACATCCACATCAGACATCAGTCCCATAATGGGTAGCACGGGGCATAAACCTTGTCAAGTGAAATGTCAACTGCAAAGAAAATGACAGTGAACCAGGAATTGAGCTCTACTCTTTCCTCAAGAAGCATTTGAGAGTATAAACATCAAAGTGGCATCATCCAAATACATCAGCATATCATCCCGAGTAGTCAAGAGCACCCATAGACCATAGGCATAACCAAACTGGAGCTAAAATAACCTGTCAACCAAGGTAGCATAAATCCCAACCAACAATGAAGTGTTCGCATCCAAATCAAGCTCAATATCTCTCAAATAGCATATCTGGGCATAAACCATGATGACCAAGCATCAATACATCCAACAGGACACCCGAATGTCAACATAGAGCATTATGCATAAGCCATCCCTGATAAAACATTGATGTGCCCAAACAATGTACAGTAATAAATCCCTGCATAAGTCGAGCTACAGAAGCTCAAACCAAGTCCCAAAGTATCTCAAAACATTGGAAAAACATCCCCAAAGCATTTGGGCATCAAATGCCAAGCCTCATGAGCATCACAGAAGCTAAGAGCATGACATTTTCTTGTTGTAAATCAACTCAAATCTATTACAAAAAATTTTGTGATCAGAATTTGGTAGATCTAACATCACCATTGCATCTGAAGCGTGCCAAAACCCCAAGTTAGACTCTTACCTTGCCTAAATCGGGTTTTGAATGCCTGAGATATGAGAAAAAATAGGATTTTTGAGCCAGATTTTAAAAAAGGCGTTAAAAAAAAAACATGAGCTGCTACTGTGGGGCGTGCTGGTTACGCTAAGGATAAGGGGGAAAATGGGGGCATATAAGGTGCCCAATGAAGCCAAGGAACACCTGCAAAGAGCCTATGAGGGCTGAGGAGAGGCAAGAGATAAAATCTTACCTCGGGGGGAAGAAGCCATGGCTGGTATTGAAGCTCCAAGCTCTAGGTCTTCAATCCGGGCCGGGCCAAGCTCCATGATCAAGCTCTAATCCAAAGCTCTGATACCAATTGAAGGGGATGCAATGGCAGTGGAGAAGAAAAAGAGGAAGATGCGCGAGAGAAGAGCACACACAATGTAGGTGCTGTCCAACTGAAACGATAGCCTTATTGCACTATCATATTATATATGAATAAAGAATGGGCAGTCACAGTGTACACGGCTAGGCCCAAAGGCCTTTTACCCTAATGTTAGAGCACAATGTAGTGCATTAGGGTTGTGTATGGACATGTTCTAAGGGTGAGTTGTACTAGGCTAGATGCAAAGTGAGTGAGGTAGTATGCAATGACTAGTTAAGGTGAATGGTGCTAGTGCACTAGGTATGTGTAGATATGCAATAGACAAGTGCATTGTACATGTGCACTATGCAAAAGGCTAGTGAGCTAGGATCGGTATGTAAGGGTAGAGTTAATTTGCTAGTATGCTACAATATAGGGTATAGTCCATAGTGAGTGCACTAGGATAGGTAGTGTGCACTAGGGTGATGTTAGGCAAGTACTAAGCTTCACATGATGCTCCATAATGCCAAGCATCATTCCAACTACAATAGCCACATTTTCAGCTTCATCAGCATGACCTTTCTTGCAAACAACTTGGCACCTAAGACTAGCACAACACAACTACTTCATACCAACTAGGTTCTCAAGTATGGAACAACATTCCAATTTTACTTGGAACTCAACCTAGCTCCCAATTGCATAAGCATACACATCACTCACTACACAAGTAAGGTAGACACATCCCTTAGGAAAAATATGAGTGACATAATAGGTATAGTGGACTTCCTACATATCCTTCAACATCCATGTTCCACATCAACCATGATCCATCATGCCTTCATCCACCAAATAACCACAACTCTTCCAATCTTTAGTGTAGCCCTATTAGAGTATGAGTGATATTTATCCTCGCAAGCTCATTCCTCTTTACCCATTCCTTCAATATTAACCACCATTTCTTCTCTACAAGGACCTCCTCGTCAACCATCCCAATGTTCCTTGCACATGACAACAAGTTACCTTTGGCATGAGTATCATGGGATTAACACTCATCTAGGAGGGGACATAATATTATTCGCAAATGCAAAATGCTTCATGATTTTTTTTAATATTGTTGTATCAATAAATTGGATATTTTATTAAATGCTAGGCTTCCTCCTATGCAATTTGTATAAAATTAATAAAAGTCGTAAGACTAGGATGTGCATTAGTTAATTTTTTCATTGAAACTAAGGTCTATGTATATACAAAAGGAGAGAAGACCAATCACAAAGGAGACTAGATGCCGAGGGAAATGGAGAAACCCTAATCCTATGTGGGAGCCTTCGCTCAACCGCCAAGACCCACGGACCGCTTATTGCTTCAAGCATTCCAAGCGAGCTCTAATGGCTATCTCTTACCTAGCCGACGCGCCGTAAATCCTATGAGTGTAGTGAGCTTACCTTGATGCCGACACGAGTTTCCTCCTCTCTCACACACCTCGGTAGCTCCACGATCCTAGATGCGAGCTCAAGCATCCTCAAGCCTCCTCCATCTCCAAGCTCCATCCTCCATAGCCGCACGTGCAAGAAAAGAGAAGAGAAGAGAAGAAGAGAAGAGAAGATGGTGAAGAGCTTCATCCTCTTGATCCCTCACTCACACACACTTACTCCCTCACACTCTCACACTCCCTCTCTCAAGAGCACACACAAGCAAGAAGAAGATGAGGAGAAGAGAAGAAGAAGAAGACTCTTGTTAGCCACACACCAAAGAATGAGCTCTCATTCACTTTTTGAACTTTATATATACAAACCCTAAAATCCCATGGGCACCCATCCCTTTTTTACATGACCGGCCCTTGTGGCAAGGTCTTTTTTCCATTCCCCTCTTCTAGCCTTATGCCTCTAGCCTACACCCATCTAGTATTTTACAATTGGCACAGGAGGGAGCCTGGCGCTCTTTTACAAGAGTTTTCCAAGTTTTTTGAGGCGCCCTTCATTTAAAATTGCGCTTTTTGCCCTGGCTTAGTTTTGGAGGTCGCCTACGTGTCTTTGCTCTTTTTCCATGTTTTCTTTGCTTTTTCCTTCATTTTCCGCCATCTCGACTTGGGGTTAACATTACCCCCCTCCTAGACAGGTGCCAATCCCATAGCACTTCTGTGTTGTTGTAGGTTGGTAGGCAATTGGCCAAGTGGTGCAATGGTGAGAGCCACTTAGAGACTTAGGTGCTTGTAGGAGCTGTGAAATTTTTGTCGGAGGAGCCAAACGGGTATTGCATGGTTGACGGGGCCTCCGAAGTCGGTGGTTTGTTGCTCTCTGATGTTTGGAAGGAGAAGGTGCGGTGCTGTTCCTAAGGGGAGTGCTTACCTCATCGTGTTAGTGCATTGTGCTCGTGCTAGTGGAATGGGGAGGTGGGTGAGCCTGGGTGATGTCCCACACTTGAGGACCCCATTTGTGCCAAGGGTGGTGCGGTGCAAGTGGCTTAGGGTGACAGGTTTAACCATAGGCAAGTGTTGCCTCCCTAGGTATGTCCTGCCCTTTATGTGCCCTAAGCATGAAGTGGGGGAGCAAAAGGGCTAGGGGGTTGGGAGTGGAGCCAGCCGACCGAAGCCACCGGACACGCCTAACTTAAGAACCCCTCGATGCAATGATCGTGCTTTATGTAGTGGTAAGTGCTTCTGCAAGTGGGTGATGTTGTCCAGTCAATGTTTTTATTGCTGTTATTTTCTCCACTTTTTTTTTAAATAATTTACAATAGTGGAATGAATGACAGCCAGGCCTAATCCTCTTCATCTGAATGAGGGGGGGAAGGAGGGCGGATGGATTTGCGCAAAAATTGGTGGCTTTGCATGTATCCTTTCATGTTCATGCAGACATGGAGAGAGGTGGTGAAGAGGAAGGGGTGATTACACCTAGTAAATTGGCTGTCACTCATGTCCTCTAGGAGAGCTAGGCAAAAGGAGGGAAGTAGGCTAGCTCTCATCATTAAGTGTGCCATAGCGCAGCTATCAATAGCATTGGGATCAAAAAAGAGGGGGGGCAAGCCATTCTCTTGAGGTGTCGGATCTTGCTTGAGTAATAGCTTAAGAAGCCTAAGGTAATTACATGTAGTTATAAAGGCGGGATCTGGAAAGGAGGAGAAGTCTGCGAGAAAGCACGTCATGGAGTCACTTAGGCTTCCTAAATCAAAAAGGAGGGCATTCTCAAAGGAAGTGGGGTTGGAATTGTAGATGATGGGGAAGTCATGCCACCCATGGAGGGTGGCAACAAAATCCACACCTACCCTACGAGGATATGCCATGAATGTGGGATCGTTCCTCTCGTAGGGTAGGGTGTTGCAAAATGCCATCCAGGTGAGCATGTTAATATCGCATATCTGCCTTCTCCAGAGAGGTTGGCGGTTATAACCCCTTACAGTGTGTGGCAACTCGAACACTTTATCTTGCCAAAACTATGCTTCCTCCATGCCCCATAGAGTGGGGGTCTTTGCCCTGTCTTCCAGCCATTTTTGGCCCACCAGTCGACTGCCAGCGCCGAGATCACCTCCTCCATTACTTTAATCGGCAGGACCCTTCTCAGGCTGTTAGGCATGAGGAAACTAAAAGTAAAAGGGTCCTTCTCGATTTCCTGCTGTTCCCAAATAACCAGCTCCGCGTGGAATTGCGTTGGGAGGTCATCGGGGCATGGTGGGAGGGATGCGGATGGCTGCACGACTGGTTTGGCTTGCAACTGCCTTCTGGCTTCTTCCACTAATTTTATCCATCACTCCTTGAGCATGGTTTGCCTGTCCGAGGGCGGGTCAAGTTGTTGCTGTTCTTGATCATACAGCGAGGGGGATTGTGGGATTATTTCTTCGCTGGTTCTTCTTATGACGAATTCAATGTCAGTGTCCTCTCCTTGCCGGTCGTCTAGCTGCGCCCCTTCCTCAAAGCCGAGTGCATCCGCCTCCTGGGGGGTTAGGCCGGCCAATAGCAGGTACTTTCGTTGTTCTTCTAAGCCCATCCTAACCTCCACAAGTTGGGGTGGCATCTATAGCCTCGCATGGAGGGCTCTGCGTGTGATGCTCAGTTTCTTCTGCACCACCTCCAACGACTCCTTTCCCTCTGGTTGGGTTGTGTCCAGTAATGTGTTGAGGAAGGCCTATTGCTGGGCAGTGAAGGCTATCTTGGCAGCGTTCGCTTTGCTTTCTGCCAATATTTTTTCTTTCTCCACCAAGGCGAGGCGCCTCGCTAGTGCCTTCACCCGTTTCTCGTTCTGCGTGGCCCATTCCTCGGCCCTTTTGCTCATTCCTTCCATGCTCTCCCCCTGCTTTTGTGCTAGGGTTACGAGCTTCTGCTCCTGGGCTCTAAGTTCTTTGCTCATGTTCTCATGCTCTTTCCTTCCGAGGTGTAGTTGATTGGTCATGGACTCGATCTCTTTTCGTTGTTGCTCCCTCTCTTGTCTTCTCTCCTCTTCTTTGGCGTTTAGTTCCTCCATCATTTGCTCAATGGTGACAGTTTTTGCCTCCAGTTCCTTATGTTGCATCAGGAGGAGCTTGTATTCCCAATGCATTTGCACAAATTCTTGATTCTCGTCCTCAAGCCGTTATTTGTAGCTTTCTTCCATGTCTTCTTTTGCTTTCAATTCTTGCTTGAGTTCAAATATTTGACATTGTTGCATGGCTATGATGTGGGTTTTCTCCAGCTAGAAGGCCGCCACTGACTCTTTTTCTGCCACCAACTCAACCACCGCCATTCTTTTTTCCTCCTTCGCTCTCTCCAGTTCGGAGAGCAGCTCAGCAATGTATTCGTCGTAACTAGTTGGTGGTATCATTGTTGCATGGGTGGGGGTGGTTGAGGCCTCCACACGTGGACACTTCTGGTCCTTTCTCGATTCTGCACTTGCGGCTGGCCTTTTTGGCCCCGTGGTCATGGTTTCCGTGCTCTTCCCTTGGGCCATTTCTTTACTGATGCAGTATTGCGTCCAAGCCACCAGGTTGGAAACTTCCAAGATGGTGGGGATGCTAGGGGTGAGCATAGTGGGTTCAGTGGAGGGTGCCATGAGGGTGGGGATAGGATGGAGGGGTGCTTTGCCTTTTCCTTCCAGGACTGCGGGCGGTGCAGCTTTTGGTGCCTGCGTGCGGGAGCTAGGCCCTTCTTCCCTCAGCTAGTTCCAGGCTTCTAGATCATCCGCCTTGCATTGCTACTCAATGGACCGGTGCATGGCCTCGGCCAAGTCCTCCTCTTCCTTTCTTCTTAATTCCTCTTCCTCCTCTGCCACTCTTCTTTTTCTTTCCTTTTCGGCCTTTTTGTATTCTTCCTCTAGTTTCCCTTTTTCTTCCTACTCTTCTCTTCTTCTTCTTTCAGCCTCTTGCTTTGATGCCTTTTTAGCCCGCTTGACTTGCTCTGTTGTTTCTTCTTCTTCCTCTCTTTCCTCGGCCTCCCTGAGGGATTGTATTTTTGCTTCTTCCAAGCCTTCCTTCTCCTTCCTGTGGCCTTCATCCTGTTTCTTTTTCTTCTACGCTGCCTTCTTCTTGGTTTCCTTGACCTGCTTTTTGCTTTTCTGTTCTTCCCCTTCTTCCTTGGTCTCAGTCCTGTCACTGGACCTCTCTTGGTGTTGATGAGGGGATGACCTGTCAAGTGTTTCCCCTTTCCCCTCTTCTGCATCCTGCGTCTCTTTCACGGCCTCCTAGATGAGTGCTGTTAAAATGCTCCCATACGCGATGAATGAGGCTTTGGAGGAGGCCTTCTTTCTTTCTGTGGCCTTAGACGCTGGGGATTCTCCTCCTGCGGGCATGCTTCCTAAGGCCAATGCTCTAGCTGCCTGGTCGATGGTTTTGCATACGTAGCCATTCCAATCGACTTCATGTAGGGTATGAGCCGCCACATTCTCCAATACCGGCACACTGATTCGGTGCATCAATGCGTTGTAGCACTGGCTGGAAAAGAGCGCATGTATCAGTTTCACCTGCAACCTGGTTTCTGCATTGGGGATACCTTGGATGCTGATGCCGTCGTTCGTCAGCACGTCCTCCTTTCTCATCCCTAGCATGGCGTACATGTCTCTCTTCTGCTTCTTTTCCATTTTTGGTTCTAGTCCCAGCGCCTTTTCCACCAAGGCGGGGGTTAAGCGAACCAACACTTGCTTGGCATTCTGTCCCTTCTTATTGTGATGGTGCCGCATTTGTTGTCGAGGTTGTAAGACCTGAGAAATTCCACACAGCTTGTGTGGTCGGGTTCTTGTGTGAATCTTTCTAGGTACTTGTTGAAGTTGCAGCATCAACGACTCTCCTGGCCGCCTCTTCCTTGGCCACTAATCCTTCTATATTATAAATAGTTCAGAATTTTAATTGGTTGTAGGAGCGGCTCTCCAAGGTGATGGTGTACTGCGCTCTCTCCTCTTCCGTGAATGGGAGCGGTGGGCATGGTCTTGTTGCGACATTTTTCGTTCCTGTCATAAACCGAAATTTTCATTAGTGCTTTCCACATAGTAATTTGCTGATTGCTGAAAAAGAGAACTCTATGCTTTTTGAATGAATTCATTAAGAACCACTTTAGATTTTCCTTTTCAGCCTTTTACTTTTTTCCCATTTTTCATAATATATGTTTATGTGTTTCACTAATTTTGATTTGGTTGGCCTGATCTGATTCACCTCACTCACCCCCTCCCCTTCCAACTTGAGAAGAATCCTTCCTAGGATTTAGGGTCAGAAGGGCAAGGGAATTTGGCATGGTGGCGTAGGAGTTACTTGTGAAGGAGCCAATCATAGAACTGGGGGTTGTACTCTAAGTGAGCTTCGTGATCCAGATCAGAGGGTTGAATCCCCACTTCGTGATGTATGTGAGAACATCTGTTAGGAATTCACCAGAGTTGACACGGCTAGCAATGTGTAACTCTTCCTTAGTCAACAAGCGGTCAAGTTAGGGGTGTCCTTTGATGTGTCTTCCATGAGGCAGCCCCGAAGAGTGGTTAACACTCGATATGAGATTGGCACGACATATGTGGGGTCGTATTCTGCTGTTTTGATAGCACGGCGCTGCTCAGCGTTGGTCATTATGCGGCACCCTTCGACTTCCCATTGCAGCCTAAGAGTGTACCAATGCCTCAAGAATGGGAAATCAGTATCAACGAGCTTGGATAACACTGTGATTTCTTGATCAGTGATAACAGAAGTGGTTCGTTGATCGTATGACGTGATGAGGCACTGTTTGATGGCTTGCTCTGTGGAGATCTCGCTGTTGAGCAATTCAGCAGCGAAGTGAGAAGCGTTTGCGAATGCAAATTCAAAGGTCTCCCAGGAGCAGGGCATGGTTTGAACTTCAGTTGCAAAGGGTTCCTCCAATAATCCTAAGTCCAAGCGATCGTAGTTTAGTGCTAACGACATGAAGGTGGTGTCTAGTCGTTTAATGCATTCCACCATGTCATCCTCGGTGTCCTCAACGAGGTCGACGGCCAGCACTAAAAAGGATTTGCATTCATAGGAGGGTGTAAGGCTGACAGGTGATCGCAGTTTGCTAGAACTAGTGCTAGTGGCAACGAAGAGTTGCAGTTGGGTGTGTGCTTGAGTCTGTGGTGGTTGAGCTGCTTGGATTATGGGTGGATTAGGAGCAGCCACGATGGACAGGCTGCTGCATTCAGGGTGGATTTGGGGAGTCAGGTTGACTTGGTCGGGTGATGACTCATGTGATGAAGTCTGTTGTTTGGGCCGATAGGCTTGTGTGACTTTCTTGGGTTTAGGCGTGGATGATTCGGATGGCTGTGGTTTTGGAGGACGCTGCGGCAAATGGTTTGGAGGGTTTATGGGACTTGGGTTGATCAAGCTTGAGGGTGGCGTATGAGTAGTACCTTTGGCCGTGTAGGCCTTAGGGATCCACAGCCAGTGTTGCCCATGTAGTAGCCTTGCGCATGCAAGAGGGTTTTAGGGACCCATCTTTGCTTGATCATGCGGCGCTTGTTGTGATTGTGTCCTGGCCTCTTAGATTTAGTGTTTTTGGTTTTATGAGGATAGGAGCGGCAATTCCTAGGCGGCTGCTTAGGCTGCCATTGAGATCTAGGCTGTTGGGCTTTAGGTTTTGCTATTGTGGGCTGTGATTCATGAAATATGGGCAGTGGCGGTCGCGCACTACCCCCTCCTTGGAGTTGGTTACGGATATTTCTACCGGTGGCGTTGCGGACAGTGATGAGATCGCGCAGCCCTTGCTGAAGGCTGTGACAATGCGAACGTTGCCTATTGCGAGGTGGATGCGCTGCGACTCATAATTAACATTGCAGTGAGTCTGCTTTTTGAAAGTTCGCCCCAGCAGCGACTCCATGCCCACATGTTTAGCATTTGGCAACACGTAAAAAACCATTGGGATAGTCTCAGACTCAATAGAAACGGCGGCTCTACACTTGCCGAGAAGTGCATCGGATGGGCCCCATATGGGCTTAATTCTGCATTAGTGGATTGAAGTGGTGGTCTGTCAAGTTGAGTCCAATGATCATGGGTTAAGACATTGAAGTCTGCTCTCTCGTCGATCAAGGCGTTGAAAGCGCATGTTTGTTTTGCAGTGACCATGATATGGAGGTATGCAGGCTCTACGGCTTCCTCATCCTCATCATCAATCTCTGTGATTGTGGCCACTCGTATCTTGACAAGCAGTTCTAACATCGGGGGCTCGTACAAAGGATGGGTGGGAGGGTAGTACTTCTTGATACGACTGCCATTGAAAAAGCCTATGCCCTCACCGTCTAAGGTCTCGAGCTCGACATTGCCTGTGCGGCTGATCGCACGAACCTTGAAAGGTCCAAGACCTCTAAATTTCATTTTCTACTTATGCACATTAACTAAGTAGATGAGCACTAAGTCGCCATGTTCAAAGTTGCACTGCTTGACATGCTTGTCAAACCAAGTCTTGTGTCGGGCCTTCTCACATATAAGTGCATGGGTGGCTAGAAGGCAAGTCTCTGAGAGGCGCTCGAGTTCGACCAAGCATTACGTCCATGCCTCCTTCCCTTCCCATCATTCTTGAAGTGCTATTCTCAAGCTAAGAACAAAGAATTCTAATGGTAGAACTGCTTCAGTTCCATAGGTCATCCTGAAGGGGGTTTGACCGATAGCCGTTTTATAAGCTATGTGGTAAGCCCACAGAGCTGCCATCAGCTTGTTGTCCCAGTTGCTGTGTGAGGCTGAGACCACCTTGGTCAGGACATTGATAAAAATCTTATTCGTGGATTCTTCTTGACCGTTTTCCTGAGGGTAGTATGGCGAGGATTTGCGATGGATGATGAGAAAGGTGGAGAGGAGATGCTCTATCACTTCATTGATGAAGTGCGTGCCTTGCTCTCTAACCAGTTTGATAGGGCAGCCGAATCGTGAGATCACATGCTCCCATAAGAACTTGGCAGTCGTCCTAGCGTCGTTTTTTCGTATCGCTCTTGCCTCTGCCCATTTCGTGAGGTAGTCCGTGGCCACAATGATGTACTTGGCCTGTGAATACTAGGCCGCAGGACTGATGGGTCCTATGAAGTCAATTCCCCATTTTTCGAAGGGTTGTCATGCGATAACAGGGGTGATCCTTGCGAATCACGACTTTTTTCCATTGGCACTCATCACAATGCTTGACGAATCAGGCTGCATCGCGGAAAAGTGTGGTCCACCATAGTTGAGATTGCAACACTTTTCGTGCTGTCATGTCTCCGCTAAAATTCCCTCCAACAATGCCGCTGTGCGCCTTCGAGAGCACATCATGCATCTCATGTTTGCATACGCACCTGCGTAGCAATTTGTCTTGCCCCAGCCTATAGAGTGGCCTGCGATCAGCTGATAGGGCTGGATCTTAAGGATTAATCGCCTAAGTCGGGGGCTTTTTCTATTGGTCAATCAGGTAGTCCATGTTCAAGCACTTGAACTATATCATCCGCCCAATATGGCGTTAGATTAGTCTTGAATAAATCTCTCTCGCTGGATAGGTTAAAGAGATGGGCATCGGGTAATTCGTCAACAATGCCTTGTCCAGCGGCTTCTCTCGTGGGAATGCGCGACATATGGTTAGCCATGTAGTGCTATTTTCCTTTTCGTACGACCACAGAGAAGTCAAATTCCAAGAGCAAAAGGAGCCACTGAGCTATGCATCATGCAACGCAAGGTTTGTTTACTAGATAGAGCAGGGCTTGATGGTCCACAAAAAAGGTACAAGGTGTGGCCAATAGATAGTATCAGAATTTCTTCACAGCAAACACCATGGCTAACCCTTCTCTTTCTGTCGTTGAGTAGTTCATTTCCATCTCAGTGAGTTATCTACTAGCAAAGCTCACTGGATAATCTAAGTTGTGTTCGCCAGGTTGGCACAACACTGCCCCCACGGCAAACTTAGAAGCATCGATATGCACGTGGAAAGTAATGGTCCAATCTGGGGCTCGTAGAATTGGTGCTGTGGTTAGAGCCTTTTTCAACTCTTCATATGCTCGTTGGCATGCCTCGGTCCATTCGAAGACGATCAACACCTTGTACGAGGGTCTGGCGATCAATGCATAGTTCAGTACAAACCGCCAATAGTACCCCGTATGGCCTAGGAAGCATTGAACTCCCTTGTAGCTGATTGGGGGTGGAAGGTCAACAATAACCCTGACTTTCAAGAAGTCAGTGGCAATGCCGTTCTTCGACACCACGTGCCCTAAGATGCATCCATGCTTTACCCAAAACTGGCACTTTAAGGGGTTCAAGGAGAGATGATATAAGCGACACCGCTCAAAGACTGCGCAGAGTTTATCTAAGTGTTCGATCCAGGTCGAGTGAACATAGAGGTCGTTGACTAAGACTTCCAACTCCTTGTGAAGCATGTCTTTAAAGATGGTGCACATGAGGCATTGGAAGGTGGCAGGGGCATTTGTCAACCCGAAGGGCATGACTATGTAAGCAAAGACGCCCCACTTAGTGGCGAAGGCAGTCTTGTGCCTATCCGCAGGATGCACTTGCACCTGGTTGTACCCTGAGAAGCCATCCAAAAAACTGTAGGCTTCCTTGCCCGCCAATCTCTCAAGCATGTGCTCGGTGTACGGCAATGGATAGTTGTCCCTCTTAGTAGTAGCGTTCACCTTCTTGTCATTGATGCACACTCGGGATTTTCCATTCTTCGTCATCACGATGACTATGTGTGATACCTAGTCTGTGTGTTCAATTTTGTAAATGAATCCCGCTCTCATCAGCTTATCGATCTCCTCTTTGATAGCGTGAACGTGTTTTGGATTCATAGGGTACGGTCGCTTGCCGGCGTTGCGTCTGGCGTCATGGGTATGTTGTGAGTCACGACACTCGGATCTACCCCCTTAAGCTCTTCTAAGGACTAGGCGAGCACGTCTATGTACTCTCGTAAGAGAGAGACAAGACTAGTTTCTTCTTCCTTAGTCAAGTCATCAACAATGAAGACTGGTCGGGGTGTTTCCCCTTCTTGGGCTAGGTTCATCTCCTTGACCTTGGCTGGTCCCTCGATCGGTGCACTCGTTTGCCCTTAACGCTTGGCACCTAACAGAACTACCACCCTATCCCCTTTTTTGAATTTTGTAAATCGTTTAGGGAGGTCCTGCGGTTTTCGTTGTTCTTCCGTTTGTGTATCCCTGGGTTGTTTTGCTTTTTTCCACCTTAATTGTCTGCGCCTCAGGTGGACGGGTAGATCCCCCTTGGTGCGTCTGGTCGTAGGCGGCCTAGGGATTTCTGGATCACTATCTAAACTAATCTCCGACTCAGAGTTGAACTACCCACCGTCACTAGAAGAGGTGGTCTCCCCTGGTGGGCGCAGTTCAGATGGCGACTCTGTCCTAAGCACTGATGTTGTTCTTGGATGGGCTAGGCCTGCTTGGTCAAGATCTATGGCCCCTACGTGTTCCAACTAGGCACGATCACATTCCATGCGCATGACTCCCCGCTCTATCCTGAAGATACTCTTTTTCAACGGCTTGGAGTCTGCTCGTATTTGCTCTATTTCTTGCCCTTCAGTGTCATACTCCACGGTGTCTACCTCACCCTCACTTTCGTCTCACTGAAGGATTGGCAGTCTTTGTATTCGTTGTTAGAATCCTCTCCGTCAGATTGCTCGTCATCTCCTAGGGCTTGGTATATCTCTTGTCATTGGTCAGGAACTAGGGCCCAGTTATACATGAGATTTAAGTCATGCACTCTGGTCCATTGCCACTAGGATTCATCTAGGAGATCCTGGAGTGGTTTGAAGTTTGGAACTGGATTGTCAGCTAGCTTGTCCGTTAAGTATTCCAATATCTCTTGGAGTTTCCTTTTGTTGTTTGGGACTTGGAAGTTGACAGGTTTAGGTTTCCCCCGAAGGGTTCCTGCCATCATGTAGACTGATGCGGAGGGTGTCTCGTTAGACTTGCCGATTTTTTTGATGGCTTACTTATACGCCTCGTGATCAGAGAATGGCAGGTCGATTATAGCGAGAATGTGCATCCAATCCCACTCGTCCTTTGGGCATGGGATATACTTGGTCAGGGGCCCATAGGACTTCTTAGCCTGGGTGTTACCCTTAAGCATAGCAGAGATGGCATCTAAGTCGATCGGTGAGGTCTCTCAAGTGTCCATCTCTATTCTCACGGTGTCCATTCTATTGCCAAGGAAGATCAAGCCGTTACCCCAATCTTCGATGACTCTAGCGTTGTGCATCCAGGGTCAGCCTAATAGGATATCATAGTCCACTCCCTTCATGACTATAAAGTCCACAGAGAATTGGACACCTGCGATCTTCACTAGCCAATTCTTAAGCACCCCGAATGGCTTGACTCATACCGTTTGCTAATGTGACATTAAACCTAGCAGTTTCGAGAGCCAGGTTTTCCCAAGTCTGAAGCACTGCGTGGCTAAGCACACTAACCCCAGCTCCCGTTTCCACGATCCCCTTCTCGTTGTATCGCCTAGGGCTAGAACCGGTAAGACCGCATGCATCTCAGAACCTTCCCAAAAGGCATTGACGTGTAAGGATTTAGGCATAGAGTGCAGCGTCAAACTTGGTATTTATGTCTCTGCATCATGGTCATGAGGGTTGACCTGATCTCATGACCCTTCAACCCACTGCTTAAGATCTTGCCATAGGGTGGGGTGCTGCCTAAGCAGATTTCCTAGGCTAAGTGTAACAGGGGTAGTTACCAATGTGGTCAAGAGATCGTTGGGTGCTCGTCTCTCTCCTAACCTGGATCGTCCTAACCAATGTCCGTGATGACTGATCCCCGGCCCTGTAGCACCAAGGCTTGGCCTTAGCGACACTGCTTGTGGTGCGGTTGCTTCTCCCGACTTTGGTTGAGGAGGTGAGATTGGCATGCTTATACTGGAGAGATCATCGATCTTGTCTTCTATGATGGGCTCAACGTCTTTTAGATGCTCTTGAGCCTCCTTCACCCATTCCTTCACTTTTTCTATGGCCTCTAACTGTCACTTAGGATGCAGGTATTCCCCTACCTTAGCACTTCCCTTTTCGGCCGTCTTAGGGGCTGAAGTCTCTGCCTCTGCATTAGAGACCTTCCTTCCAGCAGGCAGAGTTATAGCACTCTCCGTTTTTAGTGTGATTTTAGCTTCCGACCTCTTCTTCTTCTGCCTACAACTTTTCTTCCCTATTGAAACTGCGTCAAGGTTCCTAGGTCCTGATAGTGGCATGCCAGCCTGCTTTGTCTGGGCACATGTCATGATCCGTAATGGAATAGGTGTCCCCTCCCCATCGAGGTTCTCAACTCCAAACAGCCCCAATGGGACATATGGTATGTTGGCTGAGCTAGAAGACGGCTTTCGCTTTGGGCAATCGATGAAGAGATGAGTGATTCCGCACTCAGCACACCTTTGTCAGCCTTGTCTCTATTTTGTTGCTCCCTTTCAGGATAGCGTGATGAGACATGACCTGGGTGACCACAAGTCCAACAGGTGATTGGATCCTACGTCTGCCCTCCTAGGCCTCTACCTCGTCCTCTTCCTAATGCCATCACCGGCACGGGGCGATAATCCATGAGGACAGCATTGCCCGAGACATAAGGGCATATGTAAGCTTCTTCCTCATTTGGTTCTTCCACGTAGTGGACTGGAGCATCGCTCGGTGGATGGGTCACGTAAGTATTGAGATATCGAGCTCCACTCGTGATATACCAGGGTGACCGTTGTGTATTTATGTCACCGACTTGTCAGTTGCAGATGCGGTTGGTACACCGCCCATGAATAATAGCCAGATGACAGCTATCCTTATCTACTCTAGTTCGTGGCTCAGTTAGTATGCCACCTTAGTTAGTTGAGTTTGGTTTGAGACCCATATATAGGGTTCTTCTATTTCTATGTACTAGAGTTCTTTTTGGCTTACACAACTAAGAAGAGGAAAATTGTTTTTAGCCTCCATCTTTGTGCATATTCCCCCATTGTGCAAGCAAGAAAGTTACAAGTGAGACTCCTTCCTTCTCTCCCACAATCTTGACATGGTATCAGAGCCTTGTTCGTGGTAAAGAGATCAAGAAAGCAAGCCAAGTTCGCGGTGTTCTGGTAAGAGGACCAGTGTTGCTTTCATTTTTCTGTTCTGGGAGCAAGTCTCTGCAGGTAGCACAGCCGGAAAGTGCAAGAGTGCATTGTCTCAGATTGAGACGCCCTTCACGGTGTAGCAGGAGGGCAGTATATGCTATGAGTAAGGGCTTTAGCCCTTGGTTGCTCTGTTTTTTTTATTTGAGGCCATTTCGGGGCCTGTTTTGGAGACGGAAGTTTTCTGCACGCACTTAGGAAAAGGTCTTGTTTTGTGCTGTGCGACCACTGTTCTACAGGTCGATGAAAAATTACTGTAGAAATTGCATCGTATGCTTGTGCGCAGAGACATTGGGAGTTACAGAATCATCCTTGTTGCCTGTTGATGCAAAATCGTCACTATGAAGTGACTATATGGTCAAATACCACTTTCGTCAGTTTTGCAGATTTGTCCTTGTGAGGCTGAAGCTGTGTTCTTTGCAGTGACAGAATTTTTTGCAGTGTTCTGTAATGGTGTCTGATTCTCTTTCACAGATTGTCACTGAAAAGCTTGACAAGAACAACTTCCAAGCATGGAAGTTTAGAATGACGAATTTCCTTATGGGAAAAGGATATTGGGAATTTGTTGCAGGAAATGAAGAAGAACCAGTTCTTCCTGATGTTTCCAATCAATAGCAAATGCAGGCATTTAAAGCATGGCATGAGAGAGCCAGGAAAGTTATGTATTGGCTGTCTATCAGCATTTCAGACTCTATGATTGTGCATATTCAAGATGCAAGTACGCCAAAGGAGGCATGGGATACTTTGTCAAAAATGTATAGCACAAATACGCAAGCCAGGAAAATGCAGCTCAAGCAAGAGTTGCACAATGTGCAAAGAGAAAGTATGAGCATCAATGACTACCACATGAAGGTGAAGAAGATTGCAGATGCACTTGCTTCCATTGGGTCACCAGTGGAAGATGATGATTTAGTTTCTGTGACCTTGAATGGTCTAGGAAAGGATTATGCACAATTTCGAACATCCATTTCCGTCCATGAAAGATTTCTTGATTTTAAGGAGTTGATTGCTCTTCTAATTTCTGAGGAGCAAAGAAATGGTGGTGCATCTTCTTCAGGAGGAACTTCAAAAGAAGCTGTCTTCTACTCAAATACTGGAAGAGGTAGAGGCAGAGGTAGAGGAGGCCGATCTAGAGGCCGTGGTAGAAATCAGAATATGCAGCAAACTCAAGAAAACCAGTCCTATGGAGGAGGACGTGGTAACTCTAGAGGCAGGGGGAGCCAAAGAGGTCGTGGTGGATGGCAAAGAGGGCAAAATGCAAACAGCAATGTTGAATGCTACTACTGTGGTAAAATGGGTCATATGGCTAAAGACTGCTATAAAAAGCAGAATGACATCATGAATGAAAAATTGCAACAAGGGAATTATGCATCTTCTAGTAAATAGGGTGATGATAGAAATGAGCATTTGTTTATGGTGCAACACATGAACAATTCTGTGACAAGTGCAGAAGAAAGCAACGATGTATGGTATGTTGACTCAGGTGCATCAAACCACATTACAGGTCATGCAGAATGGATGGAGGATGCAAGGAAAATGGAAAAACCAGGATTTGTGGAGACTGGTGATGATACTGCACATCCTATTGTACAGATTGAAAAATTTCCTTTGTCTATGCAGGATGGGAAAAAGAAATACCTGTCCGATGTATTTCATGTCCCGAATATCACCAAGAATCTGGTTTCTGTTGGTCAAATGGTTGAGCAGGGCTTGTAGGTTAGATTTAATCCTCATGGATGCTTTGTTGAGGATATGAAAAATAAAGGTCGCTTGATAGCAAAAGGAAAGAAGAAGGGCAGAATGTTTACATTGGATGCAGACATGCTTGAATTGAGTGCAGCAATGTTTGCACATGGGACCGGTGTAGTTGCAGATATTGATATCTGGCATAAACGCATTGGTCATGTTAATGTACAATGACTTAAATCAATGCAGGCCCAAAATATTATTGCAGGATTGCCTAAATTCAAGGTTGCAGAAATGCATAAGGTATGTGAAGCCTGTCAATTTGGAAAACAGGCAAGGAAACTATTTCCTAGACATGTTCAAGAGAGTAAGAAGCCATTGGAATTAATCCACTCTGATGTGTGGACTACTAAAGTTGCATCTCTTGGAGGCTGTCATTATTTTGTCACTTTTATTGATGACTATAGCAGAAAATTTTGGGTGTATTTTATGAAAAAGAAAAGTGAAGTTTTTGGGCATTTCGAAACTCTTAAAGCTATGGTTGAAAAAGAAACAGGCCTGCAAATAAAATGCCTAAGGTCAGATGGAGGGGGAGAGTACCTCTCAAATGAGTTTGCAAGGTTCCTGCAGGAGCATGGCATAAAGCAGCAATATTCATGCAGTCATACCCCACAACAAAATGGAATTGCAGAAAGGAAAAACAAGCATATTGGAGAGGTATCTCATGCCATCCTCAATGAAAAAGACTTGCCAGATTTTTACTGGGCTGAAGCAGTTGCTACAGCAGTCTACATAATGAACAGGACTCCCACTGCAGCAATACATGGGATGACTCCAGAGAAGAGGTATACTGGTAGGAAACTAGATATTTCTCATTTGAAGATTTTTGGTTGCATTGCCTATATTCATGTGCCAAATGAGATGAGATCCAAGTTGGATCCAAAAGCTGAGAAGTGCATCTTTATTGGTTACTCTTTGCAGCAGAAAGGGTATAGATACTATAACCCTTCTACTCGTAAGTTTACAGTGAGGAGAGATGTTGTTTTTGATGAGATGAGTAGCTGGTATAAACCAGTAAATGTGATTGATAATGTAGATGCACAAAACGGTAATGCTGCACAGAATTCACAGCAGCAGTCACAAGATATTAGTGGACCTAGAGCGTCCTCTAGCAGTGGTTCACATTCTTCGCCATGGACAGGCAGATTGAGATCAGGAGAATCTTCTCAAAGCAATGTAGATAGTGGTATTCAAGTATCACGAAAAGGAAAAGAGAAGGTAGATCAGCCCATGTTTGATGTGAATACAGGTCACTCTTATGTGGATGGTGAATCCAGTGGCTCAGAACAGAGCATTGATGATGAGTTGGGTATTCCTTCTATTGTTACACCTAGAGTAAGGAAGACCAGGGATGTTTTGAGAGCACCTGGGAGTGAACCTACTTTGGGCAAGTCTACCAGAGCTAGGTATCCTGTGGATAGGCTGAAATATGATGGATTTACAGCCATTCACTATACATATATGGTCAAAGTGATACAGGAACCAGAACCCACTTCTTTTGAGCAAGCCATGGGAAAAGAAAAATGGGAGAAAGCCATGGATGAAGAAATGGATGCCTTGGAAGCAAATGCTACATGGGAATTGGTACCTTTGCCTAAAGGTAGGAATGCAATTGGCTGTAAGTGGGTTTATAAGGTGAAGCACAATGCAGATGGTTCTGTGAACAGATACAAGGCAAGATTAGTAGTCAAGGGGTATGCACAAATATATGGCATTGATTATGAAGAAACATTTAGTCCGGTTGCAAGGATGGCAACCGTAAGAGCAGTCATTGCTATGGCTGCATCAAAGGGATGGTCTTTACATCAGATGGATGTAAAGAATGCCTTCTTACATGGTGATTTGCAAGAAGAGGTCTATATGGAGCAGCCACCAGGTTATGTGCATGCTGTTCATCCTAAGTTTAACAGCCTACAGTTGCCTTGTCGAGCATAGAGGTTGAGTACAAGGGTGCAGCAATGGCTGCATGTGAGGTAACTTGGTTGCATAAGCTACTTTATGATATGCATCAGCCTACAGATGGACCAGTTGTCATTTATTGTGACAACATGAGTAGTATACACTTGGCAAATAACCCAGTCTATCATGCTAGAACAAAGCACATTGAGGTGCATTATCACTATGTGCGGGAGAGGGTTTTACTAGGTCTTATTGATCTAGTTTATGTCAGCACAGAGGATTAGGTACCTGACATATTTACAAAGGCATTGGGCGCAGAGAAGCTGTGCAAGTTCAGAGACCTGCTTGGTGTGTAGGAATTGGGATTGAGCTCGAGGGGGAGTGTTGAGATATCAAGCTCCACTCGTGATATGCCAAGGTGACCGTTGTGCATTTATGTCACCGACTTGTCAGTTGTTGCAGATGCGGTTGGTACACCGCCCATGAATAATAGCTAGATGACAGCTATCCTTATCTACTCTAGTTCCTGGCTCAGTTAGTATGCCACCTTAGTTAGTTGAGTTTGGTTTGAGACCCATATATAGGGTTCTTCTATTTCTATGTACTAGAGTTCTTTTTGGCTTACACAACTAAGAAGAGGAAAACTGTTTTCAGCCTCCACCTTTGTGCGTATTCCCCCATTGTGCAAGCAAGAAAGCTACAAGTGAGACTCCTTCCTTCTCTCCCACAATCTTGATAGTAAGGACCAGGTGGTCTGGGTATGTCAGTAGGGTTTATGTCCATCCTAGAAACAGCTGGCTTAATGTCATTAGGTGCAGGAAGGGCTAATGGGGCTCCCCTTTCGAAGAATGGCTGCGGCCTGTTCGCTAGGTAGGGTTGGCCGTAAGGTTGTGAGTATGGAAGTCTTCTTGGTAATCTACAATGCACGACGTCATGACCGAACCTACCGCATTAAGCACAAGGTCTTGACCTAGGGTCTTGACACTCGATTGGTAAGTGGTTTCCACCACAGTACACGCATTGGACGTGTGGGCATGTTGGTCATCTCAACATGTCTTGCAACTTGGCTAACTCCATCTTTACATCAGCCAAGTCTTGGTTCATCTTGGTGGCCTTCCCCTTATCTTGGGATGATGGGACCGATCGCTCACTAGAGGCTGACGCTCTCTCTGAGCTTCGCGAGTTGGTCTCTTCTAGGTTCGAGCTCTTGGAGCTCTGCTCCTTCAACTGATCATCGACTCTGATGGCTTCCTTGAACACTCTAGCTAGCGCATCTCGCTGCAAGCTCGAATTGCCTGCCAAAGCCTTATATAACTCCTCGTCTTGAATTCCGTTGATGAATACAGTCGAAACTGCTCTTTCAATCGGTCGCTCGCCCATAGGGATTCTCTTGAAGAGACTCCCCACGTGGGTTACGTAGTCGCGAATGTCCTCATTCTCTTTCTGCTTGACGTTCATCAAGCGTACTAAGTAGATTGTCGAAGTATCCAGGCTCGGCAATCTCTTAATGAAGAGATCCTTGAGGCCACTGAAGTTGGCTCGTTCTATGGCATCTAGGCTTGTATACCAAGTCCTTCCCTTGTCACCTAAGCAGAGCCCGAACGCTTGAGAGCGTTGAGTCAGGTCGTTGAGGCCATTGGCTTCGCAGACTTGCTCAAACTGCTCTACAAAACTGTATGGATCGTCGTGGGATTGGTATTTGTCGAGTTGCTTGGCAACGATAGGGATTTTAGACTGGCTCTTTGAGCCTTAGTTTGCTCCTAATCCTACGAGCAGAGATGTCGCTAGTGCCGCAGCACTTTGCTCTACTGCCGTGTTATCTACTAGCCGCTTCATGAGAAGCTCACTCAATGTCAAGTCTCCTTCTAGGGCTCTCTCATGATCTGTTCGGTTTCTTCTTGCTAAGTTCAGCACTCGCTGTACCTCACTCAACTCCATGCTTTGCCTTTGGCTCCTAGCTTGCTGGTCCCTATTGTATTTGACTATGCTTTGCAAGGCCTTGCGGGCTAATTTCCACTCTTCTTCTAGGTCTGCGATGATAGCGTCTGTCGTCCTGCCGCGGTGCTCGTACCGGGTGAGTGCATCGTAGCCGCTGACCAGCTGCCTCTGAGAAGACGTTTAAGTCGAGTTCCTCATTAGACTTATGGTCTGAGCCTTCTTCTACCATAGTCGTGTTGTCGTGCTCCGCCAAGCTGTCGGTCAGGTTGAGTGGATTTGTCAGATCCGCATTGTTGATGCCACCCGCTTGGTCCTACTTTGCACGTTGATGGTTTGTCTACGTCTTGGGTCCTCTCCTTACTGGTGGGTTCCTTGAGTGGTTTATCTGAGTGAGTTCCTTCAGTTATTGAATACAATCCTCAATTTATGGTCAGTCAACGTGCATGTCGCTCCTAGTGCACTTGTGCTCAACCAGGCTTTCAGTTTCTTTAAGTGCATTCAAGTGCGAAAATTCAAGGTGAGTGCAATAAACGAACTCGAAGCGTCTTATGCCCTCCCACTTTGTTTTGGGCCTGATAGGTTTGTTGCTCAATTTTCTAGCCGCCTTGATATCAAAAAGAAATTGCTGCGCTTAAGGAGGAAGCCAACACCAAGGAGGTGGAGGAGCTGAAAACCCTGAAGGAGCGCGATGCTACTTGGGAAGGACGAAGGAAAATTCTGATGGAGCGTCTCACCAGGGAAAGGGAGACAAATGCCCACCTTCAGCGCAGAAATGACCAGCTATCTGCAACTAACTTGGAAGCGCAGAGCCAACTCGAAAAAATCAGAGAAGACGTTGCAGAGCTGGATCAATTGCGGGCAGAACAGGTGCGCCGGTTACAGGCGACGCGGGACCAACTCAATGAGCAGATTGCAGAACAGCACCGAGAGCAGTCCCGTTTGCACCAGGAGCTCGATGCCCAACAACAGCAGCTCATGGCAATGACCCTCCGACAAGGAGAGAGCCTGGAAGACATGGAGAAGCGGGCAAAGGAGTGGGCAATTCACAACGAGCAGAGAGTGCGAGACCTAGCACACCGGCTGGCCAAGGCTGAGGGAGACAAAGTGATGGTTGAAAACCAAGCAGAGGCAGCCCAACTTGCTATGATGGCCCAGCAGCACACTTTCATCAACACGCTACTCCACACCACCCACTCAGAAACAGGAGAGACCAATGATCAGTTGTAGAGAAAGCTAACTACTGCGCGCAAGGCCCTTACGGCAGGCCTGCACGTACCACTGCAACTAGCAGGCCCTCCGCAGAGCCTAGGGTCTTTCTAGTATGTTGCCTCATTTGTTCTTGGCCAATCGGGTTTTAACTGCTCAACGCTTTGCATCTAGGTCTCTAGGTCTCGTTGCTGCCTACTTCAAGCTGCCAAGTGGCTTCTCCCTACAATTCCGTCTATTCCATGTGCCAGAATCAAGTTCTGAGCGTCAGAAGGACCTTCAACAGTTTGCGCTGCTGAGCTCCAGTCGGGTCAGGTCAAATTTCTGAGAATTTGATAAAAATTTTCACTTGGCCCAGCTGGTCCGAATTGCAGGGTCCAAGTGGGTCACTCGGACGGGCCGAGGAGCATGGGCCGAGGGCCGAATTCGAGACTCGTAATAGGGTTTGCCGAGTAGACTCAGACGAGGTCCCTCGGATAAAGTCGCTCAGACGAGGTCACTCGGATGGAGTCGCTCGGATAAAGTTGCTCGGATGGGGTCGCTCGGATGGTCAAGGGCCGAATGGTCCGAATGGTCGACTCGAATGAGCCGAGTGGATCTGGGCCGAGTGGGCCGAATACAAAAGGGTTGAGGGCCGATTTTGGGACTCGGCCCTGAAGTGACCGCTCGAACGGGCCGAACGCGGTGCAACGTCGACAGCGAGAGTTTGATTTCGCTCGTTTCTTGCGATTCACTCAATCGTAGCAAGCACCAACCTCCAGATCCTATCTAGGGGGGTAGGGGAAGGGGTTCATATACTTGAATAGAGCGGTAGGCTCGTCGATGGTGCGATCAGATCGAATCGAGCATGGCTCTCTCTCTCTCTCTCTCTCTCTCTCTCTCTCTCTCTCTCTCTCTCTCTCTCTCTCTCACTGAAATGGTCACAAATGAGCTCTACCTTGGCCTCTTGGTTCTTATGCCCCTTTCTGGGTATGGTGTTGATGCCCCCAATCACTCACTTGCTGATCTTAGGCATCATAAGCGAGCTTTTTGCCAAGTTTTGCATGATTTTTGCCCTGCTTTGCCCTGCTTTGCAACAGTAAACCCTACCCTTCTCCGGCGCAATTTCCTAATCCTAACCTACTCTAAATGCAATAAGAATCGAAAGCAAAAAACTGAAATAATTTCTCCATGTTTCCCAATCATCAAACAAACAAAATATACCAAAATACTTACTTGTTTTGAAGATCAAAAACACCCAAACTTCCTACCTATCTCAAGCTCCGTTTCGGGGATGAATCCCTTACTTCGATCCTCGATATGAGGCGCGCAAGTGCTCAAGCTTAAATCCATTGGTCCTGGCAACGAAACCAAAATGTGGGAGCCTTCGCTCAACTGCCAAGACCCACGGACCGCTTATTGCTTCAAGCGTTCCAAGCGAGCTCTAATGGCTATCTCTCACCTAGCCGATACGCCGTCGATCCTATGAGTGTAGTGAGCTTACCTTGATGCCAACACGAGTTGCCTCCTCTCTCACACACCCCAGTAGCTCCACGATCCTAGATGGGAGCTCAAGCATCCTCAAGCCTCCTCCATCTCTAAGCTCCATCCTCCATAGCCGCGTGCACAAGAAAAGAGAAGAGAAGAGAAGAAGAGAAGAGGAGATGGTGAAGAGCTTCACCCTCTTGATCCCTCACTCTCACACACTGAATCCCTCACACTCTCGCACTCCCTCTCTCAAGAGCACACACAAGCAAGAAGAAGATGAGGAGAAGAGAAGAAGAAGAAGACTCTTGTTAGCCACACACCAAAGAATGAGCTCTCATTCACTTTTTGAACTTTATATATACAAACCCTAAAATCCCATGGGCACCCATCCCTTTTTTACATGACCGGCCCTTGTGGCAAGATCTTGTTTCCATTCCCCTCTTCTAGCCTTATGCCTCTAGCCTACACCCATCTAGTATTTTACAATTGGCACAGGAGGGAGCCTGGTGCTCTTTTACAAGAGTTTTCTGAGTTTTTTGAGGCGCCCTTCATTTAAAATTGTGTTTTTTGCCCCGACTTAGTTTTGGAGGTCGCCTGCGCGTCTTTGCTCTTTTTCCATGTTTTTTTCTGCCTTTTCCTTCCTTTTCCACCATCTCGACTTGCTCAACTTGGGGTTAACATCCTAAAAAATCATATATAAAATAGAGTTAAAAATATTAAAATAATCTATTGATATGTGTGCTAACTTTGCCCTCTATCTCTCTCCCTCCTACTCTATTATCCGAGTGTGTGAGAGCAAAGGAAAGGGAGTGGAGCTTATTTGTGGAGTGAGAGAGTTGTGGATTGTGAAGCTTCATCTATTCTCTCCTTTTTTCTTCATCTCCATCCCTTTGTGGTGAGTTGAGAGTTTGAGGCAAATTGTGTGGTGTTGAGTTTGTGAGGGAATAAGACACATGCAACATGAAGCTCTTCTTCATCTATCCATCTATTCTCATTCATGGCATCAACTTAAACTAGCCTTCCTTCTTGGAGAGGGTGGTGAAACCTATTTAAGAACTTAATTATAGTAGTTAGTAAATCTAGAAAAACTAAAATGAACACTTTATCATACAATCTCGGACATTGGAGATCCTATTGGCCCTAGAACTAACGCCTCTTTTGGTATTTCTTTAACTTACATTGCAATTGGATGGAGTATAGCTAAGATTCATTAATCTCCTCTATTGATCCAAATGTCCCTTAGTGTCACAAATAATCAACAAGCCTTCAAATCAATTTTCTTCTTGGTTTTCTTTGGGATTGACCTTTACCTACTCCTTAAGAGACAAATTTAGTCTCCCCAAATCTAATATTGCTTGGCTAGCCTCTTGAATCTCCTTGAACTTTCCCAATTTAAACCTTCCCTAATTTAAACTATTAGAATTCAAGTCCTAGGCCCTCAATTCTAAGCATACATTATGAGGTGGTTGTCAAAACCCTAATTTCTACTATAAATTAGGGTTTACAACAAAGATTTTCCAATATCTCCACCTCTGATGACTCAAAAATGACTGGATGTTACTGAGATAACTTGAGAGATGGTTAGGAGATGAGAGAGAATGATTTAAAAAGAGAAATTTCAAAGTTTTGTCTCATGAGAAATGGTGAAAAACTGTTTGTGCCCTAGTTAAATAGCCAATGGAAACTATCACCTACAACTTAGGACCACCGAAAAGACTATCGCTTCCTCCTCCTATATGTTTTCACCTACATTAGAAGGACCTTGGGATGCTATCATCTACACCTAGAGGGCTCCAAACTACTATCACCTCTACTGTAGGAATGATCGCTGGTGGTTGCAAATCACATCAACGGCATCTCCTTGCTCTTTAACAGTCTCCTCTACAATGATTGGAATAGACTTCCACCAACCCCTAAAAACGTTTTTTTCACTTGCATAGGCAAGTTTTGCCAAGTGATAGCCTTCTAATCTTATTTTTTGTTATTATCTAAATTATTAAATTAATTTTTAATATATAAATTTTAAAAAATAATTTAATAATTATCTAAAACTCAAAAAAATAATTCCACCAGCCAATAATCAAATAGCCTAGGTTAATTTTTATTCTAAGTATCCCTTAGCAATTATTGACCCTTAGACTAATATTAATTAAGTGATTAATGTCTAGTCTCTAATGTCACCAACAATGGCCAATAAATTGGTCTAGGCCCAAATATGACACCGAAAACCACCTAGTACCTATCAAACATAACTTATTGTAACTTTTACCTTTGGTATCAATTGATATTTTGGGGTTCTAGGTCTCACATTGTGAAATAATTAACTTGGACCTCAAATGTATAAGTCATGTGAGCATATTTAACTAACTTTTAATCAAATGGTAAGCAAAGCAATAAAATCCCATGTCCTCATGATATCGACTCCTCTTGCCATTGCTCTCGCAAGCACACTGCCAAGACACACAGACCGCTTATTGCTTCAAACATTTCAAGCTAAGAGCTATGGCTACCTCTCACATAGTCGTATGCAGTCTCCCACACACAAATGTAGTGAGCTTACCTTTAAATCTGATCGAGTTGTCTCCTCCCACAAATCTGTTGGTAGCTCCATGATCCAAGATGTGTTTTCAAGCAAGCTCTATCTCCAAGCTCCAAGCTTCAAGCTCCATGGCCATATGCGAGAAAGGAGAAGAGAAGGAGAAGATGAAGAGAGGAGAAGAAGAGCTTCTCCATGGTCCCTCACTCTCTATCATACACACTCTCCTCTCTCATACTCCCTCTCTCATACACAAGAAAGAAGCAAGAGCAAGAAGCAAGAAGAGAGCAAGTTTGGCCACACACTAAGAATGAGCTTCTTCATTTGTGTTTTGACTTTTATACATGCCATATCTCCTCCTTGGGTGGCCATTCCCTTTTTGGTCTTGTCCATTCCCCCACTATTTTTCCTCCTCCTTCCTATTATCATTGGCCTTAACCTATGCATCCCATTCTTTATAACTTGCATGGAAGAGAGCCCGGTGCTCTTTTACAAAATAAAGTACAATGTGCCTAGTGCTCTTTTTGCAAAAATATTAAGGTGCACTTATTATTGTGCGCCTTTCCCTTACATTTGGACTTTTTTCTACACTTTGCGTCTTCAAATTTTCCTTGGTGCACCTTTGTCCTCCATCTTCCTCTTGCCTTGGGACTATCTTCCTCTTTCAATTTTTTGTATTTTCCATCTTGGTCTTTCGAGGGTTAACATTACCCCCCTCCTAGTTGAGTGCCAGTCCCATGGCACTTAATACTATAGGCTAAAAATGTTTAGGGTTGGTGTGGAATGGTTCTTGGGCCTTTGAGATGTAGGTCATGTTGGAGATGCTCTATAAAGCATGTTTTGAAGGTTGCCAATGTCAAAGATAGATGGGTGGTTGAAGAAGGCCTCTGGAGTTATTGGTTTGCCTCTCTCTGCTACACAATGTACCTAAAAATAAGAAGAGTGCACTTCCTAGGGGATGTGTCTGCCTTACCGTGCAATGCACTGTACAAGTGATGGTGGGACTGGGAGATGGGTCAATGAACCATAGGTAAGCCTAAGGTGTTTTCCCACACTTGAGGATTATCTTCATGTAAAGGGAGGTGTTCTGTGTGACTTAGGGAGACATGTCTATCAAAATTTCATGTCCGTGAAGTGCCCTAAGTTGTGAAGTGGAGAAGGGACTAGGGTGGTCCCTAGGTACAGTGGTTGTGACACTCATAGAGTAGAAATGGAGGGATTTCATTTTTCTTTTCTTTCCTTTTTCTCTTCTTCTCTTTTCTTTCTCTTTCTCTTTCTTTCTTTCTTTCTTTTCTTTCTTTTCTTTCTTTTATTTTCTTTTTTTTTAGGGGCTAAGCTACAAGGAGGCTTGAGGGATTTACTTAGGAAAGCTCTTTTTTGCATATAGCCCTTCAAGTTGATTCTCACATTGAGGGGTGTGGTGGATAAAAACAAGTGGTTGCACCTAGTGAGCCTAGTATCACTCATATCTTCTAATAAACTCATACAAAATGTCGACAAGAGGGTGGCTCTTATCATGAGATGGGCCATTGCACAACTATCTATTCCTAGATTTATGTCAAAAAATAGGGGCAGTAACTGCTCTTCCTCTACAGTAGGCTTTTGGTTTAGTAATATTCACAAAAGGCAGAGATAATTACAAGTGGTAATGAAGGCTAGATCTGAGCAAGAAGAGAAGTCCTTGAGGAAGCTTGCTATGGATAGGTGGAGGTCCCTCTCAATGAAGGTTAAGCATTCATCTTGAGATGCAACATTTGCATTTATAGATCTTATGAAAGTCATACCTACCATGCACCTCCCTATTGAAATTAACTCCAATTCTCCGCGAGTAGGGCGTGTAGGTAGGATCATTTCTCTTGTATATGGTAGTGTGCTATAGAATGCCATCCAAGCATCTAAGTTAGAATCACAAATGTTTGTGCACCATTTAGATTGTGCTTCATGCCCCTCCACTTTCCTAGGTACCTCCACCACCTTGTCCTCCTAATAATATGTAGGCTCCTATTGTCACCTTGTGGAGTGTCTAATTCTCTCCTCCAACCATCTCTTCCCTAGCCTCACCAATAGATTTATCACTTTCTCCACCACCCTTGGAGATAATACTCTATCTAGTGTTCGAGAGAAAGTGAAGGAAAATTCAAATGGTCAACTGTGATTCTCCCACTGCTCCCATACTACAAGTTCTTGGCTCCAATTTTTTTTACAAGATCACACTCCTCTCCTTGAGGGATAGCCACATGAGGAACTTGTAGTGGCTTGGCTTGGAGTTTTCTTTGTGCTAGCTCTACCTACTCCCTCTACTTGTGCCTCATTTTCACCATTCTCTCAAGGGATATAGCTTCCTCATTGTGCTCTTCTATTAGTGCTTGTGTTTGCAATGGGGGTCTTGGTTCATGCAGTTGCTCTTCCTCAACATGATCATGCTTGAAGTCCGGTCCCTCTTCATGAATTGACTCTCTTGGCTCTTCAAGGGGAGGCTAGGCTTGTTGTTCTAGCTCCCCAAACCCTAGCATTTCAAGTTCTTGTATGGGTAATCCAGTTGTGATCAAATGAGCTCTTTGTTCCTCCACTCTTAAGCTGGTGCTAGGTTTGGGCACTTTGGCATGGAGTTCATGTTTAAGTGCTCTCCTTGCCAACTCTAATTTCCTTTTGAGTTCCTCAGTTGTCTCTTCCTCTCTTGTTTGAGTGACATTTAGTACTATGTTTAAGAAAGCTTTTTGCTAATTCAACATCCATGTCTCCACTACTGCAGCTTTCCTTTCCGCCATAATACATTCACTCTCTAAATGGGCTAGTTGGTAAGCTAAGTCTTTAATCCTATCCTCATTATGGCTGCCCATTCTTTCACCTTCCCTTTTATCTACTCCAAATATTAGTTCTAGTATTGGACTAGGGTAGTGATTACCTGCTCTTGCTCTTGCCATAATATATTCGTTTGTTTCTTTTCTCGGTCCCAATTCTCTACATGTTCCCTTAGGATGTCCTATTCATGGAGTGTTGCATGTAATTGGTTATACAACTCCACCACCTTTCTCCTTGCTTCTTGCTCACCTTGTGCCTTTGCCTCTTGTAGTTCTTTAGATAGATTTTCTCTTTATTGCTTCAAACTATCGATCTCTTCCTCAAGGTGCTACCTATCCTAAGATATGAGAGCACATTGTGCCTTTAGAGCAATGCGGCTCTCCCTTTCTTCATCATACAAGTCTTTTAGACTTTCTTTGCCCTGCCTCGCCTTTAGAGCTTCTTTTAATGCCATGACCTCTCTAGTTACTATGGTCATCTACCTTGATCTTTCTAAGTGGTAGGTTGTGAAGTCATTCCTTTCTTCTTCTAGCTCAGCACGACCTTTCTTTCTTCATTCATCTTGTCATGTTGGCTCTAAAGCTCTTTCACCAGCTCATCATACTCTTCTATGTCACGCATGGCTGAGGTTACCAAAGTAGTAGATACCTCCAGGCAGGGTAACTTCAGCCCTTCGCATGACTCCGTATCAACCTACTACTTGCCTTTTGATTCGTGCGAGAGTGGAGCTCCTTCACTTGGTGTAGGAGCAAGTTCTTGCACTTTGCTTACAAGATACTACACCCAATCCATGATATTACTTTCATTAACTGCCCCCTCGATGGTTCCTTGTGTTAAAGTGGTCATTGGGGCCATGACTAGTGGAATTACTTGCAGAGGAGCCTTTCCCTTTCCTTTCACTGCATTGGTCTTTGTCTCATCTCTTCTACAATAGCAGCACTTGTGCTAGACATGTCCTTGCGTGTGGGTCTCATCATAACTCCTAAGATCAAGAGGGTTGCTCCACTAATCTTCTAATGGCAAGAGCTATCTGCTCCTCCTCCTCTTGTCTCAGTATTTCTTCCTCTTCCTCTTGTTTCTTTTTACGCTCCTCCTCAAGTTTCTTGGATTCCTCTTCAATCCTCTGCAATTCTCTATTTTCTTTGGTAGTGGACCTAGTTCTCTTGATAGAAATTTTCAATGTGATTCTTCTTTTTTCCCCTTGGCTTATGGCTTTGAGCCTTGTTGTTCACTGACTGTCCTTTCACTAGAGGTCTCTTGCTATTGAGTGGGGTCATCGGCTTCTTTCTCCTTAGCAACTGTTGAATTCTTCCTCCCCCAGATTCCTTGTTGAGAATGACTAGAGTAGGGGAGGGATGATCTTCTTGGATCGGTGATTGTTCATAGGTTTCCTCCACTACCTCTTCTCTTTCCATGACTTTCTAGATTATGGCTATTAGCACCCCTCCAAACCCTACAGTTGACACCTTGGATGCTAGTTTTTTCCTCTCTAACTCCACTATTGTAGCCAGAGACTCTTCCCCTACTGCCTTTGGCATTGTTGCTAGCACCTTTGCCAATGCTTAGATTGTTTTTTAGATGTAGCCATTATAGTTCATCTTATCATAATCTTATTCAAGTGCATTTGCTATAAGGCTTTCAAGCAAGGGTATTCCTATTCTGTTCATGAGGGTGTTATATCTTTGACTTAAGAAGAGATTATGGACTATCTTCGCTTGCAGTCTAATGGTGGGATCGGGAATATCAACCAAGATGATTCCATCATTTGTGAAGACTTTCTTCTTGTCCATTTCCAACATCCCATAGGCATCTCTCTTCGGCCTCATCTTCGGCTTGTCCACTAGCCCCAAGGCCTTCTCCATGATTTCCAAGCTAATTTTGACTTCTACCCCTCTAGTGGCATCTCCCTGTTTGATTGTCACCATGCCACTATTTTTTGGATGTCAAAGGTTTTCAAATACTTTGTGCATTTTTTATGGTCTATGTCCTGGCACACCTTCTCCACATACTTGACAAGATTGCATTGTTCTATTATCTGCTTAACTACCTCTTTCGATGTTGCCAACTTCCCTAGGCCATGGATGTTACAGTATTTTAGCTGGTTAAAGGTGTGTGTCTCTATGGCTAAGCCTATTTTTTGTGTTCTTCCTCTAAGGATGGGAGCTTGTTGATTTTATCTTGTTGCCCTGCCATTTGGGTTCTTGTCACCGCACAATAGCCTGCAATGAGTTCTCCTTGAAGGACATTTCTTGCATAAAAGGTAAAATGGTTAGGAAGACATACTATCAAATGGTGAAATGTATAAATCACAAAATGAGAATTTTCACATCAATCAATCCATACATTCCATTCAAGAACTTCATGAGAGTTTTTTAACTAAAAGAAGATGAAAGTTCAATTTATCCTTTTCTTTTGAAGTTCAACTCCTATTTCGATTTTTCTATTTTCCATTCACCTTCCACTTTATCCCCTCCCCCTTGAAATGATGAAAATCCTTCATATAATTGTGAAAGTAAATGTGTAAGGACCATTGCATCTTTGGTGGGCCTTATTATTTCAAAAGCTGGTCATAACTCTTTGGGTTATACTCTAGTGTATAGTCCATATCTCAATATCCTATTGATGAATGCCCACTTGTGTGATATAAGTCAATACGTCAATCAAGAGGTCACCCAAGTTGATTTGACTTACAATGTGGAGTTCCTCCTCTATTAGAATCCTATCCAAGTATGGATGTAGCATGATATTGTCTTCTAATAACCGATTTCTTATCATTACTAATACCCTAAATGAAGTTGGGGCCACATATATTTGTTCATACTCGGAAGTCTTGATGGCACGTCATCACTCTGCATTGGTCATGATTTGATAATCCTCTTGTGCCCATTGAATGCATAGAGTATACCACTTTCATAAGAAATTGGACTCATATTCAACTAATCATTGGAGCTCAACAAGTTCCTATGGTGACATGGAAATTTTACTTTTCTTAAAGGGTGTGATTAAGCATTGGCTTAAGGCATGTTCTCTTAAAATTTCATTAGTAATCAACTCTTCTGCAATGGCGAAGGCCTTAATGACGATGAATTTGTATTCTTTCCAAGAATACTGCAAGGAGTGTACCTCATTTGCTATGTGGTCCGTCAAGTAGGCCTAGCTCCAAGCATTCCTAACTTCTAGCGAACAATATGAAAGATGAGTCAAATCATCGGATGCATGTTACTAAGTCATCCCCTGTCTCCATGGCCATGTTGGAAGCCACTTCAAGAATGGATCATCATTGTTGCAATGGATTTAGGCCTGCTGGTAGCTTTGGTTTAGTTGTACTAGAAATGTTGGTATGTGGTGGTTCTACTTTGGGATTCTCATTGGGTTTGGTGAGCATGGTTTGCCAAGTTGTTTGGGTTTGGATTTTGGTTGATGCTTTGTCATCGGATTTTACAAAGATGATCACATCAAAGTTATTAGGTGGGAGCTCATTGATGATTGGTTGCTCATTGACGCTTGGTTGATCTTTTGGTCGATAGACCATTGGAGAACTCATGGACTGAGCACCCTTCTTCTTTTTTTTTCTCCTATCCTATTTTGATTTACGATTCTGGGCCTTATTTTTTGGAGCATGAGATTGAGGTCATACATGCTATTTGTGAGTTTGGGCAACCACACCAAGGTGTTACCTTCATAGTAGCCTTGGGCACACAATAGGGTTTTTGCAACCCAACGTGACCTATTCACCTATGCACCATAGGAGCACCAACTCCTCCATTTAGGTCCTAGAGTGTGAGGCATGAAAACTATTAGGTTGTGGTCTACACATGGAGACCCACTTGATTGTTTGGTACATAGCTTTGGTTGTGGTTTCTAGATGCTAGTGGGACTTCACAATGGGAATATGCTATGGTGCCTTAGGGTTGATACTAGGGTTTACTACACTAGTGGCACTCCAGGATTTTGGATGGCTATGGTGCCCTTTCTAAAAGCCATTAATATTCTGACATTGCCTATGGCAAGGTGGATGTGCTGCAAGTCATAGTCAATATTAGAGTGAACTTGTTTTTTGAACACACAACCCAATAGTAATTCCTTGCCAACACTTTGTTTGTTAGATAGCACATAAAGGATGATGGGTAAGCTCTTAGTCTCAATAAAAAACCATTAGTTTTCACTTTCCTAAGAGTAGATAGGATCGCCCACAAAATGGGCTGAGTTTTGTGTTGGTTGCTTGCAATTGGGGTTGACCTTTAGTGGTCTAGTGATCATATTTTAAGATGTTATTATTACCTCCCTCATCAATTAGCGTGTCAAAGGTGTATGCCTTTTGAGTGATCGTTGTTATACGCAAGTTGGCTTGTGCTACTATTCATCACCCTCATCCCCTATTTCAATTATGATTGCAACTCTCACATTCATTGATGGTGCTATCATTGGAGATTCATGGAGTGGATGTGACAAAGGGTAATACTTTTTTATGCAACTTCCATTGAAAAAGCCTATGCCCTCCCCCTCTGAGGTTTTGATTTCTACATTGCCTATTCTATTGATATTGCAAATCTTGAAATGTCCTAATCCCTAAATTTCATCTTTTGTTGTGTCCCTTAACAAAGTACATCAAGGCTAGGTCTCCTTGCTCAAAGTCTCTTGTTTAACGTGCCTGTCAAACCAACTCGTATGTCACACCTTCTCACATATTAGGGCAAGAATTGCAATGAGAGGAGTCTCAAATAGGCATTTTAACTATACCAACCAATTTGTCCATTCTTCCTTGCCCTCCCATCTCTCCTCGAGTGCTATTATTAAGCTTGGAACAAAGAATTCTATTAGTAGAATCGTTTCAATTCCATAGGTCAATTTGAACTGGCTCTATCCTATGGCCATTTTGTAGGCCAACCTATATGCCCATAAAGCTACCATGAGCTTGTTGTCCTAGTCATTGCGTAAAGCACAGACTACCTTTGTTAGGACATTCATCAAGATCTCATTTATGGACAAGATGTGCATATCTGATAAGTCATCAATGATACATTGTCCAGTCACTTTACCTATGGGTATGCAGAATATATAATCTGTTGTATAGCACTATTTACCTTTATGTACTACTACAGAGAAGTCAAATTCCAAAAGCAAAAGTAACCATCAAGCAATGAGTCCTATTGCACACGGTTTGTTCACAAGATAAAGTAATACTTGATGATCCACGAAGAAGGTAAAAGGTATTTCTAGAAGATAGTGTCTAACCTACAAAAAATACCATGGTTAACCCTTCCCTCTCTATTATTGAATATTTCATTTCCATATCAGTGAGTTGTTTGCTAGCAAAGGTCACTAGATAAACAAGGTTATGGTCACCACGTTGGCACAACACTGTCCCCACCACAACAAACTTTAATACATCAATGTGCACATGAAAGTGCACACGAAAGGTAATGGACCAATCTAGGGCTCTTAGGATAGGAGTTGAAGTTAGAGCATGTTTAAGCCTTTCATAGGCTTGCTGACATTCTTCAGTCCACTCGAATACTATCGATAATGTGTACAAAGGCCTAACAATCAATGCATAGCTCAACACAAATCGCCGGTGTAGTGCCTTGTGTGGCCTAAGAAGCATTAAACTCCCTTGAAGTTGGTCAAAGGGGAAAGGTCTAAAATTACCCTAACCTTGGAGGAGTCTATGGCTATCCCATTCCTTGACACAACATGCCCTAAAATACAACAGTGCTTCATCCAAAACTGACACTTTAAGGAGTTCAATGAGAGACCATATTACATACATCATTCAAAGACTATTCGTAGCTTTTCTCAGTACTCTTCCTAAACGATAAGTTGAAATTGGCATTTGTCACTATATTTGGCACCTTTGCATATCATATTATGGGTTTTGGATTATGCAATGTGCCAAGGTCTTGGTAATGTACGGTCAAAAAAACTTTTAGTGATATTTTCCTAGGGGAACTAAAAGTCTTTATTGATGATCTGGGGGCAACCACCACTAGGAAGAGATAGTTGATTATTTTGAGAAAATGTTTCAAGTGGTAGTGCATGCAGTTTTGCATTGTTCTCAATCCAAAAAAGTGCATCTTTGCAGTGCCCTATGGATTACTCTTGGGCCATGTGGTTAGCTTGGTTGGTATTGTAATTGATCTCAAAAAGATAAAGTTTATCATTGCAATGAGTTTGCCACATACTCCTAAAGAAGTACATAGTTGTCTTTCATTTGTTGGATATTATCGATGATTTGTTAATGCACTAGCTAAGAGGACATTGCCATTGATGAATCTATTATCCTTTAACTGTTTGTTTGTTTGGAGTGATCCATGTCAAGTATCCTTTGAGGATGTGAAGCAAGAATTGGAAAAAGTGCCAGACTTGAAAGCACCTAAAAGAGATGAAATATTTTATATATTTTTAGCAACTACAATGTATAATATCAACTACTATTTAGCTCAAATTTGGGAGGAGAAGTGGTACCATCTGATTGCTTTTGCCAATTGTGCAAATTGGGAGTGTTCGAGATTAATTATATCTACATGAGAAACTGTGCTTTGGGATGGCCTTTGCAATGAAGAAATTCAAGCACTATATCCTGCATGAAAAGGTAGTATTTTATATGAAGGCAAAGGGGCTGAGGCTATTGTTGAATTAGTTGGAGCTGCTTGACTGCCTAGAGAAGTGGGTGATCACTTTGCAAGAGTTTGACTATGAAAATAGAAGTAAATTGCCAAAATTGCAAGGCATCATTGAATGTGGATTTCAGGGAGTCGAAGGAAGTATTGGCTGAAGATAGTGACCTTGAGGTTCTATTCAAAATTTATATGACCTCCATTCCATCTTGGTATGCTGCCATAATGCACTATCTATCCATAGGAGAGGTTGGAGAGCCACTTTGTCGAAGGCTAAAAAGAGAAAAATTAAGTAGCAAGCCTTGAAGTTCTCCTTAATTGTAGGAACACTATATCGACAAGGGATTGATGATGTTTATCACCAATGTGTCATGCATGATGAGATTCCATTTATCTTGGAAGAGTGTCATGACCACTTTACTTGTGGAGAGCACTTTACTAGACGGTTAACTACGCAAAAAACTTTGAGAGCCAAATATTGGTGGCCGTCCATTTTCTAGGATGCATTTGTGTATGTCAAGAGATGTGATACATGTCAGAGACATAACAATAGGAAAAATAGAAGTGCCAATTGAGTCCTATCATGGCTATACTACCATTTAAGAAGTGGGGTATTGATTTCGTTGGACCTATGCATCCTTTATCAACTACACGAAAGCATTATATCATTGTAGTGATAGACTATTTCAAGAGTGGCTAAAGCCCATGTTATGATGAAGGATAATGCCAAGAAAATGACTGATTTTATTTTGGAGCAGATTGTTTGCCATTTTGGTCCACCTAAGGAGCTTGTGTTTGACTGTGGGATACATTTTTTGAATAAAGTGATTGAGGCTTTGACTGAAGCTTTGAAGATTAAACATAATAAGACCAAGCCTAAGAACCCTCAAGCTAATGAGAAAGTAGAGAGTACTAATAAGCATCTTGTAGAGATTTATCCAAGATTGTATCTGAAGGTATGCATGATTGGGATAAGAAGTTGTGTGTGGTTGTTTGGACTTATAATACAACATTCAAAAGAGCTACATGCCACACTCATTTCAAGATAATATATGGGGAAGAGTATTTTTTACCTTTGGAGATTGATCTTCCTACAGTAAGGTTTGCTCTAAACCATTCTTTGGGTGAAGTGGAAGCATTGCAAGAAAGGTTCACTTCCCTTACACATCTTGACGAGATTAGATTACAAGACCTACTACATTAGGAAGTAGAGAAGAAGCAAATGAAAGAGCTTCATGACCTTTGGGCTAAGAAGTATAAATTTGCTAAGGATCAATTGGTCATATATTATGATGCCTATCATGAGCTCTTCCCATGCAAGTTGGAACCCAAATGGGTTTATAAGATTGTTCATATATGAAAGAATGGCTCTATAGCCCTTTTAGTAGATGTTCAAGGCTTAGAGTTCAAAACTAAAGTAAAACTCAATAAATTGAAGCCCTATTATGTATAGGGGTTGATGTCAAACTTGGTGTCTTTGTAGGTCCTTCAGGATCCAACTTAAACTTACAGAGGGTACCAAGACTATTGGATGGAAAAAAGCATTCCTTATCTTGAGCATCCATACTTAGAGCAGCATTATAACCAATGCAAAGTGATCTGATGGAGTAAGGGTTATCACATCATTGAGTGGAAAGATGGCTCTTTCATGTGGGGGGATATTTGAGTCTATTTCCATCATTGTCATCAGGTTCTTACTAGCGCCCCTATCAAGTTTAGTGAGGAAGGAGGGATTGTACCTATATTACACCCTCTCTCTAGGTTAGACTTTGATTATCATAAGTATGAATAGGTTGATCATTATGGAAGGTTATATCAATGAAACTTGTTGAGATATTGGCGATCACACCCAGCTTAGCGTCTTTGTATGGAGCAGTGAGGGCTCATTATGCAGAATCCCATATGCACAGTGGTGGAAAGTGCAGCCTAGTCTATTCCTATAAAGTACTTGCTCTCATTTTGAATGCAATGTTATAGTACTTTTATACTTCCAGTAAAGTGTCTGTGTCGTTGTCAACACACAAGATTGTGTTTATGATTCCAAGCTTCCATCTTGGAACCTAATTCACTTGTGTAACATTTGGTATTGATGTCAGTTACATCATAGCTCACTCTTCCTCTTTCAACCTCCATAGCCGTGATCTAGATCCAACATTTTAACATGGTATCAGATCCTATTCGGGCATGGCCTAAGCTCAACTCAACTCCTCTCTTTACTCTCTCAGTCTCTCTCAACCTTAATTCAACTCAATGGCAGCTCATGACTTCATCTTCAACTTTCACCTTGTGGTAGCCATAGCCACCCTATCCACTTGGAGCCTTCATATCTCACTCTATAGGCAATATTTCTTAGTGGTTCCTTCTAGGGAGTTGTTCCTCTACTCAAGGCACTGGTTCTTGGCACCTCAAAGTGCAACATTAGCCACTGTATTCTTCAGCATTGCTGATAATCAAGATCGCTACCTTGTTTCCACATGTTGTCATTCATATACCTAGCACGCTATGTGCAAGCTGTGATTTGGTCTAAGATCATAGGGCTTTGGAAGCCCATTAGCTAAGCTTCACTCCCATAAAAAAACTTCTAGAAATGATTGAGTATAGAGTGCACACACAAAGAAAAACCAAGCCCATGTCCTGCAAACCCTAATCTACCATAGCCATTTCAACTTCAAACTTCTTTTCTACTTCATTTTCTCTCTCCTCCCACTCAAACCAAACCTCTACCACTCTGATCCACTGAGAATTGAAGTTTCCAGCAAGCATTTTCCATCAAATCAGCAAGGACGCAAGAAATCCAAGCATCAAACTCTCAACATCAAGTCCTTGAAATCATAGTATCTATTGAGACTTATCAAGTGTTATTTGACACTACATTCCTTATGTCCCTACACATAGTTAAATCTTCTGCTTCTTAGATCTAATAGCTTTTTGGTGCTAATTTGCTGCTCTAGCATGGGCAAAGACTCTCCAATTGTTCGGTTCAAAGGGGTCGGGTTTCACACCTAGCAAACCCGCATCAAGCTCATCCTAATGAAGAAGGTTCTTTGGGCCATTACAAATGGAAAAAAGAAGAAGCCTCGAGATGCGGACCTTGCAATTACTTGGCAAAATTATGATGATAAAGCACAAGCCATCATTAAGCTAGAATTGGATGACAACTACATCCACCCTGTGGATACCTGTGAAACCTCTAATAATACATGGAAGATATTAGATACTTTGTTTGGTGCACAATCAAAGTCATCTAAGTATGGATTACTGATTGAATTTTTCAAGCTAGATATGAAACATAACACATCTCTTGCAGGAAATATAAACTACATGGAAAGTCTCTTAACTCAGCTTGTAAGAATTGATCTCAAGATGCATGAAGATATTTGTATTGGTGTGTTGTTAAAAAGCCTGCCTCCCTGACTATATTAATGTGTCAACTATATTGATCAACATGCCTATCCCTAAACTAGTTAACATTAAGGCCTCCCTACTAGAAGAACAAAAGAAGGTAAAATTCAAAGAAGAACGGAACACCTCTAAAGATGAACAAATGTTTTATGTAGGTACCACATACAAGGGCAAGAAATATCACAACTGGTATGTGACTTCTACAAAAGGATTAGGCACACAGAGAAATTTTCTCATGCCAGGAAGAGGTCCCAAAAGGCCTATCTAGTTGCTATTAAAGAAGATTCAGAAGACCATGCAACAAAAGAAGAAGAAGAAGAAGAAGAAGACCACCAGGAGAAGGACAAACCTCATCAGTCCTTCTATTCTGATAGACTTTTTTAGCCTTGTATTGCCTAGTCCTAATGCTTCTGACATAAGCTTGTACAGTCCTCATGTAACCTTGTACTATAGCCTCTGTACACTTGTGAGGCCCTTGTTACAATCTGTTAAGGACTGAAATGATTGGATTTACTTTTGTTTTTTGTTATCTTTTGGGTATTGAGTGATTGATTTTGTGATGGAATTGATGGGTTTGAATGGTTTTTTAGGTATTTTGGAGTTTGTTGGGATTAGTTGAATATGTTTAATTATCTAATGATGATTTTTGAATGATTGGTAATATGCTTATGTATTTTATGTGACTAATGTTTGGTTCTTATGGGTTTGTTTTGCATTTTTTTGGGTTGTTTTCTTTATTTTTGAGAAGTTGATATTGTGAATTGTTGGATTTGAGTGTGGTTGATTATGTATTGAATGGTTTTTTATAGTTTGGATCAATTTTGGTTGGAGTTATATAGTCTTTATGCTTTCTGTTGATGCTCTATTGAGCTTCTGTTGATCTTCTATGTATCTTCTGTGAGTGTTCTAATGAATGAATTTTTATCTTGGCAAGGTTTTCTAATCTTTGAAGTGGAATAATAGAAGCTCAAAGGAGTTCGAAAAAGTGAATATGTAATTGATGAAGACTTGAAGTGAAAACTAAAGTGATAGTGACAGTAATGAGCCTTGAAATGTCATTGTATTGTCTTTGATGCCTCTTCATATCAAGCATACCACTTGAGATGTATATTCACAAATAAGAGAGGATTAAGGTGTATTATTCTATTGTATTGGATGAGGATTATGATGTACAAGTGATTGAGAGCATATGTGTGAGAGAGATTGAGAAAAGATAGCCATTTTTTCTATATTAAAACATTATATCTATGAGAGATTGTGAGAGATTGAAGGAAGAAGACTATTAATCATGAATATGGAGCTTATGTGATCATTTTCCATTCAATATTGGGTGCTCTTTTGTGTTTTTTTTAATTTTTGGTTGGTGAATATTGAAGATTTTTTGTGATAAATCGGTGGGTGATTCATTGTATGATGCTATGCAGAGAATTGATGTTCTTAGCATTCTTTTTATTCCTATGGTTCATTGAAAGCATAAAGAACAAGCTTGTTGGTGTGACAAGATTGATTTTTTTGTAGTATTTGCTCCATTTCTTTGGTATTTTCTAGAGAGCTCTAGAATTATCTCATCGTTTGCAATGCCTAAATCAATCATTGTGAACAACTTAGTATAAGTAGTGAATTTGGTATCAAATTGGAGTAAACATTCTATTTTAGAGGATTTGAATTTTTTTCCAAATGAGTAGCCATGGTACTTAATGGTTGACATACCAATAAAGGCTAAAGGCCAATATGAAGGTTGAGTTTTGTAGGGGTTGATCTGGAGGTGAGTCTAAGCAACCTCATGTGCACTATCTTAAGGTTCAACTTGCTTAACTTGCACTAACTAGTAGGTTTGGTTAGAAGGGACATGAGTAGCTTTAGGCTCAAGATCTTAGGGCTCAAGCATACTACTTTTAGCCATGTGCCGGTGTTAGTAGAAGATTTATGTACGTCACTCTAATGCATGTTAGGTAATAAGAATGCATTTTGGATGGTGGTAGAAGTAGAGGAAAGATGAGATTCTGTGCCATTTAGCCTTTGAATGAACCATTCATAGAAATCAAGATTATATTGCAATGAAGCATCGCCATCTAGAAGTTATGGGTCATGTGTGTGGTAGAAAATATATGTAATGATATCAATCATCATGTTGTTTTGTCCCAAATGACTTGAAATGTGTAGCTCTTCCTCTAAAAAGATTTTGTCACACAACAAATCTATCTTGTCAAGTTTAGAAATATTGAGATTGTTGATAGTCTCAAGCACTCTCAAAGATATAGAGGCTACATATGTCAAATCATGCAAGAAAGTCCAGAGTACCTTTCTTTGCTCAATAATAGTCATTAGATGGCCGCTATACCCTATAGCAAAACCTTGACTAGAATACAATTTCCTTTCAAACTCACTTTGAACTTTTGCTTTCTTAGCTTATGCTGTAGTGTCCTTCTTGCTTACTTGACACTGCCCAAGGTGGAACATAGGGATCAAGAAATATTGGATAACACCAATAAATTTTGTGATTGCTCTAACCATGTCAAAGGCCTTTTTAAGAGCTTCTCATCCTCAATACTGTGAACTTCAATGTCGGCATGAACATATGCATAAGTGAGTGGTTAACATTATTGCATCTAGATCTCTTAATTGACTTTAAATACACTAGAGCTTCTAGCCGAGAAGAACAAGGCATGAATCATTGCATTCATTGTGCTCTTTGGGCTAGAGTTAGTAGTTGCTTGTGAGGCTGAAGCACTAGAGCCTTGTTCCTTAGCTAAAGTGATAGGTTGGGTTATAGGCAAAGGCTAAGATTGTGTGGGTTCCACCTTAGAATGGAAAGCAATAACTTCTGATGCAATGGATTGGTCAATCGTGTCAATCAAAGATGATTGTGCACTAGGATTCTTGGACTAATGGAAAGTACACTTGGTCAATCGTGTCAATCAATTCTTTGGCGTATGCTTAGCTATCCCTTGTGGATCCTTTTTCTTTTATTGAGAAATTGCACTAGGTTGTTGCTATTGGATTTTCTATTTAGGTTAAGGTGACAAAGGTTCTTTGTTCTTGAAAGACTTCACGAAAGAGGATAGACTAGCAACTTCCTAGGGCGGTTGCTTGGCAACACTTGAGGGTTCTATCTTCCCCTTATTTGGACTCATTATTTTAGCATGAGCAACATCACTAAGAAGTGGCTGCTTTTTTTCTTACTCTTGACTTGATGACTTCTCAGACACTACTAGTTCCTCATGTGAACTAGCAACTACCCCAAATAGTTGCTCTTCTAGAATTGTAGGCTTAGATGCCTTTGCTAGATAGTCAAGTTTTGAATTTTGAGTCTCTAAGATAAGTATCAGAGCCTTAAAACAAGCTAATTTTGTCAACTCATTTGAGGTGGACCTCAATCTAGATCGGTATTCATGTCTCTTTCTCTTTCTCTTTGATTTTATTAGAACTTGGGTTGTGGTAAGTGAAAGTGGCTTTGCCAGTGGTTTTGGCAACCAAATCCAATAATTTCTTGGATTAAACCCTTGATCAGGTAGCAACTCTTTGGGAACCCAGTGTTGTGCTAACTCTCCATCAATACATGTAAGGCCATGCCCTAGATCTCATCTTCCTTCTAAATGAAGTGCTCTTTCTAATATCGTGAGAAGTTTTTGTAGCATTTCTAGCAGCTTTGGTCTTTCCTTGGGTTCTAGGAGGATTTATATTTCCTTGGGTTCTTTAGAACTCTCTAGCCATCCTCATTAAATATTTGGTCTAACTCTAAGACATGTTGCTTGCCTTTCCCTAGAGAAGAGGCAAGGTTCCGCGTGCTAAAAGCAATGATAATCTCAATTTATGGTAACCTCAAGTATATTTGATATGCTTCATGGTCCACAATGCTTTTGGTTGCATGCTTGAAAGACCTTCCAAGTAGAAATTTCTTGTCCCTATCTTCTCAATTTGGAAGCACATAGAAAAAAATGGGTAGGTTTTTAGTCTCTATAGTCAAAAGAATTTTTGTATCTTTCTAGGAGACTAAATGTTGGGACAAGTTTAGGTTGTCTAATCTTATTCTATAGATTGTAAGTCAAAATGTTATAATTAGAACCTTCATCAATGAGGGTGTCAATTATGAGATCACACTTAGTAGTTAGTTTGACCCTAAGATATGCAAGAGTTATTAGCTCTTCGTCTTTTGAGTCAATGTTGGTCTTCCGGGTTAGTGTTGGTGGCTTTGACCTTTCAAATGTTATGCACGATAGACCTAATTAGGGTGCTATTGGACACCTTGAGTGTCAAAAAATCATGATACATATGACTGACGGTGCACTCAATGCATCTAAAGTTAACCTTTGGGAAATTAACTTTCACCATCTGATCCGCTAGCTGTGGCCTTGGCTCTCAAGTTTCTAGCTTGGTCATCTCGTCACTTAATAGTTGGATGGAAATGTAAGCTCTTAGTTGACTCCTAAAGGTTCATAACTCATAGACTTCATAGCTTGGTCCACTTACATAAGGCTCTTAATAGCCAGATCACAAATTCTTTGACTCTTCTTACCAAGTCAAGTTTGTGTGTAGCCTTGTGTGTGCTTCAATTGCTTTAAATCTTGAAAATTGACAAATCTTCCTTGTAATCGTGGAATAAGTGCAAGTATTGAAATTGTGGCTTAGTGGGTGGCTTTTCCTCTTGATCATTTCAGTCTTGGCGCACTCTGAGACTTTTGTCTTAGAACTCTTGGCAGCTTGGTCAATAGCCTCTTCCTTGTTTGGCTCATATAATGATTGGAAATGAGCACTTGATGGTAACTTGGTTGGATGATTTTCCCCCCCTTGACTTGTAGTGTGTCCTATACCTGAGGAGTGCACCTATAAAAAATCATCTATATAACGTGCATTCAAAGGAGGATATTAAGAAATACCCTTTCTTTACATGCTATAAGGCCATAAAATGACAACTTTTACTTTACTAAACTTATGGGTTTTCTCAAACTATAATCTAAAAACCCCTTTTGTAAATATAATCATGTAAATTTTACTAAATAAAATACCCTTTCCTTTGAACTCACGTGGTATCTTACATGTTCTATAAGGTGAACTCCCCAAGGTCCTATGCCTATATATGGAAATGATTGTTGTGGTTGTGCACTATGATCCTAAGTGGCTCCATGTGATGTTAGCCTAATGTGTGTTGTTTAGGTGCTAGATGTGTCAAGCCCTTGTGATGTTACTGTGTTTCCTAGGCCTCAACCCTCTCTTGACCTTGGTTTGTATAAGCTTCCTACTGAATTTACTGTCAAGAGGCTTTGAATACACGAGAGTGAGATGTATAAAATCAAGCTTTCCATCAAATTCACTACATATTTGTGCAAGAAATACCAAAGGGTAACACCATGATTAAGAGGTTAATGAGTCAATGCTAGCCTAATCAGAAGTACAAGGGTGCATAGTGTAAGAAAAGTGGACTTAGCAAGAGTGAACTATCAAGAATGAACTCATAAGAATGAAATTATTCACATAAGACAAGTCTGAGTTTTGAGTTTTGAGTTTTGAGTTTTTTGAGTTTTACTCACTTTTCTTTCTTCAATGCTCACACTATCAATCATCCATAATAAGAAAGTTGCATATACAATATTGATACACTTATAGTTCAAGTAAGAAGAGTTGAGTTTTGAGTTTTACATTTTGTGGTTTGTGTTTCCTAAGTTTTGTGTTTTGCCTTTTGCATATTTATGTTGCTTTCGCTTCAATGCACATACTATGTACACACAACCCAACAAGGATGACAAGCATAATGGATTTTAAATGCACAATAATGTCACACATTTTATTTAAACAAGAAAAGTTTGATTTTTGAGTTTTGGGTTTCGTTTTTTTTTTTAAATTGTGTTTTTTAGTTTGATTTTTATGTTTTCATCTGAGTCTAACAAATCCAATATTCAATCTCAATCCAACAAATCAATTTCTCTTTATTCGACCTTCCTAAACTAGTCACATATATTGTAAAGTATGCAAGTCACAAATATGGATGATCAATACCCCATCAATCCCATCCACTCAAGCGGACAAGACTTCTTTTCTGCTACATGGTAGATGTAATAGCCTCAGTGATTGCACCATCCTTTATCCCAGCAATAAAACCAAAATGTCGGGCTAAATGCACAAGAGTCAAGGTATTGGATGGACTTCTATTGTTTCAAAAGTTGCAGCTCACTTTGGCAACAATCTCTCACCTTGCCTCTTAATACTCCATCCTAACTAACCATGCATTCTTCTCTCTAACCCAAGAAATTAAGAACACAAAACTAGCTTTGAGGTGTAGTAAACTCACCATCTTACCTTTTTTGGGGTGTAGTCCAAAAGCTTGAAGGCTCAAAGATGGTTCCATGACCCAAGAAACATGATCTGATGCCATCACTCATTTACACTCACTATCAAGTATACTAACAATGAGAGAAGAATATGAATAAGAAGAAGGAGCAAAATAATAATTAGAAGAGATTTATCTGACCATATATATATATATATATATATATATAGATCCCAGAATCTCATACACAACTCCAAACTCAACCCTTTTATCATGAATGGGAAGAAGAAGAAGAAAAGCCAGAAGAAGATATATAGCTTCACCATTCCTCGCTCAGCACACCTCTCCCTCACTCTAAACAATGGAATAAGATGGTGGAGTAGAAGTAGAGAATAGAAAGCTTCAATACATGCAGTGATAGAGCTTCTACATCATGGATGCACCAAAAGGGTAAATACAACGGAGACCTCCTACTCTTATATAGACACAAATTAGGGTTAGGGTTAGGTCATAGGGTGGCCCACCATTTTAGGATTAGGGTTTGCATCCCTTTTGCATTTTAGGGTTTGCATCCGTGTGAATTAGGGTTTCTACCCTCTTTTGGGCATCCTACCCTCATTGTGGGATCTAAGCTGGTACTTGTGTCTTAGCCTTATTATGCCATGCCTACACTAATAAAATGGTATACACGTGCAACCCACACGACAATTGTGAGTGCAAGAAATACAATTGTGGGTGATAATATAATGTGCATGGCTCTTACAAAATAATGCAACCATAATAATGTGGTGTCCATGAAGAACAATAATAATATATGTGTCCATAATAATATAGCGAAGCTCCACAAAATAATAATCCACCATCAAAAAAATTCGACATTTTTGCTTTGACTTTGCCTCATTGAAATACTATCATGTTAACCATGATCATGTTAGCAGCCACAAGTTTAGCTACAATCAATAAAATGTGGAGGTATGTTGGCAGTATTATGGGGCCGTCCTTAAATCCTAAGCTACTGATAATAACTACTATAACATTGAAGGTGGTAGGTGTGGGAGAAAGTTCTTGGGATTAATTGTGGAGTTGAGCTTGTTACTCCATCTATTCATAGCAAGTTTATTCTATATTCATGATGGACTCAACTGGAATGTTAGGCTCCTTGATGGATGTCTCATGCAAATAATACCCTCGAGGGTTGAATCTCTTTACACAACTACCATTGAAATGTCCAATACTTTTCCCATCCAAGGTTTCTAATTCCACGTTAGCTATCTTGTAGCTAAACATGGATAGGATAGTATCCAAGGCCTCAGAGTTTAAGCTTTTGTTTGTAATACTATTGAATTGTCTTATTTTTTTAAAGTGAACATGGGTTTCAAATACATGTTTTAATTATCCTTTTGTTTATGCTACCTAAGGCTCAAACTAAAATCTCAACAAAAATTTGAAGAAATTAGGTTCTCTATGAGGTAGACAACATTTTCAAACTTAATATTTGATCCTTATGAAAGGCATTAGACCAAAAAATTTGGCAAGAACTAATTTAAAAATTATATATGAAGCTTGAAATATCTACTTTGAAACATGAGTCTAGTCTTTAAAACTTAAGGACATGGATAACAAATCGCAACTTAAAAAATATAAAACATAAATAGAAGATACTAAATCTACTTTTTTTTTGGGAAAACAACTAAACTACATAAGTATCAACCATAGTATGAGCATAATTTTTTTAAGTTCATTAAAAAATGGCAATCTAAGGAGTGCCAAAATTCATAAATGGATCTTAGTTCTAGTTTTTTTGGTATCCCTTGGACTTGGATGGTTTTGGATTGTTCTTTTACAGCTTTAGCCAAAGGTGGATCATCTCCCAAAGTGTCATCAAATGAGGGTGGTGGTGTGGCTACTCTTGGTGGTTCTTGCAACAATGCTTCTTTTACAAGAGTTGTAGGGGAGTAGGCTCATGCTTTGAGCATCTTCAACAACTAAGTGGCCTATTTGAATATATATTGCAATCAATGTCTCCTCGCATAGTGTATTCTAATTGAGGAGTCTAAGAAGTGAAGATGTGATAGATGGCTACTTAGAGTTTAGAATTTATCCTTTAGGGTATCCACATCATAGCGTCACATTCCCTTTACATATTTCTTTCATGAGTCATAATTGCAAGGTTGTAAGCCAAATTTAAAGATTATCATTGTTTGTGTCCTCCAAATCTTGTTGTTTTGCCTTATAGGTCTTCATGAAGTCTTCAATGCTAGCTTTGAGTCATTGTTAGAGACCTTTTATGGTTAACTAAAAACTATTACTAAGTTCATTTAATTGTCATAGGGTTTTCTTTTTCTCTTACACTCATTCTAGATCTACTTTTAGTGTATCCATCTACTCATTGGCATCTTATATTTGCACAATTTTGCTATGACTAGTGATCATTATCTTTAATCGGTCTTTTTTCTTCTAGTTACTATTGTGTCTACTTCAAGGCTGTAGCAGCCAATTTTTTTCCATTAAGATCATCTTCCAATTGTGTTTCATAGAGATCCAAATCCTCATGGACTTTTTCCAACTTGGATGATCTTGCTAAGAGAGCTAGATCACCTTCACATCTCTCCAATCATTCTCCTTTTTTCACCAAATACCATGTTTAGCTTGGGTAAGGGGAATGGTTTGTTATTCCCAAAGGTGCAAGAAAATAGGGGCATGAGAACTTAACCCTAATACTTAGTATCTATATGAATAGGGCTTCAAAGTAAATCTCCATTCTAAGCTAGAATGTGCGTGGTTTATGTTTAGCACAAAGAAATCAATCTTGTGAGATATTAATCAACATTGTAAATCTCATCTAGTATGTTTGCAAGAAACCAATCTCGCTGAGAATCATGGTATGGATATTTAGTCGATAGGATACTTTTCCTTTAACAATCCTAAATGCACAAGTAGAGGTGGTAACCTAATGGTTGCTTGTGAGGATTTAACAACCCTTGAAATTTATAATGATAAACAAGAAATGCAACATTTTGGTTATTAGATTGAAGCATGCTAATGAGGAGTTTTATATATTCTCTATCTACACTCCTTATTGCTCTAATAATATAGCTAAATGCTACCAATGGATGGTGGGATATATAAAGGAAACTATCTTATGTGGAGATTCCAAGAATGGCCTGGATAGATCTCACGGAAATGGATGCATGCTAGAACTAGAGAAGTTTTAGTAGCATTCCCTTAAATTGAGGGCTGATCTAATAGATATTATCACACTAACTAGAGATTATACTTGAATTATCACACTTGGTACAAAAATCATTAGGATCACACCTAGCGAGGAGCCAAAACTTGATAAAATATATGCTTGTGGTTGGAGAGGTAGCTAGTTGTCCTCTAAACTCCCAAGGGATGTATTGGGTGGAGTACTAGATTCAAACCATATCCCACTTTTGATGGCATTTAAACTAATATACTTAAGACCCACCTTTAGGGGCCCTCCTACCTTCAAGTTGAATACCTCTTTCTTCTTTGAGAAGAAATATGTTTTAGCTATCAAGAATATGAGTGATACTTATTCATCTATGGTCAACCTTGTCACTAATTGGACATAATTGTATAGATGTAGACACCAAGCTGTGGAGATATGCTAGGGTTTGCAAAAGAAAACATTGAGTGTATGGCCATGATTGAAACATAGAGATCTCAAACAAAAATGAAAAAATGCAAAAGCACAAAATAAAAATAAAAATAGAGAAGAAAGAAAACCCTAAAGTGAATGAAGAATGTTAAAAATTAGAAAAGACTTTATAAGATGCTCAAAGGCCGAGTTGTCCAATAGTTGGTGCCTCCTATGGGAGTGGGTTGATGGAATAGTTAGACTATGACATCTATCAAATATGGAGCCCAAGTTCTATAATCATTAACTAGAGCTAAGATGAGACTAAAAGTGGCAATGGGTTGTAAACAAAAACACAAGAGCTTGTGGGGCTAGAACTTGTAAACCTAGCAATGTAACTAGCTAAAGAAGATGGCATCTGATCACTAGTAACAACAAGGTGGTGCTAGGTGACAATTGTAGGAGGAAGATCTAATGTAGGGCAAGCTAGTGATGTAGAAAATGCTAATTATAGGGGCAACAACCTGGCAATAGTTGATTACGTCAACCTCGAGGGGTTCACTATTGGTATATCCTCTATATTATGTATGTTCAATGCCTATTTATGAATACCCCTATCTATGAATTTTGCATAAATAAAACATAATACTTTTCTATTAAATCTATAAATAGTCACTCTATATGGTACCCTTTCATATGTTTAAAATGTGTAAAGTTGATATTGGAAAAATCCATTATATTGAATCCATGTGATACACACATATATTTATGAGTGACCCTCTCCTTCCCCCCCCCGACATCATCAATCATGAAGGAAAATATGAACTCAAAACTGCCCTTTATCTTAGCATTTAATCTCCATTCTAATCACAATATTTGAAGTGGACCAATAGGAGAGGGGCCGTTCTTCACTCCTTATCTAGTTTTGTGCAAGGTTGAGTAGTTTTGTAAAAAAGATAAGTAATTTTTCAATTTAAAAAATCTCAATTCATTATATTAAAGTGTACTTTAAGGCATGAAAAGTTCGTGGGCTCTGACAAGATCTTAAAATTTCAGAGTTAAATGTAACAAGTGGGATACATAGGAACTAGGGTTTAGACACCCAATCACACTGAGTGGGGTATATAAGGTGTAAGAGACCCAATTTAGGGCATCCCGATATTATCAAGAACAAAATCCACCTTCATTTCCAACTTCCATAGCTTCATCCCTCTTTCTTGTATTTCTCTCTCCTCTTCTAGTCTTTCTTCTCTCTTTCTCTCTCTTTAGCTCATTCTCCTATTTCCTCTCAACTTCATTCATTACAAGTGCTATCAGAGCTTTAAGCTTTGGTCATTTTTTTCTTTCCTCTTTCTCCATCTAATTCCCTTTTCAAATCTAAAACCCTAGTTACTCAAATCACAAGTATAAGTACAACAGGAAGGACCACAATTAGTTATAGCTTTTTGGAGCAAGTAGGAGCTATGGCTAGAGGCTCATACATGTTTGGAGGTAAAATGGTTAACTTAGCAGGCCACCACTCCTTTTCATGCAATTTTTGGGGGTTCTAGGACCAAAGTTAGAGACTTAGAAGTTAGAAAAGGGCAAAAATCTTAGTTACGTTTTGTCCTAGACTCCTTCTCTCTCTTCTCCTGCAAGAAGCTGCAATGGCTTCCAGCCATAAGAACCCCCAAGATCTCTTCTTAGCTACCTCTAGGACATCAGCCACCACTTTCCCTTGATCCCTAGCATTTCAGCAAATGATAGAGCACCCCATAGGCTCGATGAGGCTAGTAGAAGCCACCAAGGAGCAGCTCATAATTTTCAGCACATTTTGTGTTGGCTAATCCTGCATTCCCCATCCCTCTTGCTACCCTCTTGCTACTCACTCAAGCTCCTAGCCCACCAACCTTGGGCCCTCCTTCAACACTCTTCTTCTTCCCCTTCTGACATTCTTTGCCCTAGAGAAAACCTTAGAAGATGGAAAATTTGGCCAGCCATGGATTCTTCATTTGGAGCTACCTCAGTCACTAAATCTTAGCTCAACCTTCCCACCTTTGAAATCTCAGCCCTCGAGAGCTCCTTCAGCCATTATTGGCCTCTCTTACCCCGGATTAAATACATAGAGCTTAGCATGCATGGATTTCTTGTGGGCAACAACGAAAGCTCCCTTTGAAGCTTTCCATTACTTGAGATTAAACTAGGGTACAAGCACAAGGGCACCCACCATCAGTGGAAGCATCAAATGCTTGAAGGCTTCATCCATTGAAATACTCTAGTCAAGTGGGCTTCATTGATGGAGAAATTAGCATCATGGTGGATCATGCTTCATCTATCCTCCCCAAACACTGAAGAGGTATGTCAATCCAATCTTAATCTCTCATTTTAATCTACATGCTGAGCTTAATTCCTTTTGTTGGAGATATTATGGTTGCATATTTAAATCCTCCATCGATGTTATCCACTTGAAATCGGTGATCCATTTTCCTTCCAATGCATCATGATGAACTTTAGATCAATTGCTATTGCTAACTTTAACTCTTCCTTGATCTTGTATGCTTTGGATTAATCCCAAAAGGATAGTAAACCATTGTAAAAAGGGTAAAAAGTAGCCAATGAGCCACTAGACTACCAAGGTAAGCCCTACCCGACCTCCTGTTTAACAAAACAAAGTTCCTTCCTCTATTAGAAAACTTGAACTTTTTGCACCCAACTTGGCACTCGACAAGCAAGATTGAATAAGACAATGACACATGGTAAACCCCAAACAAATTATAACTTTACAATCAAGTCCACACATGTGGGAATTGAACCCATGTACCAATATTCATAGGCCCCACCTCTTTAAGGCAAGAGACCAATTGTGTTAGACTAAGTCACCATATTTTACATATTTTCAGAATCATGGGTCTTTTTTCCATTTTAAAAATCAAAACTACTACTTTTTCAAAAAAACTAACCTTGGGCCTCATCATATACTTTAGTCCCACCATCGTGTTTACATTATAAAAAGTAATCCATCCCCTTATATAATCCTTATGAGGCCCTTTTGGAGTTTATATTTTCACCATGGCAAGCCTTCTTTTTGTGTAGATGCTATGACTAGGGATGACAATCATAAGCAAAAGTATGCTATGTAATCAAAAATGGACTCTTTGAAAAGGAATGCTATCCAGGAGTTAGCTCCTTTGCCTAAGGGTAGACATGCATTGCCATCTAGGTGGGTCTACAAAAGCTAAAGATATCTCCATTTGATGCAGACTTGCCTAAGTACAAGGCAAGATTGGTGACCAAAGGATTTAAGGGGATTGACTTTAATGAGATTTTAACACCAATAGTCAAGATGACCAATCTTTGTATGATCCTTGCTTTGGTTGCTAGAGAGGATATGGAGATGGTTTAGATAAATATAAAGATTTCTTTCTTACATGGGGACTTGCATGAGAATATTTACATGCTATTGTGCCTAAGGGATTTGTTGTGGAAGAAAAGGAGTAGTTGGTTTGTAAGTTGCATTATAGCTTATATCGTTTGAAATAGGTTCCTAGGGAATGGTTTCATAAGTTTGATGCCTTTATGTGGTCTCAAGGATACACCAGGAGTGAGAACAATTACTACCTATATACAAGGAAGGCTAGGGATGGTAGCCTTATGATCTTGATTCTTTATGTGGATGATGTTGATTGTTGGGAAGTCAGTTATGGATGTGGATGCTTTTAAAAAAAGGTTGCATGACACCTTTGATACGAAGGATGAAAAGAATGTTGGCCACATTCTTGGTATGCAAATTATGTGAGATCATGACAAAATTATACTCTATTTACCTAAGAAGAAATACATTGGAAAGGTATTGGAGCATTTCAATATAGAGAGGAGGACGGATATTAGTGTTCCATTGCCTCCATATTTGAAACTCAACCAAGAGGACAATCTCAAATTAGATGAACAAAAGGCTCAAATGGCCAAGGTTCCTTATGCATCGGCAATTGGTGGCTTGATGTTTGCTATGGTTGCTACACATCCAAACATTGCTTATGCAGTGGGATTTGTTTGCATATATATGACATACCTTGGCAAGAAGCATTAGGGGGTAATAACAAGTATCATGAGATACTTGAATAGCACTAGATCTACATGCATATGCTTTGGAAGATAGGAAGGAAGGATGCATATTAATTTGTAGGGAGTGTAGACTCTCACAAGTTTTGTCTTCACTTTCACATGTGGTACAGTCTCTTGGGTCTCTCATTTGCAACTATGTATTGCATCCATGTATAGATTTATCCGCACGAAGATAGAGTATATTGTAGCCTGAGGCTTACAATGAAGCTAATGGCTTACTTGTCTAGTGGGAGACTTGGGCATTTTAGGATAGATGCCTACAATGCATCGTGATAGTCATGAGTGCCATTCAATTGGCATGAAACCTTGCCTTGCAAAGATAGAGCACATTAAGGTGAAGTATCACTTCATCAGGGAGGAAATTGAGAACAAGCACATTGGGCATGTTAAGATCCATATAGATGATAACCTTGCAAATCTTCTCACATAGAGTGTACCTTTTGAGCACTTTGCACATTGTAGAGAGAGTTGATGGGCATTGGACAGTATCTTCACTTTCTTCTTATACTCCCATAAAGGTGCATTGGCCTTTAAAGTGGGAGGTTGTTAGGGTAAAGACTAATGGCCTATAGCTATGCAAGCACCCCTATAATGGTACTATTCATTTTTTACCCACATAGCCCTCTTGTGTTCCTCTCTCTTTCTCTTAACCCTCTTCTGCTCCATAGCTTCTACCTCACATCCTACCATTACTTCCCTTTGAGTATTGAGCCTTGAGTGTCCTAAGTCATATGCCCACATTTGGAATCCTAAAAGCAAGAAATTGAGTCAGGCTTAACAACTCCCTCGAACTCTGTGTCCCCTTTACCTAACCAAAGGTACCCCTTGCTTGACTTGATCCCAAAGGAACTCCTTAAAGCTTCCAAAAACTTGAGGCATTAGGAAGAAATATCTTGAGTTTCCTTAACTTACTTGTAAGTACAATGATTGAGAGTTAGTTAAGAGTGCTTGAGTGCAATCAAGCATCAACAATTTTCTTTGCTATAGAGTATATCATAGAGATCTTGAATGTGTAATAAGAAGATCCATTTTTACCCAATTCTATTCATGCAAGGTATTAATCTTTGAATACCTTGACATTAGTGAAGTGAGCTTACAAGCATCTATCTAAGCCGCACTCATCCACTAAGACAATCTAAGTTACCTAGAGGCTCTCTTCCTTGAGATTACACTTAAGGAGGATGTTCTAGCTAGAACCAAATAATTATTGACCCTCATTTGAATACTTTGAGCATGTTATGAAAGGCTACAAAACCCTAAGTCATCATCCTTGTTGAAATAACTTTAATCTAAAGCACATACCTTAAAAGTAGGTCCTCTTCCTTTAGATTGCACTGAGGAAGGACCTTTTAGTTGGTAGTAAAAGAGTTGTTGAGCCTCATTTGAATACCTTGAGTCTATGAGGGAGGGCTACATCACCTCTTCATCAAGAACCAAGTCATTATCATTGTTATAAGAACTTTAACATAAGGCACATACTCTACAAGTAGAGCTTAGAACTTGTCTAGATGACTGCCAGCACAATCTAAATCATCATTCTAGAACTTGTCTAGATGACTGCCAGCACAATCTAAATCATCATTCTAGAACTTGGAGGTGTCACAAGAAATACCTTGCACCTACTAATTTTGAGATCAAATAACCTTATTGACTTGAATGTCAAATACCTTAAACATTGACTTGCTTATAAAAAAGAAATTTGAACCTTCTAGTTTTAACACATTCACGAGATAGAACCTAGACAAATTTTCTCTATAGAGCTACCCTCCTTCAACACACATCAACTCATAAGTCATGCAACGATCCATTAGCAATTTCAAAAGGCTCAACAAGATCACCTTGAGATCCTTTGCACCTTATTGAGAGTGACTTAGCACTAGCTATTTATGACCTAGGAAATGTCATTCAAGGTCTTAGACACACTACAAAACTTTGAAACCTTGACTACCAACACTAAGAAAGGAGTAATTTTTCCTAACTTGAGTGGACAAAAAAGCACTAGTTCTTGTAATCATGTCATCAAAGTCTAGACCTTAGTAACAAGCATGTCACCAAAGCATGGATCATAGTAATAATTTGAGCCAACCCTAGGGATTCTATCCTAGCTTAAGCATACCTTGACACACTTAAAACTTGCTAGCATGATCAAAGTGGACTATACCTTCTAGAGCTTGACTAGTCTCTTTTTGAGTTGTCCAAAATCCATTCAAAAATTTTAGTATACTCTCAAGGTATTGCATGAGGGAGTACCTTAGGGTAAAGAAGACAGGAACCCCATGATTTATTGTCTATTGATAGGTCTTAGGATCAATATTTGGCCAAAATGTGTGTCTATACTATATATATCAATTTTCCCATTGAATAGGATTCAAAGGCCTTTTAGGGGACATGGCTAATTTTCCCCTAATGTTTAATATGGAGTAGCTTGGGTCAACTCTATCATCTAATTGATACGTTGAGTCATACTTGAGAGGAAGCAATGGTGGGATGCGAAGTCAATGCAATGGATGTGCAAGAGGGTGAGAAAAGAGAAAAAGTGCACAAAAAGTTTTTGGTGGGTACTAGACCGAATCCTAGGAAAAGTCAACATACAACTCTTTGCTCTAATTTTTTTATATGAGGAAAGCACTTGACTTATTTGGTTCACCCAATTTCCATCAAGTAAAGATGATCACCCACTTTCCAATTCAACATGGTTTTCTTTAGCTTTCTAAACAAAACATGCTAACACACTATTCAACATATAAAAGTAGCTTTCTTAATTAATCCTTAATACTAGATTCACTTCATGTCTTCATTAAGCACAACATGAAAGCAATAAAGATATTCATGCTTAAAATTTTTCATCATTAATCTCTTCAAAAATATGCTCTCTTCTTTAGAGCGATATAACCAGCCCATACCCTTGTTCTTCATTATATTCACTTGTCCAATGTGTCTTTAAGGGAGAATAGAAAGTGAAGATACTATCTTATTTCCAATAGTACTGTGTAGTATGCAAAGTGCATGGAAGATGAACTCTTTATGAGAGGATATATAGGTTCATCATCTATATGAACTTTGACATGCTCAATATGCTTGACCTCGAGGATCCTTGATGAAGTGATATTTTACCTAAATCTGCTTTGTCTTTACATGAAAGACATGATTCTATGGAAATTGGATGGCACTATGACTATCACAATGCAAAATGGGTATCTTCACAATGATGCCTAAATCTCCCACTAGACGAGTAGGCTATATTGCTTAGTGGGTGCAACTTATTAAGCCTCAATGGTAGGCCAAGCCATTTATGGTTGTAATTGAGAGACCCATGAAGTTGCACCCCTTGTGAATGTGAAAACAGATATTGTTGACATTGTTGGGGGTTAAAGGCCACCTATGCTTAGCCACCTACATTTACTTTGTGTATGGTGCTCGCACACATATACACTGTAGGTGGCGGCTACCCACCACTACCACTTTATGGTGTCCCCCAAGAGCAGCCTAAAGTGGAGCTGTCTTGGGAATACTGCTGCTACTACTAGAGCTCAATGACCACTTGCTAGATTGAGGAAGAGAAACCTAAAGTGGAGCTGTCTTCTTTGGGATACTGCTGCTACTACTAGTAGGTTGCTCAATGACCAAGAGCAACCTAGACAATGACTAAGCAACAGTATCCCCAAGAGCAATCTAGATTTGTGCTCACTGTCTAGGTTGCTCTTCTTCAATCATCTCTAGCTCCACTTTAGTCCTAGGAATTATTCAAGCTTGATAGACCTTGGCATTTGATCTTGGGGACTTGTGGCTTGTTCTTGAGCATCTTTTGGAGAGATTGAAGTGAGACATTGCTTTACTATTCAAGATAGACATGTTGTTCACTATTTGGGTAGCAAGTATTTGCTTGGTTAATGCTCTACCAATAATTATGGGACAAGTTTATAATACTCACATGATTATTGATGCTCGAGAAAGGATTTTGGATGTGTTAGAGCTTGAATAGCTTTGTCATTTAAGGTTTCTTTGTTGTTATACCTTGTGGATAGCAACATACACTATGAAGGCTTATGTATTGAATGTCTGCATGCATAGCCTCTCTTTACCTTCCTTCTAGCTTTCATGATTTTCCTCTCTTTCTATCTCTTTTACTATCTTTCTCTCTTTTTCTAGTCTTTCTCTATCTTCTCTCCATGTCTCCCTCTTTTTCTCTCCTCTTTGTAGTCTTCTTCATTCTCTTCTCTCTCCTAGGTCTCCTTCATTACAATTTACTTTAAGGACAAACAAGAGCTATTTTAGCCTAGAGTATTAGCACAAGGAGAAGACTTGGGTAAGTTCATCTCTCACATGAAGGGGATCATGGCATAGCTATCCTCAGTTCAAGCTCCAATTCATGATGAAGATGTTACTGCAATTCTCTTGAAAGTTGTAAAGAAGGTATTCCCAACCCTTGTAACTACTCTTAGAAATATCCCTAATCCAAACTTGGAAAGCACCATCCAATCTTGTTTGGATTAGGAGAAAATATATTAGAAAGAAGGTAGCACTAGTCATGCATCTACTTCAACAGCTTGTGAGAAATTCTTGGTTCATACTGTCTCCACTAAATGCTCCTTTTGCAATAAAAAGGGACATCTTGTAAGAAACTGTTGGAAAAAATATCCTGACAAGATGAAGTGCAACAAATGTAAGAAAACTGGGCATATTACTAGTAAATGCCCTACCACCCCCGAAGTACCAAAAAAATTTGGGCCAACTTTATCTCCAGATCACCTGATGATCAACTCTTCTACATATACAAATCCTCTACCTATAAGAACTCTTGTAGTCCAATGCCACTCTAGCGTTGAGGGGGGGGGGGGGGGGGGGTGTTGAGAGATAGGCATGTGAACCCTATGTATGCAAGGGTGGATAAGGATAGATGGGTGTGAATGGATTGGAGGGTAGGGGAAAACCCTAACCCTAGCCATCCAGAGACTATTTAAATAGCCTAGAGGTCACTCTCAAAGAGAGAGTGTACCAATTGTATTTGTGAACAACTCATTAAGCAAGATCTTATTCTTGTACTTGAGCCCTCTCTCCCTCTTGTGAACACCTTCTCATGATGTCACTCTAACAATCCAACAAATCCATGACCATGACATAGTCTAGAGATAGGGTGTATTTATCTGGAGATTTAGAAACCCTTATAGACCTTCATGAAATTGGCTCAACAAGGGCCACTGGTTGTTTCAGTAGTCTATGGAGTGAGACATGATGTTGTCCACCATCCCATGGCACTTCCACCTTAGCATTAATAGGCTATCCAAAGTCCTGCATCATGTGAAACATGTATACAATCTACTCATGTGCTGGTTGTCCATCCTCTTTAAATACCACTCTATGGATCTTTAATGAGGATAAGATGTATAAACATCATGGCTACATAGTACCCTTCTAGATTTAGGATCTCACAAGTGATATGTCATTTTACTTGATTCTTTGTGCCAAGAAAAATGCAATTCTTAGACTCTAGATCAAGCTTACTCTACTTGTCACTAGGTACCCTCACAGCCAAAAATATGCACATGCTTCAAACTAGGTCTCTTGCCAAACCATAACTCCTCTAGTAACTTGCTATCCAATGGATTGCCAAGAGATATGCTGATCAAATGCACTATTTTCTTTACAAGTTTAGCCCAAAATCCATGATTGAGACTAGTATTAGAGAGCATATTGTAGACCCTTTCCTAAATGGTCCTATTGATCTTCTCAATCACACCATTTTGAGTAGGATTCTCAGAAGCTATCAACTCTCTCTTGATACCATGATTTGCACAAAAGTTTGTAAATGTATGCAAGGTGTAATCTCCACCATTATCAATCCTCAAGAACTTAAGCTTTTTGTAGCTGATTCTTTGCAAATGCCAAGTACTTTTAAGATGTATTCAACACATCACTCTTCTTACAAAGAGGATAAGTGGTATCACCTATAAAGGCAACAAAGTACAAAGGTCAGCCCAATGAAACTGTGCATTGGCCAACAAGCAAAGCCTAAGCTTAAGCAAGCCCCATACTAGATCCAATATAATCCCTTTCATAAACCCTTTACTTCCAAAAAATAAGATGCCTCTGTGCTTAAGCAACGTTGTGCTTGCATGCATCAAAACCATGTACCAAGCTCTCTTCCCAAGCATCTAAATCTGAGATATTTTACTTCAAACCCAACTACAAATGATTTCCAAAATCACTACCAAAGTGGGCTATTACAACCCTAAATTGAGTATCGATTGCTTAAGTATCTTGTTAACTCGGATCTAGATCCTACTTATAAGAATAGTACATCTATCAATGTGGGCACCAAACATCAATATCAAAGAAGAAGCTTGAATCCTTGATCTTTGCAACAAAGCTTCACCCATTGCACTCCTCACTCTAAGCACGAGTTCCCATGAACATCAAACATCACTCTAATGCTAGTTGAGAGGGAAACAATGGTAGGATGCAATGTAGAAGCTATGGAGTGCAAGAGGGTTGAGAGAGAGAGAGAGAGAGAGGGAAACACAAAATAGTTAAGTGGGTACAAAATGAATGGTACCCTTATTATTTGTTATCTTCACTTATATATGATTGTATAGTGTGTACATGTACAAGGAATGCATGTCCGACTATATGCATGAATGCTTATTTTCAAGAAAAGTTTGAGTTGGAGTCTCCTAAGTCAAGAACAAGGTCTAGTTAATGTTCACGAGGCTCTCCCTCGAAAGCCTAAGGCTTCTAGGGGACTGTCAAAAGCAAGATAACATGGTTGAAGGCATTTGAACTAGAATACCTTAAGTTATACTTCAAGGCAAGAGCGGGTTTCCTATCTCAATGCATGTTCAAGCTTGTGATGAATCTAGTTAATGTCTAGGTCCTTAAAATGTTCACAATTTAATTCGACTGACCTATGTCCTTCAAGAAGGGGCCTAAGGTAGTGTATGTGTTGGCTTAAGGTATTAGTATTGGAATTTCTCAAGTTAGGATTTGAAGGCTAAGATGGGTCTCTTCACAACAAGAAACTACCTCTATCTAAAATACCATAGTTTTGGTTTGGTGCATGCAACATGAACTAGGGGTTAGATTCGAATGTGGAAGCTTAAAGATGGAATGCCTTGGGTGGGGAAAAGTGTGGGCTTCTCCATAGAACAATTTCAATAGATAGTCTCCTCATGAGAAATGTCTTAACATCTAGGCCTTGAGATATTCATGTGACCTTGAGATATTCATGAGAAATATCTTAACATCTAGGCCTTTTTGTGTCAACATGAGATATTCATAGAAATATCATGAGGCAATAAATTGCGTGCAAGACTAAATTTTTCTCTCTTTAACTCAAATTTCTAAGCCTCAAAACTGGCATGATGGAATGATGTGATGCAATAAAAATATGCCAATGTAGTGACCTCCAATTCAAGAAGCTTAGATGGCGATCTAGATAGATAATAGGTGAAGAGCTTAAGGCTAGTTGGAAGAATTATGACTAAGTGAAAAGATTGATTATGGCTTTTGAGGAGTCTTCCTTTTATAGCCCAAAAAGGTAGTCTAGTTAGCCTATTCAACTATAGAACCTTCCCTAGTTGGCGAGAGAATATTTCCTTTACCATTGGGTTAAGGGTGTTGCCTCCATATCCCCTTCAGGGAAGCCATTGGCCCCCCTAAGATCCTCCCCTAGCTAGGGGCCACTTCAACGGCCCTCAAACCCCAAAATAGAAGCCCCTAATTACTCCCACTACCTGCAGCATCTCGATGCAATGTGCCTCAAGTTGCTAGCAGTTAACCACTCTATCTAACCCAAAGGCTAGATCCACAAAGGTGAACTTTTTGTTATCTATTCATATAGACCTTATTTGACATACAATTGAAGATTAAATCAATGTTCAAGCTTACACTTAGCTCCTCCTTATCATGGAGACATTACACTTTAAGCACCATGAATCATTGGTCACACCTTACTAGGGTGGGGCATTGAGTATATCGAACATTATGAGTATGGACCTTCGTTTGGATAGTTTATGCTAGGGTTTGTGTGTAAGTTTTGCTAACTCAAGATATCGCAACCTCTTAAAACTCTAGTATGCACTTTTGAAGTCTCTAAGTCTTCCTTGCAACTCAAACAAGTAAGGCAGAGTAATATCCAAGATGTATGTTGCAATTAAAATAATAAAGGTTTCAAACCAAGATGTCCAAAGTTTTATTAAGTATGAGGAAAGTCCAAGGTTGGTACAATTAAGGGTATCGCATGCCAATACCTTGAGTTTGCAAAACTTAAGCTCTTGAGGTGGAATTTTGAGCACTAACAACAAGGCAATTCCAAGTTCAATGCAAAATAAGTTTCTTGGTAATACTAGTATGAAGTGTAAGTCCTCCAACCAAGCAAAGCACATGGTTCCAAATAAAGACTCATCTAAAAAATCTAAAATTGTAATGATATGTTGTACTTTGAAGTTCCATGCCTCTATTATCATGTGTGCAAACTTTTGAAGTCTCTAAGTCTTCCTTGCAACTCAAACAAGTAAGGTAGAGTAATATCCAAGATGTATGTTGCAATTAAAATAATAAAGGTTTCAAACCAAGATGTCCAAAGTTTTATTAAGTATGAGGAAAGTCCAAGGTTGGTACAATTAAGGGTATCGCATGCCAATACCTTGAGTTTGCAAAACTTAAGCTCTTGAGGTGGAATTTTGAGCACTAACAACAAGGCAATTCCAAGTTCAATGCAAAATAAGTTTCTTGGTAATACTAGTATGAAGTGTAAGTCCTCCAACCAAGCAAAGCACATGGTTCAAAATAAAGACTCATCTAAAAAATCTAAAATTGTAATGATATGTTGAACTTTGAAGTTCCATGCCTCTATTATCATGTGTGCAAGAATCTCCCATATAAAATACATACCTTCTTGGCAATAACTAGTAATAATTCATACTCCCAATGTCTATGTATGGCTTTGAAAGTTAGATAAATATAGGCATCTATTCAAAAATTAGGAAATCTAGTCTTCTTGTACTTTTTCACAATGCCTAATCAATTACATGCAAAGGGGTGCAAGTGATACACCTATAGTCTAATTTGTGAAGTCCAAAGCGCCTAGTTTTGAGTCTATGGCATGATGAATGCCCATATGGATTTTGCAGGTTCTAAAATAATTCAAAAAACAACTATAATATTTTGATATCAAAAGATGAATCTTTTTGAGTTTGATATGCATGTTCATGCATGAGCTATCATTGACCCCTCATGACCACCAAATGCCTATATACCATATGCAATTTTTTATAATTTGTTCTTGTTTTTAGATGGATTTAGGGTGCCTAAACCTACTCTATTTCTCTCTTCCATCTAGGATTCATAATATAATCATGAGTTCAATAGATCAACTACCTTTCTATCCGACCTTCCTACCTAGCGAATAGGTTTCGAGTAGGTTTCTATGAGGACTATGCTTCATTATAAGATAGAGTGGACTTACATCCTCTCAATCTCCTATGGGCAATCACCATCCTTCTTATTCCTCTATCTAATAAGAAGTCAAGCAACCACTCTATCTTTTAACAATAGAACCAAAAATATAGTCATAAACCCACATAATCAAGATTGAATGGGAGCGCACTTATTCCTTCAAGCATTCAATATGCTCTCTCCATCCTTGCACCTTTCACATTGTAGCCTCTTACCTCTAAGGTTCTCTCCCCACCCCATGCTCTCCCCACTCCACTATCCCTCCACTATCTAGATAATGGAAAAGCACAGAAGTAAGTACAAAAGAAAGACATGTTATTACATTATTGTACGTGTAGTCCAGCTGCTACACTAGGCTTTGGTGAGTTGATGATCCAAGGGTGCCACCACTAGGCTCCAAATGTCACCTCGATAAGTCTACCCCCATGTCTACTCCACAAGCTCTCCACCATAGCTCTTGCACTCCCACAATTCTCGAAAACCACCACAAATGCTCAAGGATCTCTCTCTCTCTCTCTCTCTCTCTCTCTCTCTCTCTCTCTCTCTCTACAAAATGGTCAAGTTGGAAAGCAAGAGGTCATTTTGAAAAGCAAAATATACACCACCAAGGTTTTTTTACACACAAGAATGTTTTTTCCATCATCTTTTACACTTCAAAATTGGTTACCACCCTTGTTACACACACACACACACTCTCTCTCTCTCTCTCTCTCTCTCTCTCTCTCTCTCTCTCTCTCTCTCTCTCTCTCTCTCTCTCGTTGAGCCTTCTAACCTATTACAATGCTCGTAAACCTTTGTGTCATGTCTATAAATCTTAAATTAACATTAGCAAGACCACCTCATTGATTGTGCACACTTGCATGTTTAATCAAATTAGCTCTTTTAGAAGTCGGTATTTCTTGCTTCCAGTTACTTTTTCCTTTCACTGCTAGCCTCTATATTGCTATTGACTAGCTTTAGCTTTGCCTTTGACTTACATTTGACTTTCAGTTTTGGCCTCAACTATTGTATTCATGAGTGTGTTGGGTTTTGTTTGTCAGATGGTGGTGATAGGAATATTCAGTTCGGCCTTGTTTTGGAATTTGTTTCTAAAAATGTGCTCTAATTGGACACCTTCATTGGCTCCTTGATTGAAGTTAGAGAGTGAATGGACAACTGCCTTGCTTATCTTTTAAGAAAGGCTACATTATATGAAGGCAACAATTCTAAATGGATCAATCAACATGGATGGTTATGTACCGTTGACATTTCTTAGGCATTGTATCCCTATTCATAGTACAATAGTAGCCGAGATATCTTACCACTTGAAAGGTGTAGATTCGAGAAGATAGGTAACCACACGCGCAGTTAAGCATAGGATTAAGGTTGAACCCTCCGCACAATTTCAACTTTCGGGAAGGTCTTGCACAGAAAACTCTCTTTTGGATCGCATTTCATGCATATGGCTTCAAGAGGAGAAACCCTCTGCATCAAGAGTCTGGCACAGTTCTTGAGCCATTAGGAGGTACGTGTACGGTGATCAGTGTGCTGATGCATGAAACTCAAGTGTCTGCTATATTTTTTGACACAATTGGAGGTGCAAGAGTGTGGTGATCAATGCCATGCACACAACGGGAAAGTCTTTCTGCATAGCTCATCTTGCGATCGAGACTGGTGTTGGCCACTTGCACTGGTCCTCCTGCATCCAATTCAGTCTGTTCATCTGTATCAATCTCAAGAACCCCACAAAACTCCGGAGCCATTTTGTAGTTGTTTATGCTTTGCATAGCCTCCCAGGAGCCTGCCCTTCCTTCTACAATCCCTTTTTGACACCGCCCGTCTTGCGGCCTCCAGTTACTACACTCAGCTTCCAGTTGTGTATCTGCACTCTTCATTTGTGAGCCCATCTGTTAATAAAAAGAATTGATCAAATTGTATGAGCTCACCATAATGTCACGACTCAAAAGCAGCTCTTATAATGTTCCAGGCACATATCTCCCTTTATCATAACACTGCTCGTATTTTCATCACAGTTCCAAAAATATTTGGTCTACTGCTTTAAGAACTCAGAAATTTTGGGTTTCATGTAGGCAAAGAAGAATTGTTCATCTGGCGTTGCAGCACAGACAAACAAAGAGTGATGAAAGACTAGATAGATGATTGCTGTGCCACACAGACTGGTCACCACTTTGCTGGCATTTGACTGAAAAAGCTGGTTGGAACCTCATGCTGTGCTTTTGTGTCATGTCTGTCTTCTGCTACTATGATTAGAGTAGGGTAGAGAGTAAGAGTAGTCTACTGGGAATGAGGACAGCACAAATCAAATGGTTGCACTTTACTAACTTGATCACTTAAATGTGTGGTGTTAGAAGGATAGTGTATAGATAGCAACCTGAGAAACAAGAGCATAAAGAGGCAGCATGATGTAACCACATGTGACCTGTGCAAGCACCCTGAAGTCACCAGAGAGGGAATCAATATATTTACCACAATGAACCTTGCCTTTTAGCTGGAATTGCAAAACAGAGATTTCCTGAGACCAAGCAGTAATTTATGGAGCTCACCCGAGAATGAGGCGTCCAAGAAGTAGACTATGATGTCGGAATAGACAGTTGCCCTTTGGAAAAGTGTACTGGTATGCCAATTACAGAGAAAATGCATAAGAATCAAAGATGTGTCATGAAACTTCTTTCTCGTTGCTTTTTCCTTTTCATTTTCAGCAAGGAAAACAGAAGAGGGCAACAAAGAGCATGAAACTTGTTATTTATCAAGCTTATGTTCTTTGAAATTGTGATCACAACATTATAACTGACTTGCAGAGTATCAAAGTTTGTAGTCGGAAGAGAGTTGACAGTTTCTCACCATACTCCAAATGTGAAGAGTAAGTTCCAACGCATCCTGTTCATACATAATATGAAAGTACCAAAACAAACTCAGCAGATAGTTTAGAGTTTCATGAAACATCTAAAACGGATATGTCTCATATTAGGTAGACCTGAAATAATATAAAATGGATAATGGAAAGGATTAATTGTGGACGTCTGAACCAGAAAAGTTCATCTCCAGGGTTTATGTCTGGCATGCCTTCTATGACAGCATTTTTATCACAAACCCGGACTGCCATTTTGGTGATTATCCTCCGTAATTTGGTTCCAACAGCAAGCACTAACTGCAACCACAAAAAATCATTCAAATAAATAGACCAGTAAGGCAACAGCATATCTTCCAGAGGCCCAACGAACTGTTGTATGTGGACGTGATTTTGAGAAGGCTAAAATGCATTTGCCGATAGAAGTTGTTGCTGATTGCTAATTTAAAATCAATTCAAACAGATACAGTGATTTACCAGTAAAGGTAAAAGAGACAACCAAAAGTAGATTCTTCCTTCTGACATTAGCATTGAACAAACCACATTGTTAGATGCTGTTTGAAAATGTAGATCACGCTAAAGAGAGTAACAGCAAAGTAAATTCATACTGGTGCCATACCGTCTATATTCAGAAGGGTCAAGATAATGGCGTATCCCCATAAAGCTGGACTGTTGCAATTTTTCAATGCAAGTGAAGGTGACAAAGTGGTTAACATCTGAACTTGCCTCATATATGTTAAAAAGAGGAAACTTGTGGTGCCCTTCAATCTAGCTTAATAAAAACACATCTAGCATGACCTTGAGAAACCCATAGATGCTTAGACATCAAGAATTCGTTTCTGAGTAAAGAGTCAAGACTAAAGCTTCAACCTTTATGGAAGCTGTCCTTTGTAAACCATTATAACTTGCAATCAAAAAGAAAATTACTAGCACTTAAATTTAGACTTTATGTTTAGCTTCATTGGCTATCCCATATTAAAAGCTCTTATAGGCATGATTGTATGCATTGTTTGTACTTAATACCCACCTGACTCTGAACATGCTGCTGTGCAAAAATTTCCTAAATCAACATGCACGCAAAGACTTTTTTGGACATGCATAGGTACACTTCTGCATAATTGGACGCGTTGGGATTTGTGGGTGTGTACACAAACCTGATGCCAACAACATACTTGAAGTCAACCTCCAGTGTTTCCAAAATGTAATGATGGAAGTTAAAATTAGGTGGCAGCATATGTTTCTGCAACCAAGAAAGATACAATATCAGCATCAAAAATATTAGAAGACAGCCATGACATTAAAGATTGATCTTTTGTGATGATTAGATATTGAAATATAACTACGCTAGAGTTATGCATTACTTTGTATTGTGATAGATTTCCGCCACTTGAATGATAGCTACTTAACACACCTCAAGGCTTTATTTGAGCTGCAAAGCAAGGTACTTCCCTGTGAGTATACACAAAAGTTTGCAGAGAAAGCAGTGTGTATGAACATGGCTCACACAGAGTGAACTCAGACAAAAACAGAAATGAAGAATGAATACTGTAATGAATGAATGATCAAGAGGAAGAGATACAACTGAGTGTGCTATAAAGGGTGGAGGATTCTAAACAGTCACTCTCTCTCATAGGAGCTGAGGCAAAGTTTTGGAGAGTGCCATCCTCCAAGAACAGATCATGAGTACAACAAACCACCAATGTTGATGAAGATGGCTGTTCTGGCATCTACATGATGACCCAATTTCTTTCCCACCCAACAAACAAGGACTCAAAGTACCACCACTTCCAGAGTGATGACTATGTTGCTTCTTTGTTGCAGCAACAAGAATTTAAGTATGTTGAAAATGATGACATGTTGCAAGAGGTACTCTATGGGCTGTCATGCCATTAGATGGTCAAAGGCCTTCCATGCCTAAAACTGTCCAAGGATGTCTATCCAGTTTCTCAACTAGGGAAACGGCACCGTTGTCGCAGAGACGTGAAATTTTTCAAGTAACATTTGATTAATTCAATAATCAAATGTGGAATGTTGTAAGGCACATGTGATGCACAAAGCGGTTATTTCATGGTAACAAGCCAAGGACCCCGAGGAGTCAGTGGATGTCAAAGGCAAAAGTTTTGACAAGTTATGCTAGCTAGGCTTTGGTTGTTAGTTGGCATCAATTTTGAACCTAGGACTATTAATTGACCATTAAGTGTCAGCAAGTGACCACATTTAATGCAAACTAGAGCAGGCACCAAGCTGGTCCTAGGGTTTTCTCACGAAGAATCTCTGATTTCTCGCTCATTTCAGCATTCTTTCACCTTCTCCAACTTGGGCTCAACCATTCTCAGCCATTTGGAGCAGATTTCAGCCAAATTTGGTGGACAGTAGTGAGAACTCTACTATCAACCCTAAATTTCAGTAGAACCTAAGGTTTAGCAACCACCTTGAGACCCGTGCCATCAATCGAGGGCATCATACACTAAACTCAGCACCTGAAATCCAAGGAATTATCAAAGATTTAAGATGCCAACTCATCCATTGTGAATTGGGGCAGCATTTGGCCAATTGTGGGTCAAATTTGTGCAAGTCCTAGGTGAAAATCAAGGGGCAATTGGCCCAATTGCTTGCTGATTGTTTGTATAGCAACGGGCTTTTGGATCAACAAAGAAGATTGAGAAATCTCAGCTTGTACTCAATCCATTGGCAATTCAAGTTAAAGAAATACCGAAAGGGGCACTAATTTTTTGGGGCAACAAGGTATCTATTGTCCAAGATTATTAAGGTAAAGTATGCATTTCAATTTGTGCTCCTTTATTAATTTCTGTAATTAAGTGCTTGATCAGGTTTTACCACCCTTTCCAAGAAGGAAGGTTGGTTTCATGGCTCCAATGCCGGGATACCACTCAATCCTTTGATTTGGTGGGCTCGATGCACCTAATTGTAAGCCAAAGCTTTGTGCTAGTGCTGATTTTTGTCCTTAACTGAGAAATTACAACAATGTCTTCATACAATAAGATGAAATCAAGTAGTTGTTAACCCCAACACGAAGAAAGCAAAAGGAAGTGGAAAAGACGCAGGGCAAAGGCGGAAAAAAGGTAGCCTGACTGAAGAAAGAAAAGGAGAAAATGCCAAAAGTGCAAGGGCAACCTTAAAAGTCCAAGGCAAAGGCAAAAGGGGAAAGGCGCATTTTAAAATAAAAAGGCGCACCTTGAAATCTTGTAAAAGAGTGCCGGGCTCTCACCCGTGCAATTTGTAAATATAGACGGGCGGTGGACAGGAAGCTAGGAAGATAGAAGGACAATGGGAAAAATGGCCTAGGCTATGGCCGGCCATGTAAAAAGGGGAAAAGGGGATGACCGCCCAAAAGGGATTTAGGGTTTTGTATATAAAGTTGAAAAGTGAATGAGAAGCTCATTCTTGTGTGTGGCCAAAAGTAGCTCTCCTCTTCTTCTTCTTCTTCTTCTTGCTTGCTTGCTTGAGCTTGTGCTTGAGAGAGGGAGTGTGAGAGTGTGAGGGAGTGAGTGTGTGAGGGTGAGGGACCAAGGAGGAGAAGCCCTCCATCTTCTCCTCTCTTCTTCTCTTCTCTTCTCTTCTCTTGTCTTGCTCGCGGCAATGGAGCTTGGAGCTTGGAGCTTGAGGATGGAGCTTGCTTGAAGCTTGCACTTGGATCGTGGAGCTACCGGAGTGCGCGGGAGAGGAGGTAACTCGAACGGCACGGAGGTAAGCTCACTACACCCGTAGATATGGATGGCGCGTCGGCTATGTGAGAGGTAGCCATTAGTACTCGGCTTGGAACGCTTGAAACAATAAGCGGTCCGAGGGTCTTGGCGGTTGAGCGAAAGCTCCCACATTTTGGTTTCGTTGCCGGGACCAACGGATTCAAGCCTTGAGCGCTTGCGCGCTTTGAATCGAGCATTGGAGTAGGGTTTGCCCCGAAACGGTGCTTGAGGTAGATAGGTAGGAAGCGAGGGGGTTGAAGAGGGTATTCGATCTCCTTGGCAAGTAGGTTTTTTGCTTTCTGAGATTTATGCTGTGGAATGTAGTAGTATAGGTATTTATTTTGTGATTTGGATGCGTTTAGGGTAGGAAAAAACAAAGAAAAAGAAGAAAAAACAAGCAAACAGTAGGGTTTTCTGTTGCTGTATAACAGGCTAAAACAGGGAAACAGGGGACCAGATTCAAGTTCTGGGAAGATAGGGACAGGGAACTAGCTGTGAGGTTCTGTAGTGCTGGGAAAGGACCTTAAGAGGCCTGGGAGGCCAGGACAGACCTCATTTCCTTGGGTTGCCTTGTGTGAGAGAGAGAGAGAGAGAACTTCTGGTTCACAGGACGAGAAAGCGCTGCCCCGATTCCTAGGCATCGGTGATTCATGCTGCTCCAGGTGAGTCTGGTGTTTTCCAACAAGTGCCCTGATCAGATCTAGGAAGTCTGTGATGATTGTGTACAGCAGACAGTAAGGAGGGGTCAAACGCGCGGAAATCGCGCCCGCCGACGACGCACTCGGACCAACTCGCAGTGGTCCGATTCCCAGAATCGGACTGCCCGACTGAGAGTAAGTCGGACCAGCCTGGTCCAATTCCCAGAATCGGACTAGCCCGATCGGACGTGCCACGTGGCACTCGGACCACTCTGATTCGGACCAATCCGTCCGACTCGGACACTCGAACCACTCGGACTCGGACGCTCGGACAACCGTCCGATCGGACCAACCCACCAGAATCGGACCAGTCAGAATCGGACCAGTTCAGAGTCGGACCACCCTGTCCGATCCGATTCTCAGAATCGGACGTGAGCAAAATCGGACTACTGGGCCCATCGGACCAACCCAAAATCGGGCGTCCAATTCTGATAATCGGACTCCTGAAAATCGGACGTCTGAGAATCGGACAGAAAACTGTCAAAATCGGACAGGGATCTAGAACACGAATTCTGACCCCAAGATTGACCCCAAAGACCGCATAGAGCTACAGGCATATCACAGATACATAACCGGGCTAAAATTTAGAGCACCTAGTTCAAAATTTGGCTATAAACGGTCCTCCAAGTTGCATATGGCGTCTACCGTAACGGCCCTGACTGGTGGGTTGGTCCGCACCTCCCCCGAGTAGGTTGGAGAGAAAACGCGTGCCGTGACAGGTCTTCCAAATTGGACCCTAGTGAAGTAATGGCTCTACACGAGCATGGATTCTCACTTGCAAAAGAGCAACCAAAAGCCCATACCCGGACAGAGAGAAACACAGACCCTAGAACCTCAATGGGTCAATCTAGCCATCTAGGGCAAAAAGGCCACACCACAAGAACACATGTACATTGTGTTCAAACCATGTCTAGTCAGAGCAAATTGCAACTTTAGCAAGCTACAAATGCGAAGATGACTAGACATGACACTGTTGACGAGAGATGTACCTTGAATAGCACTGCACTGACGATCCAAGACAGCAGTGGAGAATCCACATCTGGTCGTGCAGTCGAGAACTCAAGGGCATCTGTCAGAAGGCTTAAATTTACAAGCCAGGACCCGGAAGATGAAGACATAGTACCACCTGCTTATCTTAGGGTCAAACTCACCGCGAAAAGAGAGCATACTATCGATGCTCTGATTGATGAAGGAGCAGATTTTAACGTCTTGACCTATGAATCATGGACCCTACTAGGCCAACCAGAGCTCACACCGACTAGGGCAACTCTTAGCCCTTATGGGGGACACCCACAAGCACTCATAGGGAAGTGCAAAGTCCTCGCGACAATTGAAACGGAAAGCTTGCCTATCCTATTCCATGTTCCTCCGAAAAGTGCTAGCTGCAGGAAAGAAACCCTCCTAGGAAGACCCTTCAAAAGGGCGACCAAATGTGAGGCTGACTATGTGGCACAGAGGATACACCTGACACTACCGGGTGTGAGGATAGTCACCACCTTTAGCAAAGGTGACCTCATCGAACCTCAAGGGAAAGGCAAGGAAGGTGCTGACGTAATAGTCAAGCCTACTGACGAGAGCAAGGACTTGTTGGAAAAACTAATACAAGCACAGGTCGAACAACGAGAACCAGTGAGTGAGGCCAGGCCTGAAACAAGAAGGTCAAGAGACAATGCCAAGGATGGGCTTTGGACTTACAAATATCGTAGAAGACCCCAAAAGAAGCCCAAGCCTTATAGACGGAGGCGTCGATGGAGAGCCAGCACAACGCCACGATGGATATCCAAGGCGTTGCTTCGGGCTCAAGGGTATTACGCAGGCAACCGATGGATTTGGGTGCCAAAATCCCCTGCTAAATCGCCTCCATCAGCTGAAGGCCAAAGTGCCTCAAAAGCATGGCACAGGAGGAAATCTAAGAGAAACTCTAGGTCTCAGGGCAAGAAACCAGACATGACTGTTCGAAGGAAAGAGCCCCAGCCTAGCATGCTTAATAAGCAGATGTCATATGTAACCATTGAGCATGCACAAAAGCCATTAGTGCCCAATGAGCCTTTGATTTCCCAAGGGGAGAACAAACATCATAGGCACAACATTGCTCATGGCAAGGCTACTCACTCAACAAAGCAAATGGCACAATCATCTAATAGCCTTGAGAAAATCATTCAGCTAGTGCCACATCCACCTAGGATGTCCTAGATCTCCTACGCCCTCTTCTCCCAAACAGACACAGGAAGCACTACAACAGTTGTCAAGGGCGACTGCTCAATTCCAATCTCTATCTCCATCTAAGCTTCCAACCGTCAAAGAGGTGGGACATGATGCCATCTGTAACTCTCGACCCAAGGATATGCCTGAGCCACCTAATGCGACTAGATCAGCTCGTGTTCGGTCTACACAAATGAGCGCTCAAAGGCCAGCGAAAGACACAACCACTTCTGATCGCCCTAGGGACTTGACACCGCAATCCACCAAGGGTAGCGAGCCCACTAAACTAGCTGCTACTACTTCCAATCAGGGACCACAGCAGTCACAGCCCTTGGCCGTGACAATGCCCCTTGTGGAACGTGTCCTTAGTAGTTTACCTGTGGAGAAGGTGTCGCAACCAAAGCCCTCGACAACTCCAGCACTTTCAAGGTGCCTAAAGCCTAGGATGGAGGAGTCAAACGCAAGGGAGTTGGTTGAAAAGCTAGACTCTCTGAAAAGGGCGGCAGTTGTGCCCTCACAACCGAGCAAGGCTATTCAGCAAACCACATCTATGTCCCATAAGGACACACTAGAGAAGGGAAATGCTGAGGCCCGACCAAGCACATCAACAGTCCATATAGCCCAGGGTCCTGAGTCGTTGAGAGAGGCACCTTCATTGACCAAGAAAAAGAGGAGAAAGCAGAGAAAACAGCAACAGTTGTAGGTGGTTGTGGACCCCAAGAACATTGAGACGAAGGGCGTTGGAGAGCTGATGAATAAAGCATCGAGTCCATCCACCAATGAACCCACTGATGCCTCTCCTAGTAGCGGTGAAACCTCAGACACATCTGTGTGCTCTGACAACCCAAAGCAACAGTTGCCATCAACAGTTGCTTGCAACACTCTATCCACTGACAATAGAACTCACATTGATCAATCAAGAGTGGATACAACGCTGTCACAACAGGGTGACAAATCTATACCAGTCACATCCGAAAAGAACCATGACGAAATAGCAGTAAAACCTCAAGAGAAACGTGAGAACCCGAAGAGCATAAGAAATCCTAGCGTTGACCAATCTTGCTCATCTAGGCCTGAGCCCCCAGCCATGCTAAAGCCTAAGGAAACTCTTAGAACTTTGCATGAGATAGCAACCGAGCAAGCCCTCGTTGAACATAGAAGTGTCGCAGAATGCTTAACTGAGTTGGAGGCTAAGCTCAAAGTGGTCGCGCGTGTCTACGTCCTTGCGGACATGGGCACGATCCCCAAGGAGCAGCTTGGAGATTACTTGACCTTTCCTCTATCATGGGAAGAACAAGAACATCTTAACGGGCACTATGACAAGCTCCTGCATGAACATATGCGACTCATCCCTGACGAGGAGGCTGACGAACTGCGCTTAACCGTCACATTCAATCAAGTGCTCTGCTGACAGAATCTCGTAGACATAGAGCTACTAAAGCGACTGTTAGCAGGCCAGAGTCAATTCGAGCAGCTTTGGTGCCAAAGCCGCGTTGTAATGGCCGAAATAGGGGCTCAGATCATGACGGTCTCAGAAGAGCGATTGGCCAAATGGCGGTCTCAAAGAGACCCAACCTATGTGACACCGACTTCCCTTCGGGTGCTGTCTGACATTCGGGGTACGGGCTTAGCTGGGACTAGGCTACAGGGCCCTTTGATTGATAAGGTCCTCACTGAGGAGGAGTTACATATTGCCAGTAGACTTGGTCAAGGTTCCATGCTACTCTAATATATGCTACGCCTTTAGCAAAAGAAAAAGCTAATCAAGCGCAGGAGATAAATGTCTAGTCAACACCATAGAATTCAAATAAGTGATGTCTCCTTGCATTGCACTGGTTTATTATAGTTGCGGCATACACAATGTATATGCTCTCATGAAGCGACAAGTGGATGCAGGATAATACAGGTCCTTGTGCGAAAATGTTCAATGCCCAATCACCGCAACATCCACAACCCCACAACGAGCCGCGGCAAAGCCACGCTGCCGAAAGCACCCTTGCCAACCGCCCACATTGCATGGCCCACAAAACATTCCTGGGCCACGCCCCCTTTCTGGGTCAAGCTCTATAGTTGGCTCACGGCAGTCGTACCTCAATTGTACCCGCATCGCATGTGCCGCAAGGAGGATTGCAATATCTGAAGTGTATCTCCCCCTTTCGCCAACTGCTTCTCTAACAACGAGGCTAGGGCACCATCATCATTATACTATTCATTTTCTGAGCCTTCGAAGCTTGACATTTTCTAACCCATTAAAAGGCTGATAGCCTCAACATATTGTATTGGTTGTACTCAGGCAACAAAAAAAAAAAAGGAAAGAAAAAAAAAGGAAAACAAAAGAAAAGAAAAAGAAGTGAATGGAAAAATAAGAAGCACCCACGATCACAGCACAACACCTAGGGGTCCTCAAATTAGGTACGTCTGGTGACCTTGGTCGACCGGCTTCATCCCTAGTCCCCTAGCCCCTTACAATCACCCACAATTGTTCAGGGCACATCAAGGGCAGGACATACCTGAGGAGCTTGTCTTGCCTAGGGTTAGCCCTGTCACCCTGACCCACTTGCACAATTTTCTTTTGTACTCTGCCTTAGTACCATTGCAATCAGTGGTGATAAGCACCGCACGATTGGCCATGAAAGATACACCATACTCATCAAGCAAGTCCAATAGTTTCCAGCTACTGAAAGTGCGGTGTCCTTGTGTTCCATTATGCTACATCGTGCAGTCACAATGCAAAGGATGTCTCATATGCCTTCACGCGTACTCCTTCTCCACATGGACAACTTTGCTTCATCCACGCATTGTTATGAGAAACTAGCCCACGGTCTTCTAACTATGTAATATCTAAGTATGCACGAGCACTCACATAATATCTGCACCGAAGTATATCCACAGTTTGGGTCCTCAAGTGCAGGACAATACTCTAGGCTTGCTTAGAGTTCGACCTGTCTCCCAAACTAATCAAAATATGTCTTGTGCACGATGAGAAGCCTAGTACTACCCCTTAAGGAGAGACCACATGTGAGGTTTTCCAGTTGCAGGTATAAGGTGTTGTTCGCTCTTCATCAACGCTCAACTTTGAATGCTTGTCCCTTGCCATCCGACAAGCCCGCAAAGAATCGTCATGTGCAGAATCCCCAACAAACCAACACTTGTGCTGGCCATCAATGCAATCCCCCACACAGCATAGCCCTACCACCAACTCCAACAACCTTCCACCAGCCACCAACAGGCCCCAGGACCTTCTGCCACACCACCACCAACACGCCTCCACGGAAACCACAGGCGTCCTTGTCACCCACGTCTTCGGTGCATGCTACAGCCTGCTACCTACGACGGTGAGTGCCATGGGACTGGCACTCGTCTAGGAGGGGGGTAATGTTAACCCCAACACGAAGAAAGCAAAAGGAAGTGGAAAAGACGCAGGGCAAAGGCGAAAAAAAGGTAGCCCGACTGAAGAAAGAAAAGGAGAAAATGCCAAAAGTGCAAGAGCAACCTTAAAACTCCAAGGCAAAGGCAAAAGGAGAAAGGCGCATTTTTAAATAAAAAGGCGCACCTTGAAATCTTGTAAAAGAGTGCCGGGCTCTCACCCGTGCAATTTGTAAATATAGACGAGCGGTGGACAGGAAGCTAGGAAGATAGAAGGACAATGGGAAAAAGGGCCTAGGCTATGGCCGGCCATGTAAAAAGGGGAAAAGGGGATGACCGCCCAAAAGGGATTTAGGGTTTTGTATATAAAGTTGAAAAGTGAATGAGAAGCTCATTCTTGTGTGTGGCCAAAAGTAGCTCTCCTCTTCTTCTTCTTGCTTGCTTGAGCTTGTGCTTGAGAGAGGGAGTGTGAGAGTGTGAGGGAGTGAGTATGTGAGGGTGAGGGACCAAGGAGGAGAAGCCCTCCATCTTCTCCTCTCTTCTTCTCTTCTCTTCTCTTCTCTTGTCTTGCTCGCGGCAATGGAGCTTGGAACTTGGAGCTTGAGGATGGAGCTTGCTTGAAGCTTGCACTTGGATCGTGGAGCTACCGGAGTGCGCGGGAGAGGAGGTAACTCGAACGGCACGGAGGTAAGCTCACTACACCCGTAGATATGGATGGCGCGTCAGCTATGTGAGAGGTAGCCATTAGTGCTCGGCTTGGAACGCTTGAAACAATAAGCGGTCCGAGGGTCTTGGCAGTTGAGTGAAAGCTCCCACAGTAGTGATGATGCCTCTCAATATGGACATTCACATGGTGAAAAAGGAAATGCAATGCATGATCTTAGACAAGGCTCACATAATGGATAACAAGTTGAAAATGTTGTTGTTGGGCAAGATACATGGCCTTCAAGGCAAATTTAGACATGATGACTAGCAAGAAGAAAAGGAATTTGATGACCAATTCAGGAATTGGATGAGGAAAGTAGCAAATCCCTTTCCTGAATCGGTAAAGGATCCTCAATTTGTTCAATTTTTTAATGCTCCTACAAAGGACAGCAAGGGCAAGAAGAAAAAATCATCTTCTATATCTTCGGGACAAGGTGCACCGAAGGTAGTGCCAAAGCCTTCACTTGAAACACCCAAAGAAGGCAATGAAGATAAACAATTGGTACCTACAGGGCAAGGTGTGCAAATACAAGGCCATCATGGAAGTGCCAATCAATGGATTTTGGACAACCAAGCAATGCATGCAATGATGAGGCAGCCACGATACTTTGGTGGTCGCACGATTTTTTATGCAATGGTTGAACAAGGACCGCATACCGGAATGTATCGCACAACTCCCTGTGGTATGCAACAACCAATGCATGGTGTGCAAGGCCCAATGTATTTGGGTATGGCTAGTAATGTGCATAATCCCATGTATTGCAGCATTGGTTTGATGCCCGAGGCACAAAATGGCATGTTTGGTAATGTATCTGCACCCCCCCCCGTGTTTATGGGGCTCAAGGAACGTGTTGGTCATGCAAATGCGTCGTTTGGGTTTGGTCATGATGTAAATACAACAAATGCATCCTTTTTGCAACAACCAATGTATGACAACCTGACTCCCAAAGGGGCAGCAAAAGACTATGATAAGGGAGGAAAAGGAGTGAAGTTCGAGTCCTTCAATGGTGCACAAGGCAGGTTGAAAGTTTTTACTTTCATTTAGCAGTTTGATGTAACCTATTCACAGGGAAACTTCACTGAATCCTCTAAGATTCGAAAGGCAACTACTTTCTTGAAGGGAAATGCATTGCAATGGTGGTCCACACTCTTGATGCAAGCAAGAGCATCGTCAACATGGATACAATTCAAGAAAATGTTTGGATTGAATTGGTTAACAAGTACTTTTGAGGTGGACATCATGATAGCTTGGAATAAGCTTGATGCAAAGGAATGCAAGAATTGAGAGTAATACAATAAGAAGTTTTGGAATGCATTGCTGCCTATCACTTCTTATCGTTCAGTACTCCTTCATGAGCAAGTGGAAAAGTATATATGAGGGCTGCCCAGAGATATCAAGGATTTTTGCATAAAATCCACCATCTCTAGCATGTCTCAACTCGTGGAGACTATTGCCTACAACCGATGCTTTGCTATGTAGGAAGGATTCGAGCTTTCAAGAGAGTGGGAAGAAGCCGAATAAAAAGTTGTCAAAGGTTGAGAAAAGGGACAAATCTGAAAATCAGCTTGAAAAGTGGTCAAAAAAAAGTAAAGAAAGGGCTGGAAATCATTGGCACAACGCATAAAATTGATGGCTCCAAACAAATGCTTTATTTGTGAACAAGAGGATCATATTGCAAAGGAATGTTCCAATAGGCAACAAGCTGGAAAATCAAAAAATCAAGGAGAAAGCCCAAAACATCAATGGGATTGATGATCGATATTGTTAGTGATTAGCCCAATGATAATGCCATTGAGTTATGCAAAGCACGGGGCAAAATCAGAGATCAATATGCATTGATATTCTTTGATAATGGAACATGAGCCAACTTCATATCTACAGACATAGCAGCCTGTTTAGGCATCAAAGAGAATGAGACGAGACCCATGGGGGAAGTTGAAATGGTGTGCAAGGCCCATGGAGAGCCTCTCACACCACTCATTAGAAAGCTTCGATTGCACATTCAAGGACATATGGATAGTGAAAAGTTATTTAGTACTCCACTTGACGATTGTGATGTCTTGCTTGGTATGCCATGGTGCCACCATATGCATGCAGTGATTCATTCACGTGTCAAAGTGATTACTATTCAACACACAGATAAGGACCCATACACTTGATGTCAAGTTGAAAGGGGAATCTATCCCTATTGTATTGATTGTTGTGATTTCTAAAGTACTGAAAAATCACCTTTCAACGTACTTGGTTTTTACTACGGATAAGGTTGATTGAAACCAGCCTTCCTCCTCTGATAGGATGGTAGATAACTTGATTAAGCACTATTTACAACAATTAACAAATTCACAAAATTGAAATGCACACTTTACCATATAATCTTGGACATTGGACCACATGTTGGCCCCAAAATTGGTGCCCCTTTCAATATTTATCTAACTTAATTGAAGAAGAAGTTGATGTACAATGAAATTCTCCCAATCCCTTTCGGTATTCCAACTCCCCTTGCTATCCAAAATGACCAGCAAGTCTTTGCCCCTTGATCCAGGCAGTCAATTGGCCTTCACCACTTTGATGGAGATGGAAAATGCTTCAAATTCATTGATTTGCTGATCGCTCCACCTGCATTTGACTGAAAACAACTTCAGCCCTATTGAATCCAAGTCTTAGAGCTTCCAATTCCTAGCACACTTCCCAGGCTGCTGCTAAACCCTAATTTCTGCTGCAAATTGGGATTTATAGTAGAGAAATCTGAAATTTCTCAGCCTCTAGCGATCTCAATGACATAATCTTCAAAGCAAGGCTGTAAAAAGGCTAGGAGATGAGAGAGAATGCTAAGGAGAGAGAAAATTCAGACTTTCTTCACGAAGAATTGAAGAAAGTTTATCATTTACTACTGTTGTCCGTCTCAACAGCTTGTAGAAGCAAAGAACTGAAGAAAATCAATCATTTACTGCTGTTGCCCTATCTCAACAGCCTGTAGATACTGTCACCTGCTGTTGACTGGTCTTCTTCTACCCCTAGCTGCCTCAAAAAGTCCTCCAATGGCTGCAAATCAAACCAATAACATCTTCTCTCCCTCTCTTGCAAGCTGAATACACTAAAATGCCTCTCTCTAGCCTCTAAAGACGTTTTTCAATCTTGCATGGGCATTTTTAACAAGTGACAGTCTTTCCAAATGGTTTTTCTAGCATTATCCAAAATTAAATCTTAATTTTCAGTCTTTAAATACTGAATATTAATCTAATAAACATTTTGGTACCCTGAAAAATCATCTGACTGGCCAATAATTAAATTGGCTAGGCAACTTTCATTCCCAAGTGTCTTTGCGTCATCTTTGGCCATCAAATTGCATTAGGTACCATTAAACACCACTTCTCTAGTGTCACCAAAACTAACACTTATGACCAAATGAATGACCTAGGCCAACAACTGGCACCAGATACCACCAAGTACCTATGTGGCATAGATTATAGCAACTTTTGCCTTTGACATTATGTGATTTTCTCAAGTCTTAAGCTCATAAATTTACTCTAGCCCGAGTTATACTTCATATATGCAATATCTACTTAACCATGTGATTAAAAATTAATCCACATGTTAAGTGAGGTTTCAATAATACATGTCCTCATAACAACCTTCTCTCTTAAAATCCTTACAATCATCCTCGATTGCACTGCCAGATGCATCAAAAGAAAAATAGTGGACTGGAATTTTCAAAGGCATCATAGTGAACACAACATTTCCCACTATTGTTGTACCATTTTATATACCCACTTCGGATACAATCTTTATCTTCCTTTCATCTTTTTCAGCCTTGCCTTTTCTAAACGCAACAATACATAATTACCCTTTGCAAACTGGAAAGCACGTCTGTGATGATCAACTATCCTCTTTTGTTTTTCTTGCGATCATATTTTATCTTTGCATAGACTACATCCAAGTTTTCCACATAACGATCAACCTCAAAGATCTTATCCTTAGTTTGCAAGATAGGCGGTACCTTCTTGCCACTCTCAACTACCTCAAATGGAGCTTTGCCCGAAGAACCATGCACCATGTTGTTATAAGCAAACTCAACCAAGGGAAAATACTGCTCCAACTGTGTCATGGTCTAAAACATAGCACCTGTAGAGATCTAACATTGGAATTTGCTTCCTCAAACTGACCATCTAACTGCAAATGAGAGGATGATGAGAATTTCAGCGTGTTACCCATATTCTCAAACAACCCCTTCCAAAATAAACTAGTCATCCAAGGGTCTCAATCACTAATGATCGACACTGGCATACCATGATACTTAAAGATGTGCTACAAAAACAATTGTGCCATATGATCAACCTTTATTTTCTTCCTCACCGGAAAGAAATGGGCTTGTTTGGTAAATCTACAAATGATAGTCTATATCCCATCATTCCCTGTAAGTGTCTTAGGAAGCTAAAAAATAAAGTCCATTACAATGCTCTGCCAAGGCCTATCTAGAATAGGCAAGGGCTACAACAAACCTAGCATCTTTTGCCTATCACGCTTTACCTTCTGACATATAATGCATGCCTTAACAAACTGTTCTACATCATGCCTCAAAGCTGGCCAATAAAAGAAATGCTCCACTGCCTTGACCATGGCATCAATACCTCTATGTCCTGCATACAAAAGAAGCATGACTTTCAATGATAACTCTAGGTCTTAACTACTTTGTGACACAATCGTCCATGCATCATTAGAAATCCATCTCTTAGCACAAAGTTTTCATGCCTTTGGCCATTGCAAAGCTGATCATAAACATTAAAAAATCCTGAATCAACAACATATTGCTCTTTCATGGCATCCAACTCAATGTGATAAACCACGCTGACGGCTGAAATTTATGGCTTACGTAACAATGCATCGGCCACAACATTCTTTTTACCATCAATATGTATAATCTAAAAATGAAATATAGAGAGAAATTTTACCCATCTCATATGCTTCTTTGACAACTTTGTCTCCGTCAGAAAGTACCTCAAATTTTGATGGTTTATCTGCACTGTAAAATCAGTCCCCCAACAAATAATGTTTCTACATAGACAGTGCATGAATTACAACTAAAAGCTCTTTCTCATAGACCTGCAAATTCTTTTCTTGCACCGTGGAGAATTCGACTCTCATACACCACAACTCGTCGGCCGTACTACATAAGAACAGCTCCAATGTTGTTATCACATGTATCACATTGAACTATGAATGACTTCCTTAGATCGGGCAACACAAGCATAGGATCTAAAGTCATCTTTTTCTTCAACTTTTTAAATGCCAAAATTTCCATTGTTGTCTATCTAAATGGTACATCCTTCTTTTGCAAGGCATGCAATGGAGATGCAATTTTAGCAAACCTGCATACATACTTCTTGTAGTAAGAACATAAACCCAAGGAGCTACGGATCTTGTGCACATTCCTCAAAGGTGGCCATGATCATATTGCCTCAACCTTTGCAAGGTCTATGCGAATACTATCAGCCAATACAATATGCCCCACAAAGTGGATTTCATGCAAGAAGAATTAATTTTTCTTGTCATTGATAAATGCTCACGCAGTTCATTGAATACAATGTCCAAGTGTTTTCTAAGCCTTGCCTCGTTCTTTGAATAGACAATCATGTCATCAAAGAAAGTACCCACAAATCCTCTATGTGGCTTGAAGATACGATCCATCATCCGATTAAAAGTAGCAAGAGCATTTGTAAGTCCAAAAGCCATAATAAGAAACTCATACAATCCAAAAGATATCCTAAAAGCTATCTTAGGCACATCTTCCGATCTAATACGTATCTGATGATACCCACATTTCAAATCTATATGGCTAAATATGGCTGCTCCTTGCAATCTATGCATAACACTGTCAATCCGAGGAATCGAAAAGTGATTCTTTATTGTGATCTTGTTCAGAGCACATTAATCAATGCACATACGTCATGAACAATCTTTTTTCCGCACCAAAAGTACTGGAGAACAAAAAGGAGATGAGCTGGGCTGAATCAACCCTTTTTGTAATAACTCATTTACCTGGCTCATAGTCTCCTATTGGGCTACACTAACTCTATAAGGTGGCCTCATAGAAACAGGAAACGGTCGAAACGACACCTCCGCACGCCGAATCGCCGTCCCTGGCACAAAGCCGTCATGGCACGCGTTTCAAAACTGTGAAACATTCCCTATCCCGTTTTGGATAGGGAACACATTTCCTACTACATTTCCTGTCCGAAACACGACAGGGAATGCCACATGGCATCCTATGCGCTCCTGCCTGCCTGTCGGCTATACATTCCCGCCCGCCTCTTGTCTAATGCAGCCTGCCCTAGGCTCCTGGTGCTCCAACAGCCAATCCCCCCATCTCCTCCTACCTCTCTTCTCCTCTTCCTTCTCCCTTCTCTCCTTTTCCCTTCTCTCTTCTAAGTACCAAGTTCTCAACTTCTCCTTGAGGCTTGGACCCTCACTCTTGACTCGTGAGCCTTCTCCCTTCTCTCGAGACTCAAGTTCTCACTTCTCTCAAGCCATTTTTATTTCAATTTTCAGCCTGAAATGGCTTCACCTTCCCGCCCCACTCATCGGGCTGGTAGTCAAGAAAGAAGGTCCGATGATTGGTCATGGTGAAAAGAAGTAAATACTAACCGCCCATTGAGTGGTGGAGAATCTCGACCATGGGCTTGCAAGCTCTGCCCATACAAGCGAACTAGTGAGCAAACAAGGTAATCCATTGAGCCAAGCATTTCTATTCCAAATTTTTATTGATTTTAATTTTTCAAAGTTACTTAAATATTAGAATATAGAATACCAATTCCCTTGTTCCGTTTTATGTATAATCAGGTCCAAGCTCATCTCCTACATGAGCCAAATACAAAGGTACAGTTTTGTCTGAATGTGACCTTGGAGAAGCAAAGGGAGCTTTGTGACCATGTAGTAGGTCAACAAGCTTATCTTGCATCTAGACCGTGATGTGTTGTGGCTAATCCTACAACTTTTGTGACACCATCCCCATCAATTGTGTCTAGAGCAGGATCAGTATCGGGAAGTGCTACCTCCACACCTACTACAGGCATTGCATCGGCCATGGCATCAACAACGCCACATGTTGCACGTAGACAGAGCACACTTGATGCTAGTTGGAATCCCAAGAAAAAGGAAGAGGTGGATACATCAGTGGCACGCTTTTTTAATCATGACCACATTCAATTTCATGCAGCCAGGTCAAAGTATTTTAAATTGATGTGCAAGAAGATTGGTGAATATGGCCCTTTGTATATGTACCTCCATCATCAGAGACCTTATGCACCACTTTGCTCAACAAGGAAAAGCGCCTTGTTGAGCAAGTAACAATGACTAGAAAGAGCCTACGGACTAAAAATGGAGTTTCCTTGATTGTTGATGGTTGAAGTGATATGCACAAGTGATCCATTAATAGTATGGTTGCTTATTCTCGTGGGAAAATGTATTTCATATCTTTATATATTGGATTGGGGACAGGAGAGTCGGCAAATGTACTTGCAACAGAGTGGGTTATAGATATTGAGTTTATTGACCCAGAGCATGTTGTGAGATTTGTTGCAAATAGAGAGCCCGCAAATAGGGCAGCATGTGCTATTATCTAGGGATATTATCCGCATATTACAATTTCATATTGTATGGCTCATTGCTTGAACAACCTACTAAAGGATATTGGTAACCCGTCATGGATTGCACCTGTCATAGAGCAAGGAGCTCAAATGGTTAGCTTTGTTTTGAATCACCAGTTTCTTTGCCATCAGTTCTCTTTGCGGTCGAAGAAGACAATTTTAAAATACTCCATTACCAAATTTGCCTTTAACTTCTTGATGCTAGGCAAATTAAGAGAATGCAGTGGTGCCTTGAGGCAGTTATTTCTTAGTGATGAGTTCACCTCATCAACATTGGCAGATACTCCCACAGGTATCTTATGCTTGGAGAAAGCAAATAACTCCACTTTTTGGGATAATGTAAAGTGGATAGATGCTATGGTATCATCTATTGTGCATTTATTGAGGGTTATGGATACTATGCAACCTTGCATTAGCAAGGTATATGAGGCTATGGATAGGCTGAATGAAAAGCTACACGAGTTGGGACCAAAACCTTGCATTTATTGAGGGTTATGGATGCGTTGCAACCTTGCATTGACAAGGTATATGAGGCTATGGATAGGCTGAATGAAAAACTACACGAGTTGGCACGAAATGATGAGGCATATGAGGAGATACGCCATTTAGTTGTGACGAGGTGAAACTCCTATAGCTCACCCATGCATGCAGCTATATTTGTTGTGGATCCTGAGTTCCAGGGCAAGGATCAAGAGAATGACACGAACTCAGGGAAAGGGTCAAGAGAATGACACTGAGGTTATGGATGCATGGAGACTTATATTGTCTCGTCTAGTGACTGATCATGGCACTAGACGAAAGATCAGAGACCAGCTATATTTGTTGTGGATCCTAAGTTCCAGGGCAAGGATCAAGAGAATGACACGAACTCAGGGAAAGGGTCAAGAGAATGACACTGAGGTTATGGATGCATGGAGACTTATATTGTCTCGTCTAGTGACTGATCATGGCACTAGACGAAAGATCAGAGACCATCTTTCATGTTATAAGACTTTTCGAGGTTCTTTTGGTCGTGGGGATGTACAGGAGGATCGTTATAAGATTGGGGCAGCTTTGTGGTGGGAGAACTATGGTTCGGATGGTCCTGAGTTGTAGCAACTAGCCATCCGTATTTTGAGTCAGCCAGTTAGCTCCTCTTGTTTGGAGCAATTGTGAAATACATACACTCACATTGCTTCAAAGAAGAGAAACCGGGAGCGCAAACGATCTAGTATTCATTAGTGCTAATTTAAGAATGTTATGTAACAGTATGATGACAAAGCCCGATCCATTCACAGAGTGGGAGATGCAACAAGAAGAGCAAACACATGCTAATGTTGAGGGAGATATAGCAATTCATGGTACACATGATGACGAGGCTCGCACTTTAGGAGTAGCTAGAGCAGCCTCTGATCATAATGATGATCTTTGATTTAGTTTATTTATCATGAGTCTCATGATACATGGCACATGTACATTGTACATGATATTATGCTCATTGATGGCAGTATGACACTTGGACTATTGTGCCATGCCAACATTATATTTGTACTTTTAGTCTTGCAATTGCTCTTTGGGCTATTTTGGCATGCCGCATTTTGCTTCAGTCTAGAGATTAGACTTTATATTTGTAGCCTTTTTTGAAGCAATGAGTATGTTCTTTCAGAGATTAGACTTCATATTTGTAATCTTTTAAGTTGTTTGGCAATGGGACCATAGGCATGTTCTTTTAGCTTAGACTTTAAAGTTTAGTTCATTGTTCATTGTTTTATCATTTATGGTATATGTATTATGCATTTTATAATTGAATAGCTTACCTCTTGAGCCTTGTAAGTTGTAGTTCAATTTCTAAAGAGTAGTTTTAGCATGATACATGATATCTTAAAGTTAAAACTTAAAGTGATTTGTCCTTGTGGATTATATACCTTGGATTTAACACTCTAGAGTCCACATGGATTATGAGTGAAATATTAAATTTTTTTCATGAATTTTACTTTTTTAAATGTCGTTCCTATTCCCACGTCCCCGTTCCTTAAGTTTCGCATTCCCATCACCGTCCTGATCCCCGTTCCCGTTCCCCGTTTCATGTACATTTTCATAAATGACATACGATCATTCTCTAACTTAGACATATTCCCAAAATTCTTACTATCATCTTTATCCTTAGTAAAAACCAAGTACGCTGAGAGATGATTTTTTATTACTTTAGAAATGACAACTGCAAATATAACAGGGACACATTTACCTTTCAACTTCACATCAAGTGTAAAAGTATCTTTCCTTATGCTGAATAGTGATCTTTTTTGCACAAGAATCAATCACTGCATCCATACGGTGACACCATGGCATATCAAGCAATACATCACAACCCTCAAGTGGAGCAATGAAGAACTCTTCGTTGTCCATATATCCTTGTATATGCAACCAAAACTTTCCAATGAGCGGTGTAACGAGCTCTGCATGGCCTCTACATGCCATTCCAACTTTCCCCATGGGTTCCATCTCATCCTCTCTGATGCCTAGACAAGCGGCCATATCAACAAAGATGAAGTTGGCTCATACACCATTATCAAAGAAAATCAATGCATGCTGATCCCTAATTTTGCCCCATGCTCTACACAACTCAATAGTATCATCATTGGGCTAATCACTAACAACATTGTGCACCAATCCCACTAATGTTTTGGGCTTCTTTCCTTTAGAATCTCCTTAATTTTCTGATTTTCCAGCGTAGTGCCATTGGAACAATCCCTTGCAATATTCACAAATAAAAAAATTTGTTTGCAACCATCGATTCCCTACATTGTGTCAATGTTTTCGAGTCCTTTCTTTGTTTTTTTGGCTACTTTTCAGACTATTTTTCAAATCTCCCCCTTTTCTCAGCCTTAAACAACTTTTTATTCAGCTTTTCCCCGCTCTCTAGGAAGCCTGAATCCAAGCATCGACTGTAGCAACAGTCTCTATGAGCTGAGACATTCTAAACACGTTGGATTTAATGCAAAAATCCATGATTCCTTTGAACAACCCACAAAAATATTTTTCCACTTACTCATCAAGGGGTATGAGGTGATAAGAAGTAATAAGCAGCAATGCATCCCAAAACTTCTTATTATATTGCTCCAAATTCTTACATTCCTTAGCATCCAACTTATTCCAAGCTGTCATGATGTCCAACTCAAAGGTACTTGTCAACCAATTCGATGCAAACATTTGCTTGAATTGTACCCACGTTGACAGTGCTCTACCTTGCATCAAAAGAGTGAACTACCACTGTCATGCATTCCCTTTCAAGAAAGTGGTTGCTTTTCGAATCTTCGAGAACTCCGTGAAGTCCCCTCCCTCCCCTCCCCCCCCGAATTGGCTACATCAAACTATTGAATTAAAGTCAAAGCTTTCAGTCTATTTTGTAAACCATTGAAGGACTTAAACTTCACTGCTTTTCCATCCTCATGATAGTCTTTAATTGCTCCTTTGGGTGTCAAGTTGTTAAACATTGGCACCATGTTTGCATCACAGTACCCTTGCAGATCTAGCATACCCTTTTCATAGCAAATACATTTTCTTTGTGTGCCCTTAAGGTATCGCCCTCTTTTTGTGTATAGGCCTTAGCCACAAGTCTAGCTTTTTATTTGGGTTTGCCATCCACACATTTGATTTTATAGACCCATTTGTTAAAAATGAATTTCCTATTCTTGAGTACTGTAACCAAATCCCAAGTATCATTCTGATACAATGACTTCATTTCTTCCTACATAGCTAGCTCTCACTTTTTCTTTAATTTACATGATAAAGCCTCCTTATACGTAAGAGGCTCACCTTCATCTGTGAGAAAAATGCAATCTAAAGAGGGATCAAACCTTTCTATAGGTCTTCTCACACGTGTAGACCTTCTTACCCAATGATCTGTGTTATCAAGTGATGGATCCATATCCAAAGGAATATCAATGACCTCATTATTTGGCTACTGAAATGCATGTTCGAGTTGCTGTAATTCATTTTCAGCATGCTCATTTTGTTGCTCTAACTGATTTTCAGCATCCCCTTGCTGCCCATTTTCATTTGGATCAATGATGATACGCTGATTATCATAATCAGTATCAAAAGGAGCTGAATTTTCAATTGGCTGATGGCTGTTCAAGTGACTGATCATGCTGAAAATTCACTTTCTTTTTGTCTAAGTCATTAGTTGTGACATTTTTCAGCAGCTTTGACTCATTAAATACCACATCTCAGCTGCGTAGCACCTTTTTTATGCTTGGAACCCAAACTCTATAGCCCATTTCACCCTCATCTCCATAACCCATGAAGATGCCTTTATGAGATTTCATGTCAAGTTTGGTTCTACTATCAACACGTATATCTACATAGCATTCGCAAGCAAAGACTCTTAAGTGGTTATATGAAGCAGGTTTGCCAAACCAAACCTCTTCAAAAATGCCACTTTCAAGTGCACGATGTGGAGATCGGTTGCAGATATGTACTACGGTTTTAAGTGCCTCTCCCCAAAACAATTGCGGGAGATTAGTTGTGGATAGCATGCACCAAATATTCTCACATAACGCGTAAATCATTCGCTCAGCCACACCATTAGATGACAGATTATAAGGAATTGTAAGCTCCCTTTTAATCCCATTGGCATCACAAAATTTATTAAATTCTTTAGATACATTCTCTCCCCTGTTATTTGTTCTTATGATTTTAATTTTAAACCATTTTGAGTACTAACAAATGCATAAAACCTTTTAAAAGCATCCAATGCCTCACTTTTCTGCTTAAGCAAGTAAACCCATAGCTTTCTAGAATGGTCATCAATAAAAGACACAAAATGACAAAAACTATTGAGTTTTTATTGGCATAGTGCATACATCAAAATGAACTAAATCCAAGATACATGCCTTCCTAGAGGCTCCATGGGAGTATGGACTTTTTACATGTTTATCTAAAACACGATCATCACAAAAGTCAAGCTTTATACATGCCTTCCTAGAGGCTCCATAGGAGTATGGACTTTTTACATGTTTATCCAGAACACAGTCATTACAAAAGTCAAGCTTTGATTTTTTCACATCAACTCTTCCAAGTGAAGAAAGTGCTTACAAACCCTTTTGGCTCATGTGTCCAAGATGCTTGTGTCATAACTTCATGTGTGACTACACTTTAGCAACTGCAACAAACTTTTCAAGAAGTGCCTTGCAGTAGAGATAATACAGAGTCCCCTTTTTACCACCTCTAGTGACTAGCATAGACCCTTTTTGTATCTTCCACATTCCACCACCAAAAGTAGTGAAGTAATCTTTGTTGTCTAGCTACCCAACACAATGCAAGCTCTTCTTGATGTCAAGTACATACCTAGCATCATGAAGGATCAATTCCTTACCATTTTCAAGAGCCAGGTATATGGTGTCCATTCCTTCAATATCACATGCATGATTGTTGCCAAGATAGACTTTTCCAATATTACCTTCTGCATAAGAAAAAAAACACTCCAAAGATGGAGTTACATGAAATGAAGCACCATTGTCAACAATCCACGATTGTGACAAACCATCATGAGCTGACAACAAAGTATCTATCACATCCATTTTAGTGATATACATGTCCTCCATTGTCATAGCATGTGGATCTGAAAATGCAACCAACAAATCAGCATCTTTATCCTCTTCTGTCTCCTCAATAACAACACTAGATATCACATTTTCTTTTTCTATGCCTTTAAGGGTAGAACTACCATCTTTTTCATTCTTTTTGCCTTTTGCATTAGCCTGCTTCTTGTATTCTTGTTCCCATTTAAAGGGCCTCAAATCGGGCTTTTTATGCCCTTTACAACCACATTGATAACAAGATACATCTTGCTTTTGCTGCGATTTTTGTTCTTATTAGCAACATTAGATCGTTTTTCAATTCTTTCTCTTACATTGTAGGCTTATCCACTGTTTTCCCCACTTGCCTTGGGTATAATCTCTTCATTGAGAATAGAACCACACACACCATCAAATGTCAAGTTGGGGTTATTGCTCAATGAACAACCAATGCTTCCCATGAATCGAGCAAAGTCATGAGCAAGAAGATAGCCCTCAATTCAGGATCAAAAGCTGGCAAGCCTGCATCCTATAACTGACTCAAAATACCAGTGAAAGCATTCAAATGCTCTGAGACAAGCTTAGCCTCATCTTGACCAACTTTTGCATGAGATGTACTTAATTGACAAGAATTGTATTCTCATAAGTAGACTTGAGTTTCTCCCAAACTACATAAGCACTATCAAGCCCCTTTATATCAACCAAGATATCACCTGTGACTGCGATTTTAATGCAAGTAATGGCCTTTTTATTCATTTTAGCCCAATCCTCATCTAGCAAAGCAACAAGCTTATGTTCTGCCAAAGCATCATCACAATCCCCTTGCATACGATCTTTCCAAAGATCAAAGCCATTGCCATCAAATTTACAAATGTCAAAGAGATTCTTTGTGTCATATGTAGATGCATTGCCAGCCGTATTCAGCAATAGAAAACTGCAATGAAGTGTTGTGTTGAATGCTTTCAGCCAATAGCAAGGTTGTTGAAAGTAATAGCAAGTACACACACTTGTACTTCCAAGGTGTCCAAGAAGTAGATGTTTTGCTGCAATTTCAGTCTCAAGTACCGATTACAGCATATATACGAATCAAGTCTGATACATCTGTATTAATGACAACTCCCACTTCAATAATACATCACCATAATGCCCAAATGCAATAACCCGAATGCTGTATATACCACTATTTTACTGCATAATGACCATTCAGCAATACATACACCAAGAGAAGCTGCCCTTTTACAACATTTGAAGCATCTAAAGTTCAAATTTCTCCCACTCAACAGTGAATCTGCTGCAAATTTCACTGTCAAGCCTCAAATCAACTCAAAATGCATCACCATTGTGAAAAGCCCAAAATTTTTTATAGTAAATCTGCCCCAATTGCATCAATACATCTTCCCGAGCATCAAATGCGGACAAATGTTACACAAACTTTACGAATTCTGCAAAAGCCCCAAATTTCCGGATCCAAGAGTGCACAAATTTCAAAGAAATTGGCTCAATCGAGAAAATTTTCAATTATGCATGAAAATCCCCAAAATTTTCAAGGCCTGTGCAGCCAATGTCTACAATTTATGGGTCAAGAGTCAATGAAAAATGTGTCCAGCACCAAATCTGGGAAAAGTCCCAAGAGCAAATTTGCAAAGATTTATGTTTTGTGCTTGCACGTGTGAACACCTGGTATAGAGAAGGGAGAGAAACAAAAAATTATTGATTTAAAAAAAAGGTCATTGACTTGCCTATCTCCCACCTGGCTCCCGTCAGCACAACATGTGCTGCCCGTCAACCACCTGGCCCTCGACGTCGGATGCGGATCGCATGTCATCTGTCGCTTGGCACATGTTGATCTTCCCTAAACCCGCGTGTTGGTCCCATCAACCCGATCACGTGCCATCTGCCGCAACCCAGTAGCCCGTTAGCCGCCTAGTACTAGTCTCGTCGACTACGTGTCGGTTGGGACTATGCACCGCCAATGCCTCTCGCATGGGCCTGCGCTGCTCACATGTCACCTAGGCCTATTCTGCCACCTGCAACTAGTGCCTGTGGCTGCGACTGTGACTATCACCTGCAACTGGCGACTACTACCATTGTCGGCATTGTTACAGCTGCCTATTAGCCACCTACTTGGACCGTAATGCTCTGATACCAGTTTGATGAGTACGAGGGGAAGCAGAGAGAGCACCCATGTCAATCAAGGTGCAGCAGGAGTTTAGTGAACAATGAGTGTGAGAGTGAGAGTCAACAGATAGGTGTGCACCGGTATGGTATACACAAAGAATAACAGAATGTATTTTTACTTAGGGTATGATTCACTTACATCCCGCAAGGGTGAGTTCACATGTGTAAAGTAATATACACACGAGAGCGTAAGGGGCCTTTACACCCAACACCTATAGAGTCTATGTAGCCCAATAGGAGGAGATTATGAGTCAAGTGAATGAGTTATTAGAAAAAGGGTTGATTCATCCCAGCTCTTCTCCTTTTTGCTCTCCAATGCTTTTGGTACAAAAAAAAGGATGGTTCATAGCGTACATGCATTGACTATCGTGCTTTTAATAAAATCATGATAAAGAATCGGTTTTCGATCCCTCAGATCAATGATGTTATGGATAGATTGCAAAGGCCAGTCATATTCAACTATATGCATTTGAAAGGTGGGTATCGTCAGATACGCATTAGATCGGAGAATGTGCCTAAGAAAGCTTCCAGGACATCTTTTGAGTTGTATGAGTTTCTTGTCATGCCTTTGGACTTATGAATGCTCCTGTCACTCTTGATCAAATGATGGATCACATCTTCAGGCCATATAGAGAATTTGCGAACACTTTCTTTGATGACATAATTGTCTATTCAAAGAATGAGACAAAGCATAGAAAGCACTTGGACGTTGTGTTCAACGAGCTGTATAAGCATAGACTGGTCAATAATGACAAGAAAAGTGAATTTGCATGAAATCCACTTTTTGGGGCATATTGTATCAGTTGATGGTATTCATATGGACCCTGAAAAGATTGAGGCAATACGATCTTGCCGCCATTGAAGAATGTACATGACATCCACAGTTTCTTGAGTTTATGTTCTTACTACAGGAAGTACATACACGGGTTTGCTGAAATTGCATCTCCATTGCATGCTTTGCAAAAAAAGAATGTGTCGTTTAGATAGACAGTTGTGGAAATTTCAGCATTTTAAAAGTTAAAGAAAAAGATGACTTCAGATCCTTTGCTTGTATTGTCCGATCTAGGAAAGTCATTTGTGGTTCAATGTGATGCATGTGGAAACAGCATTGAAGCTGTTTTGATGCAAGATGGCCAAGTTGTGGCTTATGAGAGTCGTCTTCTCCATGGTGCAAAGAGGAATTTGCAAGTCTATGAGAAATTGGCTGTAATTCATGCACTGTCTATGTGGAAACATTACTTATTAGGGGTTGATTTTACAGTGCAAACATATCTTTAGATATTGAGGTACTTTCTAGCGCAAACAAAGTTATCAGAGAAGCATATGAGATGGGCAAATTTTCTCTCTATGTTTCATTTTTAGATTGTACACATTGATGGCCAAAAGAATGTTGTGGCTAATACATCCTCACGTAAGCCACAAATTTCAGCCATCGGCATGGTTTATCACACTGAGTTGGGTGCCATGAAAGAGCAATATGCTATTGATTCGGATTTTGCTAATGTTTATGATTAGTTTTGCAAAAGCCAAAGACATGAGCACTTTGTACTAAGAGATGGATTTCTAATGATGCATGGACAATTGTGTGTCACAAAGCAATTGAGGCCTAGAGTGATCATTGAAAGTCATGATCCTCCGTATGCAAGACATAGAGGTGGCATGATGTAGAGCAATTTGTTAGAACATACATCATATGTCAAAAGGTCAAGCATAATAGGCAAAAGATGCCGGTTTTGCTACAACCCTTGCCTATTCCAGATAGGCCTTGGCAAAGCATTGCTATGGATTTCATTTTTTAGCTTCCTAAGACACCTACAAGGAATGATGGGATATGAACTATTATTTGCAAGTTTAGCAAGCAGACCCATTTCATTCGGTGAGGAAGAAAATAAAGGCTAATCATACAACATGTTTGTTCTTGCACCACATATTTAAGCATCATCGTATGCAAGAGTCGATTGTTAGTAATCGAGATCCTTGGATGACCAGTTTATTTTAAAAGGAATTGTTTAAGAATATGGATACCACACTAAAATTCTCATCATCCTTTCATCTGCAAATAGATGGTCAATCCAAAGAGGCCAATTCCACACTGTTAGATCTTTTGAGGTGCTATGTATCAAACTTTAAGACACAATAGCAGCAGTATTTGCCATTGGTTGAGTTTACAAATAACAACACAGTGCATAGTTCCACTGGCAAAGCTTCGTTTGAAATAGTTGAGGGCGGCACGAAGGTATCACCTATTTTGCAAGCTAAGGATAAGATCTTTGAGGCTAATCATTATGTGGAAAACTTGCATGCAACCTATGCAAAGATAAAGTATGCACTTTAGAGATCACCGAAAAAGCAAAAGAAAGCAATTGACCGTCATAAACGTGCTTTGCAGTTTGTGAAGGGTGATTATATATTGTGGCATTTTGAAAATGCAAGGCTGAAAAAGATGAAAGGAAAAGAGAGATTGTATTCGAAGTTAAGTATAAGATACTATGGGCCATTCGAAGTGGTGGAGAAGATCAACGATATTGCATATTAGCTGAAATTACCTCCAGATTGGAGGACACACAATGCCTTCCATGTCAATTTGTTGAGGCCTTTTTATGGTGATATGCTAGAGGATGTATCTGCTGAAATTCAACCTGAGGTTGAGAACGTGGATAAGATTTTGGCACCCGATCAAATTTTGGCACATAAGAAAAAAAAGGTTTAAGGTAAAGTTTCCAAAAGATACTTGGTGAAGGTTCAGAACTATTCACCCATGGATGGAAAGTGGATGAAAGAGGATGACTCGGCAAACCATCCTCAATTGTTGCAGCTTTACCTAGATGCCTTTCAATTAGAGCCAACTTAAGTTCGCACTCGATCAAGTTCTGCAATGCAAGGGTCAAAAGCAATGCCTAATGATCAAGGGAAAAGGTAGCACTTCCACTCCACCAGTTATGGACAGCTCTCGTATGTAGTGGATCTCGAATGTATTCATCATAAAACCAAGGTACTATGCTAAGAGTATGTCTGCCATGAGGTTACTACTCAAGAGTCTATATACTAGTCATTGTGAGATGTATGCAAATGAATATGAGTTTCGCCCAGGCACTGAAACTATACATTTACATCAGTTTATGATCAGTTTGACATGAGTTTTTGCATCAGTTCATAATCAGTTTGAGATCAATTTCTGATCAGTTTCTACTCAGTTTTTTATCAGTTGGAGATCGGATTATGGTCACTTTTGGATTAGTTTTTGCACTCAATTTGTGATCAGCTTGGGATCATATTTGCAACAGTTAGAGACCAGTTTTCAGATTAGTTTATGATTAGATTATGCTCAGTTTTCAATGGTTGAGAGCTGGTTCCATGGACAATAACATGTTAGTGAATGCCATTGACAGTTTGAGCCATGGTTTATGCTACATATATGCTTTACTATGGTTGCAAACAAGAGTTATGGATGCATCCAATAGGTTTATATCAACATTTTTGGACTATTCTTCAGTTTTATGTCATGTCTATGTTGTCTAGACATTTTCAGTAAGTTTTGGGCATATGGCATGGTTAGACAATAGTGGCCAATGTTGTCACTATGATGCCTTGTGGAAAATTCCAATCTAGCATGCTTTTGCTTTGGCACAATGCAGTGCAATTGAGGACAATTGTAGGGACTTCAAGGGGCAAGTCTGTCACAGGGATGTGAAATTTTTCACATGCCTTAATCTTGCTAGGTAACATTTGATTAATTCAATAATCAAATGTGAAAGATTATAAGGCACATGTGATGCATATGGCAATTATTTCATGGTAACAAGCGAACGACCCGGAGAAGTCAGTGGATGTGAAAGGCAAAAGTTCTAACAAGTTATGCTAGCTGGGCTTTGATTGTCAATTGGTGTCAGTTTTAAATTGACCATTGAGTATCAATGGCAACACTAAAAACTAGGCATTGATTAATTAATTAATGCCAATCTAAGGGTCGATTGAGGTTGGGGATTAATTCTCTCACCTTCTCCAACTTGGGCTTAGCCATTCTCGATAATTCTCAACCATTTGGAGCAAATCTCTATTGAGAAACCACATCATTCCGTACAATTTTCCTTCTTAATTCCCTTTTTTGGTTTCCGTTTCCAATCCCAAAAAGGCTTTCTAGGGCCTTCCAAGAGAGTCGGAGCGCCACTCGAGACACTTCAATGGGCAAGACTTGAGACTATTTATGACTATATATTCAGCACCACCCATTCATTCTTCACTCAGACTCATCACTGATTCATTCTGTCAATCACCCATCTCTCTCTCTCTCTCTCTCTCTCTCTCTCTCTCTCTCTCTCTCTCTCTCTCTCTCCACCATCATCATCTCCTACTTGCAAGCACCAACTTCCACCATCATGAGGGGTTCCTTTTTGTCGCAAACAACGACTAAAAATCAGTCAAGTGTAGCTGCTGCCCTGCCACAACAGCATGTAGATGCAAAGAACTGAAGAAAATCAGCCATTTACTGTTGTTGTTCTGCCTCAACGGCCTCTAGATGTTGTCTCTTGCTGTTGATTGGTCTTCTTTTGCCCCTGGCTACCTCAAAAGGTCCTTCAATGGCTGCAAAGCAAACCAACAACCTCCCCTCCCTCTCTCTTGCAAACTGAATACATTAAAATGTCTCTTTCCAGCCTCTAAAGACGTTTTTTAGTCTTGCATGGGCATTTTTCACAAGTCGTAGCCTTCCCAAATGGTTTTTCCAACATTTTCCATAATCAAATTTTCAGCCTTAAAATATTGAAAATTAATCTAATAATGATTTCGATGCCCTGAAAAATAATCTGACTGGCCAATAATTAAATTGGCTGAGCAACTTTAATTCTCAAGTGTCTCTACACCATCTTTGACCATCAGATTGGCGTTAGATACCATTCTCGAGTGTCTCTGCACCATCTTTGACCAATTGACACTTATGGCCAAATGGATAACCTAAGCTAACAACTGGCACGAGATACTACCAAGTACCTGTGCGGCATAACTTATAGCAACTTTTGCCTTTGATATCCGGTGATTTTCTTGTGTCCTGGGCTCGTAAATTTACTTTAACCCCAGTTGCACCTCACATGTGCATCATTTACTTAATCATGTGATTAAAAATTAATCCACATGTTAAGTGAGATTTCAAAAATACATGTCCTCATGACAGCCCTCCCTCTTGAAATCCTTGCAATCATCCTCGATTGCACTGCCAAATGCATCAAAAGCAAAGTACTACATTGGAATTTCCATAGGGCATCATAGTCAATACAACATTGCGCACTGTTGTTCAAGCATTCCATATGCCCAACATATGTTGAAAATTACCAGCCAACATAAGATAACATAAGACTCACAAAGAATCTCAAAAACATTGCCAGATTATCATGTGACATGTCTATTTCTCATGAGCTCAACTCATCTGGCAAAACCAAACCATAGCATAGCATAACCAAGCATAAACCATGGCTAAAACATCAATGGCATCATAATATATGTTGTTGTCCATGGAACTAGATGTAAACCATTGAAAACTGAGCATAATCTAATCATAAACTAATCACTTTGCTGATCTGAGAATTGATCACAAATTGTTGCAAATATGACCCTAAACTGATCACAAACTCATTGCAAAAACTGACCAGCAATCTATGCAAAAACTGATACACAACTGATTCAAAAAGTGACCATAAACGGTTCTCAAGCTGATCAAAAACTGAGCTGAAACTTATCAGAATTTTTGTCTCAAAATTGAGGCAAAGTTTACGCTACATTGTTTGTAAGCCGATGTAAAAGTATAGTTCCAGTGCCCGGGTGAAACTCATACTCATATGTATACATCTCACAGTGACTAGTACACTAAGTAGTGATCTCATGGCAAACATACTGTCAACGCAATACCTTGGATGCATGCTAAATACATCCAAGATCCACTACATACGAGAGTTGTCCATGACTCGAGGAGGGGAAGTGCTACCTCCCCCTTGAGCATCAGGCAATAAAGGACCCTTGCTCTGCTAAACCCGACGGAGCCCGTACTAAAGTTGGCTCTAACTAAAAGAAATCTAGGTAAAGCTACAACAACTGAGGATGGTCTGCCAAGTCATCCTCTTCCATCCATTTGGCATCCATTGGTGAATAATTCTGAAGTTTTACCAAGTATCTCCTGGAAACTTTACCTTTGACATTTCTTTCCTTATCTGTCAATCTTTCCTTATCTGTCAAAATCTCCTCATGTATCAAAATCTCATCTAGCTCCTCAACCTCAAGCTGAATTTCAGCAAACATATCCTTGGCACATCACCATGAAAAGGCCTCAACAAACTGACATGAAAGGCATTATGTATCTGAAAATGTGGAGGTAATTTCAGCCAATATACCGCATTTTTTATCTTCTCCAACACCTAGAAGAGCGCATAGTATCTCATACTCAACTTAGGATACAATCTTTCTCTTCCTTTCATCTTTTTCAACCTTGCCTTTTCAAAACGCAGCAATCCATAATCACCTTCTCCAAACTGTAAAGCACATATGTGGCAATCAACTGCGCTATTTTGCTTTTCTTGCGATCTCTAAAGTGCATATTTTATCTTTGCATAGGCTATATCCAAGTTTTCCACATAACGATCAGCCTCAAAGCTCTTATCCTTAGTTTGCAGAATAGGTGGTACCTTCTTGCCACTCTCAACCACCTCTAATGGAGTTTTGCCTGTAAAACTATGCACTGTGTTGTTGTAAGCAAACTCAACCAAATACTGCTCCCACTATGTCTTGTGGTCTAAAACATAATACCTCAAATTATCTAACACTATGGAATTTTCTTTCGCAAACTAACCATCTGTTTGTGGATAGAAAGATGATGAGAATTTCAGCGTGGTACCCATATTTGCAAACAAGCCCTTCCAAAATAAACTAGGCATCCGAGGGTCTCGATCACTAATGATCGACTCTGGTATACCGTGATACTTAAAGATGTGATGCAAAAACAATCGTGCCATATGATCAGCCTTTATTTTCTTCCTCGCCGGAATGAAATGGCCTTGTTTGCTAAACCTGCAAATGATAGTCCATATTCCATCATTCCTTGTACGTGTCTTAGGAAGCTATAAAATAAAGTCCATTGCAATGCTCTGCCAAGGCCTATCTGAAATAGGAAAGGGCTGCAATAAACCCGACATCTTTTGCCTATCATTCTTTATCTTCTGGCATACGATGCATGTCTTAACAAATTGTTCTACATCATGCCTCAAAGTTGGCCAATAAAAGAAATGCTCCACTGCCTTGACCATGGCATCAATACCTTTGTGTCCTGCATACGGAGGAACGTGACTTTCAGTGATAACTCTAGGCCTTAACTACTTTATGACACATAGTCATCCATGCATCATCAGAAATCCATCTCTTAGTACAAAGTATTCATGCCTTTGGCCATTGCAAAGCTGATTATAAACATTAGCAAAGTCCGAATCATCAACATATTGCTCTTTCATGGCATCCAACTCAATGTGACAAGCCATGTTGACGGGGCTGAAATTTATGGCTTACGTGACAATGCATCAGCCATAACATTCTTTTTACCATCAATATGTACAATCTGAAAATAAAACATAGAGAGAAAATTTGCCCATCTCATATGCTTCTCTGACAACTTTGTCTGCGTCAGAAAGTACCTCAAAGTTTAATGGTCTGTCTGCACTGTAAAATCAACCCCCAACAAATAATGTTTCCAAGTAAACAATGTATGAATTACAGCCAAGGACTCTTTTTCATAGACCTGCAAATTCTTTTCTGCACCGTGGAGAATTCGGCTCTCATAGGCCACAACTCGGTCACCCTGCATAAGAACAGCCCCAAAGCTGTCACCACATGGATCATATTGAACTACGAATGATTTCCTTAGATCGAGCAACACAAGCACAAGATCTGAAGTCATATTTTCTTTCAACTTTTCAAATGCTGAAATTTCCACTACTATCCATCTAAATGGCACATCCTTCTTCTGCAATGCATGTAATGGAGATGCAACTTCAGCAAACCCGTGTACACACTTCCTGCAGTAAGAACATAAACCCAAGAAGCTGCGGATCTCATGCACATTTCTCAAAGGTGGCCATGATCATATTGCTTCAACCTTTGCAAGGTCCATGCGAATACCATCAGCCGATACAATATGCCCCAAAAAATCGATTTCATGCAAAAAGAATTCACTTTTCTTGTCATTGATAACTATTGGGAATAAAGGGCCATCGTGCCTTTTATATGTGCACGGGTGTAAACACACCCTTACCACATTGTACTTTCATACATATATCTATCTAAAACCTAAAGTGGTACTCTTGTCATTGTACCGAAAAACGTGTTCACTCTCTACTCTGCTCACTCGCACTCTCTCTGTCTCTCTCACTGCGCGTAATGACTATCTACCTCGATCTCCGTGCCTAATCGATTCCTTCAAACTGGTATCAGAGCGTAAGGTGCTACAGACGATTGTCAGGCTGAGGCAGAAGATCAACCTGGTGACAAGAGCTCAAAGGCGTGCAGGAGAGTCACAAGTGTAAGCTGCAGGCAGTGACAGTCGACTACAGCAGGCAACTGCAGCAGGCGTGGACCAAGCGTGCGACGGGCTGTAGCGCTGATGAACGAGGAGGCTGCTGCTGCGTGACCAGTCGAGCTACGCAACAGGCGACAGGGAACAGCGACCAGGCAAGAGGGCACGCGGGCACCAAACAGCCACGCTAGCGACGAGGCGTCATGGGACGGAGGTCACGGGACAACGAACAAGCGCCGTGTCTAGTGGGCATCACATCGCATGGCTGACGGGTCCGTTGACCCATCAGATTTTTTTTTCTTTTCCAAAATGCAACCTTTTTTTTCTAATAATTGCTTCACCCACTGACGAGGTTTCGCGCGCGTAAGCACAAACTTCAGATCTGTGCAAAATCGGCTCAAAAATTTGGGGCTTTTCTCGAATCTGGGGATCTCAACACAGAATTGGATAATCTGACTCAGAAATTGCAAAGTCGGTGCACATTTGCCCGTGAATTTTAGGGCTTTTCATATTCTTTAGTAAAATTCTTTCACTTTCACTGAAATTAGTGCACGCAGGACTTGGAAAATTTGGGGATCTGTCCAGATTTCATGTGCGCAAGATGCAACAGTGATATTTGTCTCAGAAATTGCAGGAATTTGTGACATTTTGTCCCTGAGATTTTGGGCTTTTCATGTACATGCACAAATTGGGCTGAAATTTACCCAATTTCTTGACATTGAGGCACATTGGACTCCGTGTAATTTGAGGCTTTTGCAATTTGGGAAAAATTTGTGCAGCATTCGGTCATTTTATGTACATGAAAGTTGAATTCCGCGCAATTTGGACATCAACACTTGGTAAAATTTGGGGGTTTTGCTAAAATTGCTTTATTTTGGCAAAATTGGACAGTCCTGTGCATGACAGAGGAAATGCAGATGTGTTTTTGATGATTTTGAGCACAAAATTTTGGGGCTTTTGACCTTTCGTGTCGAATTTTATGCCCGTGGGTACACGTACAACAGAAATTGCAGCTGAAATTTTGGGATTTCTCATGTAATGTGATGCACATGCCCTTTGGAACAGCTGTAATCAGTTGGATAATGCTGTAGCACTTGGTTTGGTGCTTCTGAAAACTGAATTACAGATCTGAAATCTGTACCTCTACGTGGTCATTTATTGCTGATTGGTACTTGTTTGTACCTTGGTCACTTGGGTGACAATTTGGGCCTGCATTTACTGGTTTTTTTGTCACATTTGAGCTGAAAACCATGGCTGGCAGCAATGACAACAGTAATTCGATGCATATAAAGAAGCTTGAAGGCGCACATAATTTTGCAGTGTGGCAAAAACAGTGCTACAATATCCTGTTACAAAAGAAGCAGGCAAAGCCAATCAAAAGTAAAGGGGCAAAGCCTGCGGACATGGATCAGGACGATTGGGATGAGTTGAATGAGCTTGCACACTCAACCATAGAGCTATCGATTTCTGATGCCTTGCTCTTCAACACGATTTCCGATGCCTTGCTCTTCAACATTGAAGGTTTGGATTCTGCATATGCTATATGGACTAGACTGGAAGAACTGTATGCACAGAAGAGCGCTGCAACTAAAGTGTATTGGCTGAAAAAGCTTATAGATTTGCGTATGAAAGAAGGTACAGTAATGTCTACTCACTTGAGTGAGTTTAACTCCATTTTCAGCCAACTGGTTGCCTTGAAGTTCATGATTGATGAGGAATTTAAGGCTACTTTCTTGCTTTGCACTCTACCAGAGACTTGGGATACATTCAGAACTACTATGAGAAATTCTAATGTGATCCTTTTGTATGCTGATGTAGAGAGTGCTCTACTTATGAAAGAGATGAATCGGCAGAACAATGCATCCAGTAAGTCTTCCAGTGCTTTGCATACTAGGGGTAGATCACAGCAAAAGGGCAAATATGATGGCAAGGGACACAGTAAATCACGTGGAAAAGATGTTGAATGCCATCATTGTGGCAAGAAGGGTCACTTTAAACGTGACTGCTACAAATGGAAGAAAGAGAAAGCAAAAGGCAAGAAGATAGATGACTGCAAGGAAGAGAAGAAGAACAGTCAGCCTAAGAAAAGCAATGTAAAAATTGAAGAGGTGAATGTAGTCACTCATGACAGTGACAGTGGGAGTGATGTACTCTTTGTCTCTTCATATTTTGGTGCACATGCTCTACTTGCAGATACAGATGATGACATGCATACCTGGATTCTTGATTCAGATGCTTCCTTTCATGTCACCCCTCATCGTGAGTGCTTTTCCGTATATATAGGGGATCGACATGGTGTTGTCCATCTTGGGGACAACTATGCATGTGAGATTGCAGGTATTGGCAGTGTGCAGTTACAGTTTCAGCATGGCTCAGTCTTTACACCTCAACATGTACGGCATGTACCTCAGCTCAAGAAGAGCTTGATTAGCACAAGGCAGCTAGATGATGATGGTTTTCACACCACCTTTGGTGATGGAAAATGGAAGATCTGTAAGGGATCCAGGGTTATTGCCAGAGGTTGCAAGAGTGATACGTTGTATCCAGTTCATGTATCTAGTGTGCGTGACCATGTTGTTGCCGTGACCGAGCAGCCAAGTGTTTCTTTGTGGCATGGCCGGTTGGGACACATGAGTCAAAAAGGAATGAAAGCGCTTTCTCATTTGGATTACTTGACTTGTCTACGTTATACTGATTTTGAGCACTGTGATCATTGTATTTATGGCAAACATGCACAGACTTCTCACAAAAAGTCTCTTTCTTTGAAATCTTCTCCTCTAGAGTTAGTACATTCGGATGTATGTCAAATGCCAGGATTATCTTTAGGTAGAAAGAAATATTTTGTCACCTTTGTCGATGATGCTACACGGAAAGTATGGGTTTATCTTATTCGTAGCAAGGATGAAGTGCTTGACAAGTTTAAAAAATTCTTGGCATTGGCTAAAAATTAGACAGATAAGACACTTAAGTGTCTTCACTTTGACAATGGTGGGGAATATGTATCCAAATCCTTTCAAGCATTTTGTGACAGCAAAGGGATAAAGAGGGAGCTCACTGCCCCTCATAATCCACCCCAAAATGGAGTTGCAGAGCGTATGAATCGGACCATACAAGATAAGGTCCGTACGACGCTATCTCATATTGCATTACCCCATGGTTTTTGGGCAGAGGCTGATTAATCGGTCACCAAATAGGTCTTTGGGGGGGGGGGGGGGGGGAGGGGGAGTTCCCCAAGAAGCATAGTTGGGCAAGCCACCTTCATATGCTCATCTGAAAGTGTTTGATTGCGAGGATTTTGTGCACATTCGTAAAGAAAAACGCAGCAAACTTGAGCCAAAGTCATGTAAATGCATTTTCCTAGGATATGGTGATGAGGGTGAAATGGGATATAAATTGTGGGATCCCGAGAAAAGAAAAATAGTGCGCAGCAATGACGTTATCTTCCGGGAAGATCGCATGCACAAACAGCCCAAAAAGACTGAGGAGGTTCGTAGGGTTATATTCCGGGAAGAAATACCTTTTGGACAGCAAAATGTGTCCACTGTACAGCTGCAAATACCTGCTGTAAATGAACCTGTAAATGCAGGAAATGATCAGCCAGCTATTGCCCATGAAAATGAGCCATTACATGTGCAGGAACAGCCAGGACAGCAAGCTGTTAATGCTGATTTGCAAGCTGAAATGCCAGGACAGCATGCTGAAAATGGAAATTTGCAGGAACAGCCAGCAAACAATGACCATTGGGTTAGGAGATCGTCAAGGGCTACTAAACAACCTGACAGATTTGTTCCTGGTGCAATCAATGTGATTGAGTATGTCATGTTGACAGACTGTGGTGAACCGTCTTGCTTCAAGGAAGCAATGGACAAACAGGATAGCAAGAAATGGTATAAAGCCATGCTGTCAGAGATGGAATCTCTTGAAAAAAATGGCACTTGGGACTTAGTGCACTTGCCTAAAGGGCAGAAAACCCTTCCATGCAAATGGGTTTACAAAATGAAGGTCACTTCTGGTTCCTCACCAAAGTACAAAGCAAGATTGGTTGCAAAAGGGTACAAGCAGGAGCATGGAATTGACTTTGATGAGATTTTCTCTCCTGTAGTCAAGATGACTACATTGAGAGTCATTTTGGGCTTGGTTGCGATTGAGGATATGGAGCTCATACAGATGGATGTAAAGACTGCGCTTTTACATGGTGATCTGCATGAAGACATATATATGCAACAACCTGAAGGGTTTGTTGAACAAGGGAAAGAAAAAATGGTATGTAAACTCAAAAGGAGTTTGTATGGGCTGAAACAAGCACCAAGAGAATGGTATCATAAGTTTGATACATTCATGCAATCCCAAGGCTTTCATAGAAGTCCAGTGGATCACTGCTTATACACCAAGAAGGCAACAGATGGCAGCCTGATTATCTTAGTTTTGTATGTTGATGACATGCTGATTACTAACAGGGAAACTCATGCCTTCAATTCATTGAAGCAAAGTCTTCATGGCATCTTTGACATGAAGGATCTGGGTGATGCAAATCACATTCTTGGCATGTGAATACTCAGAGATAGATCTAAAGGTTTACTCTATCTATCTCAGCAGAGTATATCTCCAAAGTTTTGCAGCGTTTCAATATGGAGGGGGGGAAAACAATTGGGGTTTCATTGCCTCCATATGTGAAACTCAGTGCAGAGGACAGCCCTACATTTGATGATGAGAAGGCTGAAATGGCCAAGATACCATATGCTTCAGTTGTTGGCAGTTTGATGTATGCTATGGTTACTACACGTCCTGACATTGCTTTTGCAGTGGGAGTGGTTAGCAGATACATGGCAACCCCTGGCAAGAAGCATTAGGATGCAGTGAAAGGTATTATGAGATACCTCAAAGGCACAAAGGAGTTGTGCATCTGCTTTGGAAAGCACAAGGCATCTATTGTTGGCTTTACGGATGCAAACTATGCTGGTCATGCGGACTGCAGGAAGTCCACTTCTGGGTATGTATTTACTTTCATAGGAGAAGCGGTCTCTTGGATCTCCAGGCTACAAAAGTGTGTTGCATTGTCTACTACAGAGGCAGGGTATGTAGCTGCCACCAAGGCATGCAAGGAGGCTTTATGGCTTTCACGTCTCCTGGAAGAGCTTGTCATCATAGAGTTACCTATTCTCCATTGTGATAGTCAAAGTGCAATCATGATAGCACGGAATCCTGTCTTTCATGCAAAGACAAAGCACATATAGGTGAAGTATCACTTTATTAGAGATGTACTTGACAGCAAGAGCATTGAGCTTGTCAAAGTGCATACAGATGATAATCCTGCAAACCTTCTCACAAAGGGTCTTCCAGCAGAACGGTTTGCTCATTGCCGACAGATGATGGGAGTTGGATAGATATATTTATTTCAGCTTTGTACAAACTTAGACTTAGTTGATTCTTTTCTCCTCTTAAGGCACATTGCCTTTAGGTGGGAGGTTGTTGGGAATAAAGGGCCATCGTGCCTTTTATATGTACACGGGTGTGAACACACCCTTAGCACATTGAACTTTCATACATATATCTATCTAAAACCTAAAGTGGTACTCTTGTCATTGTACCGAAAAACGTGTTCACTCTCTACTCTGCTCACTCGCACTCTCTCTGTCTCTCTCACTGCGCGTAATGACTGTTTGTCTCGATCTCCGTGCCTAATCGATTCCTTCAATAACCAGCCTATATTCACGCAGTTCATTGAACACCATATCCAAGTATTTTCAATGCTCTGCCTTGTTCTTTGAATAGACGATCATGTCATCAAAGAAAGTGCCCACAAATCCTCTATGTGGCTTGAAGATACGATCCATTATCCGATTAAAAGTGACAGAAGCATTCGTAAGTCCAAAAGGCATAACAAAAAACTCATACAATCCAAAAGATATCCTAAAAGTTGTCTTAGGCACCTCTTTTGGTCTAGTGCGTATCTGATGATATCCACTTTTCAAATCTATACGGCTAAATATGGCTGCCCCTTGCAATCTATCCATAACATTATCGATCCAAGGAATCGAAAAGTGATTCTTTATTGTGATCTTGTTCAGAGCACGATAATCAATGCACATACACCATCAACCATTCTTTTTCTACACCAAAAGCATTGGAGAACAAAAAAGAGATGAGTTGGGCTGAATCAACCCTTTTCTAACAGCTCATTTACCTAAGTCATAATCTTCTCCTATTGGGCTGCACTGACTCTGTAGGGTGGCTTATTAGATGGGCTACTTCCAAGGATAAGATCTATGCCATGATCTTTTGGCCTTTCAGGCGGTAGCTACCCTGAAAGTGACTGAGAGAAGAAATCAACATACATTTTCAGAAATGATATACGATCCTTCTCTAACTTAGACATATTCCCAACATTCTCACTATCATTTTTATCCTTAGTAAAAACCAAGTACGCTGAAATATGATTTTTCATTACTTTAGAAATGGCAGCTGTAGATACAACAAGAACAGATTCACCTTTTAACTTTACATCAAGTGTGAGTACCTTTCTCTTATGCTGAATAGTGATCTTTTTTGCACGAGAATCAATCACTGCATGTATACAGTGACAACATGTCATATCAAGCAATACATCACAACCCTTAAGTGGAGCAATGAAGAACTCTTCATTGTCCACATATCCTTCTATATGCTACTGAAGCTTTCCAATGAGCGGTGTGGCAGGCTCTACATGGCCTTTACATGCCACTCCAACTTCCCCAATGGGTCCCATCTCTCATCCTCTCTAAACCCTGGACAGGCGGCCATGTCAACAGAGATGAAGTTGGCTCATGCACCATTATCAAAGAAAATCAATACATGTTGATCTCTATTTTTGCCCCATGCTTTGCACAACTCAGTATATCATCATTGGGCTGATCACTAACAACATCGGACACCAATCCCACTGATGTTTTAGGCTTTTTTTCTTTAGAATCTCCTTGATTTTTTTATTTTCCAGCTTGCTGCCTATTGGGACAGTCCCTTGCAATGTGACCCTCCTGTTCGCAAATAAAACATTTATTTGCAGCAGCCATCAATTCTCTATGTTGTGCCAATGTTTTCGAGCCCTTTCTTTGTTGTTTTGGCCTCTTTTCAGACTGATTTTCAGATTTTCTCTTTTTCTCAACCTTAAACAACTTTTTATTCGGCTTCTCCCCACTCTCTAGGAAGCCCGAATCCTTCCCACGCAACAAAGCATCGACTGTAGCAGCAGTCTATATAAGCTGAGACATGCTAGACACGGTGGATTTAATGCAAAAATCTCTAATTCCTTTGGGCAGGCCACAGAGCCAATTTAATTATTGGCTAGTCAAATTATTTTTCAGGGCACCGAATATAATTATTAAATTAATTTTCAGTATTTTAAGGCTGAAAATTAATATTTAATTATGAAAAATGCTGAAAAAACCATTTGGGAAGGCTGCCACTTGTGAAAAATGCCCATGCAAGACTGAAAAACGTCTTTAGAGGCTGAGGAGAGGCATTTTTATCAATTCAGCTTGCAAGAGAGAGAGAGGCGAGGCTGCTGGACTGATTTGCAGCCATTGGAGGATCTTCTGAGGCAGCCAGGGACAAAAGAAGACCAATCAACAACAAGAGACAGCATCTACAGGATGTTGAGGCAGAGCAACAGTAGTAAATGACTGATTTTCTTCAATTCTTTGCATCTACATGCTGTTATGGAAGGGCAACAGCTGCACTTGACTGATTTTTAATCATTCTCCACGACAAAACTCTGAATTTTCTATCTCTACAGCTTTCCCTCTCATCTCCCAACCATTTCACAACCTTGCTCCAAAGATCTCAGCATTTGGACCCTTGGAGCTGAGAAATTGTAAATTTCTCTCTGTAAACCCTAATTTACAACAGAAATTAGGGTTTAGCAACAGCCTTGGGAAGTGTGCCAGAAATTGGAAGCTCCAAGACTTGGATTCAACAAGGCTGAAGGTGAATTTCAGCTAAATTCAAGTGGAGGACTAGCCAGCCATTGAATTTGGGGCATTTCCATCGTCTATGAAGTGGGTGAAGGCCAATTGAATGCCCGAATCAAGGGGAAAAATAGATTGAAGACTTGCTCGTCACTTTGGATAGCAAGAGGGAGTTGAAATACCAAAAGGGATTGGGAGAATCCCATTGTAAGTCAACTTTTTCTTCAATAAAGCTAAAGAAATACCAAAAGGGGTGCCAATTTTGGGGCCAATTGGGTGTGCATTGTCCAAGATCAATAGGTAAATTTATATTCTCAAATTTGCATTTATTATTTGCTGATGTACTTAAGTTGTAATCAGGGATTTACCACTCTATCCGAGGAGGAAGGCTAGTTTCAGATGCAATGGAGCATGTAAGGGAATAAGTATACTTGGGAGTCACCTTCTCTGACCCAAGATTTTCACTGAGAGGGGCAGCTGAAGCCCGACTAGCAAGAGGTTATGCAACACTTGAGGGCCTTGAGAGTCAATGCACTCGTGTACAATTTCAAGAGCCCCGCACCAAATTATAGTTGTTTGACACCTTAGTGACTCCTACCCTCTTGTACAGAGCTGAAATAGGGGGTTGCAACTTATACCATAGACAACTGACCCTGCTCATAGATCACACAAGCCCGGAGAGAGAACACTATGGTGGTTGGGATCGCATAGAGAGACCACCAATGATGATGATATCACATATGATCAGGAGTAAGGCCTCTACAGCACACCCTATCATCAAAGTGGAGCTAGGGGCAACACCCATGGTTGTAGAGACACTCTTCGAAGTAGTGACATTCATACACAGAATATGGGAGCTCCCACGTCATAGATACTCTAGATTTGCATTGGCCTCTTTCAAAAAGTTAGCACAGGAAGGGGAGAAAGACTGTTGGTACTCATAGATGACAACATGGATGAGTCTACATGAGCTAGACATCAATCGGCTCCCCCCATTTGACTATAGTTTGGATTGCCCTAAACTCCCCCTTACCCAACCTGAGCTGAATTTAGTCATTAGAGCTAACATTTCGAGAGTGAAAATAAGGAGAACTTGGATCCATCCACCTCTCCCTCTAGGATCCAGGATGGAGCATTACTGGGATCATTTTCTACACCTCTCGGAGGATGGATTCATTATTCGACCACAATACATGGACACATACCTCTCCCATGGTATGCGAGCTACTATTGGACATATGCGTACCTCCTCCCACCAACTACCGTTAGAGACATGCAGATGGATGGATATTACAATAGAGCAGAGGATATGTCAACTCTCTAGTCAAGAGCCAGACACGAAGGAACACTACATATATAGATGCACAGTCTACTATGATATACGAGGGAGATACCACTATCTCTTCCGTGATGGCTTTGGTCCTCTTTGACATGTCATGGAGTACAAGGATCAAAGATGCTTAGGGCTTTTCCTCCTGGAGCTCCAAAGGCACCACATAGCATTGTTTCGAGATAGGAGACCATGCCACACAGAAGGACCTAAGCAAAGGCTAGTGACAAACTTCTTTCACAGATCAGATTCCACAATTACCACTAGCTTAGCAAATCCAGCCCCATCTATACATACCATATCTACATCATGCTACGGAGTCACATTAGATGGGGCCATTGCACTTTGCAAAGCACGACAACCCTAACCACCTGGACAACATCTAAGAGGCCCGTACCATAATCAAATCACGGCCATTATTGTGAGACACGGGAGAGTCATCCCTCAACACATTAGCAAAGCAGCCTTGGACCATTTCAAGATGGAGATTCTAAGAGATGGACCACTCTAGCTAGATATCACTCATATATATATATATATATACTCTCTTTAGTTTTTAGATTCATTTTAATTTTAGTCTCTCTCTCTCTTTTTTTTTTTCGTAAAAGGTATCTCTCTCTCTCTCTCTCTCTCTCTCTCTCTCTCTTTTTCATAAAAGGTAATTGTATTAATTACGAAAAAAGGTACAAGATTACATGATTACATGATTACAAGAGACACGAGGGCCCTAGGCCAACGTGTGGGAAATCCCCGTACTAATGCACGAAAAAGGTTACACCAATCATGGCAACGACCCAGAGGCAATTGCCATATGCCAGGGAAGCAAATCCTCCCGAGGGAGCAAGTCGGAGTGCCGGATGAGATCTATCTCCCAATGCAAGAGCCCTTTAAGCCTGGCAATATGTCTCGGTATATTAGAGGCCGAATCAAAGAGAAAAGCATTGCGCGTGGTCCAAATGTGCCAGCATCCCCAGTATCTGAAAAAGTGAAATAAGATCTTCATATGTAACTGTGGCGGTGTGGGGTACTTTGGGCACACAAAAACCCAATCGAAAGGAGTTAGTGAGGACCCCACCACTGCGCGCCAGATTTGTGACAAGAGTGACCACATATTCTTAGCGAGCGGGCAAGAAAGAAACCGATGTCAGGCCGATTCCGCAGTAGTGGTACAGAAGAAACAATTGCCATTCGAGATTCTACGCTTGGAAAGGGCCGAGGCAAGAGGAAGACCACCAATCATTACCCGCCAAAGAAAGACCTTGCATTTGAAAGGTGCCCTATTCAGCCAGCCCTCCATCACCGTTGCCTGCCACCATGACTATGATTTCCGCAGTCCCCAAACAGTATTAGCTTTCACACCCAGCCATTGGTGATCTTGAATGAGAAGATGATAAACCTGATTAGTAGAGGCCTTTTCCAGACTCAACCGGCCTGCAAGGTCCCAGTCCTGCCAAGGACGATCCACAGCCAGGGCAGGAAAGGGTTGCCTACCTTGAAGCTCCGACAAAAGCTGTTCCCATAAACCACGGTATCCGCGCGGGATCCTGAAAAGTCTCCTAGCAGTCCGAAACGATGTGAGGACATTGCGAGTGGCAAGGGTAGCATCCGCAATCGAAGTCACACCTAAATGGGCCATGCGGTTAAATCTTGGTCTGAGCTGATGTTTGTCTTCCCATGAAAGTAATCTCGATACTGCCAACAATTCCAGCTGAAAGGAGTTAGTTTGCAAGCGGTCCCCCACCATTGGATGCCAATGGGCCGTTTGGAGCACCACTTTCCAAGAGCCGACCAAGTGCAGTAACAGAGAGGAAGAGGGACTGGAAAATCGAGAGTCAGCATTAAGGACATGCCACCAGGAGGCCCGAAGTCGTGTATTACCATGGCGTAGCCCGCTGTCCTCAAGAAAATAACGGGCTATAATGGTCCACGGGTGATGATCCACACACATGGCACGAAAAAGAGACCAACGAAGAGCCAGCATATGAGTTTCTACATCCAAAATAGCTCCACCACCCATGCATTTAGGGGTACATGTATGTGACCATGAAATCCACGAAATACCTACCTGCAGTGAATCCTTCTTCCATAGCATGAAACGAATGGGATGAGTGAGAGCCTTCAAAGTAGTAGGCGTCCACGGCAACAATGGCAGGAAATACGTTAGCATTGGTAGCATAATTGTCTGAGCCACTTTGAGGCGGACATGGAATGGCCACGCTTGCGACTTCCAATACATAAACTTCGCCGCCAGTTTTTGTGAAATCCACTCCAGTAGTTCCTTTGGCCGTACATCCACCCCCAATGGGTATCCAAGATGCCTGACAATGGAGCCACGGGAAACCACCTGGCCCTGCCAGCCTAATGACTGTAAATCAGACTCCGTGCAACTGAGTATGGCTGATTTAAAGGCATTGATGCGAAGACTAGAGGCCTGACCAAAGAGCGTCCAAACATCTAATGCCTTTCGAATGTTGTCCCTGTCCGCCCTCAAAATCATAAAGGTGTCATCAGCCAAAGATTGGCTAATGAAGTGCTGCCCCAAAGGAAGAGACAATCCTGCCAGCTGAGCAGAAGCCGCCATTGAGGATAACATTGAAAGGACCGGGTGAGTCGCCAGGGCAAAGAAGAGAGGACTCAAAGGGCAACCCTGTCTGACCGAGCGTGCAAGGACAAATGGCTCTGTAACCCCACCATTGAGCATAACTCTTGAAGAAGCCGCAGCACTAATGGTGTAGATCAATCGGGACATCCGAGTACCAAAACCCATAGCAGACATGAGATCTGCAATGAAAGACCAGTCCACATAGTCAAAAGCCTTTTCCAAGTCCAATTGAATCAATACCACTTCCTGACTGGAGTGCCGCGCATAGTCAATAGCCATTTGCACATTTAAGATATTATGCAGAATGTTGCGGCCCTTAATGAAACAATATTGGAGAGGATGCACAATAGCTGGAAGGTGCTTGTGAAGCCGATTCGCCAGCACTTTGGAGAAGATTTTATACATCGAGCCCATCAAAGAAATTGGTCTCCAGTGTTGCAGCATTGACGGCGAAGGGACCTTTGGAATCAGTTTGATAAGGCCTTCTCTCTCTCTCTTTTTTTTTCGTAAAAGGTAATTGTATTAATTACGAAAAAAGTACAAGATTACATGATTACACGAGTACAAGAGACACGAGGGCCGTAGGCCAACGTGTGGGAAATCCCCGGACTAGGGTACTAAAAGGTTACACCAATCATGGCAAGGACCCAGAGGCAATTGCCAAATGCCAGGAATACAAATCCTCCCGAGGGAGCAAGTCAGAGTGCCTGATGAGATCTAGCTGCCAATGCAAGAGCCCTTTAAGCCTTGCAATATGTCGCGGTACATTAGAAGCCGAATCAAAGAGAAAAGCATTTCGAGTGGTCCAAATGTGCCAGCATTCCCAGTATCTGAAAAAATGGAATAAGATCTTCATATGTAACGGTGGCGGTGTGGGATACTTCGGGCGCACAAAAACCCAATCGAAAGGAGTCTTCTCTCTCTCTCTCTCTCTCTCTCTCTCTCTCTCTCTCCGTAAAAAGTAATTGTATTAATTACGAAAAAAGTACAAGTTTACTTGATTACAAGATACATGATGACACTAAGCCATCATGTGAAATGGTTAGAGTTACAAAGTCATGGCAAAGACGCAGAGGAAATTGCCATATGCCACGGACGTAAGTCCTCCCGAGAGAGTATGTCAAAATGCTGAAAAAGATCTATCTGCCAATACAAGAGACCCTTAAGCCTAGCAATATGCCGCTGAACATTACAGGCGGAATCAAAAAGAAAAGCATTCCGAATGGTCCAGTTATGCCAACAGCCCCAATATCGAAGAAAGTGAAACACGAACTTCATATGTGGCTGTGCCGGTGTTGGGTATTTAGGCTGCACAAAGACCCAATCAAAGGGCCTTGACGAGAAACCAACCACCACTTGCCAAACGGCTGACAAGAACGACCAGATTTTCTTAGCGATGGGGCAAGAAATAAATCGGTGACGGGCGGATTCCACACTGGTGGTGCAAAAGAAATAGTTGCCGTTGGAGATTCGTCGCTTGGAAAGAGCTGAAGCAAGCGGAAGACCCCCAATCATCACCCTCCAAAGAAAGACCTTATATTTGAAGGGTGTCTTGTTCAACCACCCCTCCATCACAGTTGCCCTCCACCATGACCGGGATTTACGCAATCCCCATAGAGCATTAGCTTTAGTCTCTCTCTCTCTCTCTCTCTCTCTCTCTCTCTCTCTCTCTCTCTCTCATACGTGTGTGTGTGTGTGTGTGTGTGTGTGTGTGCGCGTGTTCTACCACATAAAATAACTTGCAGAAAAGAGAGGGCTTCATGTGCATACTCGTATGGTTTCATTTAACATTTCTATTAGATTCATTTACATGGAAATCTGTAATGCCAAGCACGTAGTCCAAAAGTCTCTATGTACTCTCCTTACTCTAAATCATAAAGACAGTTTAACACACTATGATTTGCATAAACAAATGGTGGTATACTTGGATGTGAAAAATGCATGTGTAGATATTTTTGAAAAGCACCTTGATGAAACCATGGCGGAGTGTGAGGTAGTCTGTTTCAGACATTGAATGCATGAATTGTTGGAAAAATGCAGCCTGCATCACAATCCCACACTAATCAAAAGCCTTCTCATGTGTACTTCATCAGCTGAAATAATATAACCAATGAATGCATATGCACTGCTTGGCTTTTTATAATCAAAGTAAACCTTGAGGAATCACACAATCAACTATGTATCCTTAATACATTTTTCAAACATCTTAAAAATCATAGTTAAACAAATAGCAAAGCAATCGAAATGCTACCAAATTTTAATTTGATGTGCTACCTTCCATGAAAAGAGTAAGTGACAAAGTAATAACTACAAAAGCAATTATAATAACACTTTAAATCAACTTACTGTATAAGCTAAGAAGGAATTCCTGCTCCATGCTCCCAATGCATGCCTCCGGACAAATGTTGCATCCTTTGCAAGCCTCAATTGACCTTATTGGAGTTTGTCATCAAGCAACAATCACATGAACTTTCTCAAGTTGAATATGCATGATCCTCAAATAGTTAGCACAGATAACATTACTTATAACTTCTAGCACAAAAACATCATTCTCGACATAATTATCTAACCATTCTACCTATTCAAGAATCTGAAACAAAATTTACAGCGGCACACTAGTTCACATTCGTCTTGTTACATGCTGGATGCTTGACACCTCCCTAGTGATACTTGCTTCTAAGCACAATTTAGAAAGAATGAATCAATCAAAAAGAGATAGGATTGAAAGATAGTGTTTAGAGCACTACATAGGGTCCCAATAGTCATTGACAGTACCCCCAATGAAGTCTTTGTTGTGCTCTGCTTGCAAGATGCTTGGGCAATGACTACAACATCTAAACGGCTCACATGGATGCTTGGCTCAAAGCTCGAAATGTCATGCACATGATTGGAACTTAACTTAAGGCTACAGTGAAGTGACAAGTTGATCATGCAATCAAGCACACAAAGAAAACAAGAACAGCTGATGGGAAAACACAGCAGTTGCAAAAATGGCTTTGGCAAGGACTTGTACAGACACTACAATGTAAAGAAATGCTAGCACAAACAAAGAGAGACACAAAATGTATAACAACATGAGAAACATAGTCCATAGAAAGCTCAATTGGAATGAATGAATATGAAGTTGTAATGATACAATGTAGGTGTTAGATATGATCAATGCCCCACCCTCATTAGGTGCTACCAATGATCCATGGTGCTCAAAGTTGTAAGGCCCCCATTATGAGGAGAAGCCAAATGTGAGCCCGGACATTGGTTGAGTCCTGACTTGTATATCAGATGAGGTCTATGTGACCGGATGGCAAAAAGGTGACTGTTGTGGGTCTAATCTTTGGGTTAGACGGAGTGGTTAAGCTGGTAGCAACTCGAGGCACATTGCATTGAGTTGCGTGGTAAGGGAGTTAAAAGGGGCCCCTATTGTGGGGTCCGGGGGCCGTGGAAGCGGCCCCTGGCTGGGGGGTCCCAGGGGGGCCAGCGGCCCCCCTGGCGGGGGTCCGGGGGCAGCGCCCCCGGCCCGATGGTAAAGGGAATATTCCCTGGAATATTCCCTGGCCGACTAGTGGAGGCTCATATGGTAGGTCGGTCAGCAGGCCGACCTAACGACCTTCGCGGGCTATAAAAGCTAAACCCCTTCGCAGCCATCTTACACTTATCTTTCACCCAGTCAGAGTTGTTGTTCCAGCTAGCCTTAAGCTCTTCACCTATCTTCTGTCTAGATCGCCATCTAAGCTTCATTCATTGGAAGCGCACGGGTGGACAGAGCCATCTTTGTATCAGTTGTTTGGAGTTAAAGAATTTTACTGATTCTCCTCTTATCTGTTGTGTACTCTCTATCTCTTTCTCAGATTCTGTTCGCTGCGCCGTGTAATATTTTACATGGTATCAGAGCCCAGGGGGCTCTAGAGATCGGAGAGAGTGCAAGAGGCAAAGGCTTCAACAGCAAAGAGAAACGATGTCGACTCCGGGAAGCAGTTCTGGCGCATCAGGAAGCGGTGCAGGAGGTGGTGCTGCTGTACCGGCTATTCAAACACTGAGGATTCGTCCACCAACCTTCAGCGAAGGCAAGTTAGATGGTACAAACTACACCTTGTGGAAGTTCAAAATTACTACTATCCTTGATTCTTATGAGCTTCTGGAGACTGTGCTGGGGACTGACGCAGAACCACAGCCTACCCCCGACCCATCAAATCCTAGTGTGATGATTCCTCCGAATGCAGATCTTCTACGAGCTTGGAAACGAAGGAATGCAGATGCATTGTGTGCCTTAGTTACAAGCTGTTCTGACAGTGTTTTGACTCTGATTCAGCATACAACCAAAGCGTCAGAGGCTTGGAATGTACTAAGGAGTCAGTATGAAACACGAAACCAAACAAGGATTCAAAACTTGGAGAATCAACTAGCAGCGGAGAAGTTTGCTGAAGGAGAGACGGTTGAAGCATTCATCACTCGGATTAAGAATCTGCGCGACCAGATGGCTGGCGCTGGGATACAAAAGACTAGCGAAGAGCTAGCTCGGAGGTGTCTTCGGATTTGTCCACAAAAGTTTGATGGACTAGTAACTGCCCTTAATACTCAGGTGAGACCTCAAGCTTTGACTTTTGAGGAGTTTTGTGCATTATTAATGGAGGAGGAGTTGAGGCTGAAAGCCCGAGAAGGAAGCAACAATGGAGATGCTGCATTCTCTGCCAATGCAAAAGGCAAAGGTGTTTCCTCCACCAAAAATGATGGTGACAAAAAGAAAAAGGGCGGCAAGAAGAAGTTTCAAGGAGAGTGCTTCTACTGTAAGAAGAAAGGACATGCAATTGCAGATTGTCGTGTCAAGAAGGCAGATGAAAAGAATGGTACCCTTAAAACTAAAGGGAAAGAGACAGCCAATACGGCTGAAGCAGAGTTGGAATTATTCATGGCGACCATTGAGGAAGTGTGCTCCTCGGCGCAAGAAGAATCTACCACTGACTCTTGGGTGTTGGATAGTGGGGCCTCCCGTCACATGACCAACAAGAAAGGTCTATACAGTTCTATGCAGCCTCTACAAGAATCCATCACTGTGACGGTTGGAAATGATGCTAAATGCCCTGCTGCGGGCACAGGTACTATTTCTTTTGTTGCTGCAAATGGTGAAGTCAAAAAGCTTTCAAATGTGTTGTATGTTCCCGAAATCAGGAGAAATCTCTTATCAGTTGCTGCCATAACTGATCTTGGTCATGAAGTGAGGTTCAAGAAGACAGGTGCAGAAATTATTGATAGTGCTGGCACAATTGTTGGCAAAGGAGAAAGAAGGAACAACCTGTATGAGCTAAGTGCTCTTACAGCCACCGCTGGAGTGGGCACAAGTAAGCTTTGGCATGAAAGGTTTGGACACATCGGATTTGCAGTATTGAAGGAGATGCAAAAGCAAGGTATGGTTGCTCACCTACCTACAATAACTGAATTGAAGGAACCATGTGAAGCTTGTATGATGGGCAAGCAACAGAGAAAGGCATTTCCACAAGAAAGCAAGAATAGAGCACATGCTCCTCTAGAGTTGGTGCATGCTGACTTGTGTGGTAAGATGCCTACACAGGCCTTGGGGGGATCTTCTTATTTTATGTTGATTGTCGACGACTACAGTAGGAAGATGTGGGTGTACTTCCTTCGTGATAAGGCTCAAGCTTTTGGTAAGTTTAAAGAATGGCTAATACTTGTTGAGAATGAAACAGGGAAAAGTGTGAAGAAATTTAGAACAGATGGTGGTGGTGAGTTCAACTCAAAGGAGTTTGAAGGCTTTTGCAAGAGCAAAGGGATCAAGCGTCAATTGACGACGCCTCACACACCTCAGCAGAATGGTGTTGTGGAACGCAGGAATCGTACCATTGTGGAGATGGCAAGATGCATGCTAAAGGGCAAGGGATTGCCTAACCATTTTTGGGCTGAAGCTGTTAATACTGCAGTCTACATTCTAAATCGGAGCTACACAAAGGCTCTCAAGGGAAAAACACCTCATGAGGCTTACACTGGTAAGAAACCATCTGTTTCACATTTCAGAATTTTTGGATGTGAATGTTATGCACATGTTCCAGATGAGAAGAGAAACAAGTTACAACCAAAAAGCAGAAAATGTATCTTCTTGGGTTATAGTGATGAGCAGAAGGCTTACAAGTTATATGACCAAGAGGCAAAGAAGATCATCGCGAGCCGTGATGTGGTGTTCAAGGAGGAGCCGCATACAGTGGAGGAGGAGAAGGCAAGGTCTTCCACTTTATCATCAAGCGAAGAAGTAGTCCACTATGAACCTGTCCCGAGAGCTATCCCTATCCTTAAGGAGGAGGAAGCATCATCTTCAGATGATGAGGAAAAAGTTCACCAACCTGACATCACCCCACCGGAAAAGCCATTGCCGCGCTGGGTGAAGCAGCTCTATGACCACAATAATCCTATGCCTGCATCTGTTGAGGAGAAGGCAGACGGACCAAGGAGGTCTCAGAGAATAGAGGAGCAAAGGAGGGCTTCTGCTCACATAGTCAACATGGCCTTGATGGTTGAGATTATGAGAGAAGTAAAGGAGCCAACTGACTTAGAAGAAGCACTTGCAGATCCATCATGGAAGGCTGCTATGCAGGCGGAGTATGACAGCATAATGAAGAATGACACTTGGGAGCTAGTGGATCGGCCAGCAAAGCGGAAGATTATTGGCACCAAGTGGATCTGGAAGGTAAAGTACAAGGCTGATGGTACCTTAGAAAAGTACAAAGCTAGACTGGTTGCCCAAGGATTTTCACAAGTTGAAGGGTTTGATTTTCAAGAGTCATTTGCCCCAACTGCCAGAATGACCACTATTCGCACGGTACTTGCAGTGGCTGCCCACAAGAAGTGGCCAGTGTACCAAATGGATGTTAAGTCAGCGTTCTTAAATGGTGACCTCAAGGAGGAGGTGTACGTGGCTCAGCCACCAGGGTTTGAGGCCCCCCATTCTGAGAACAAAGTGTGTAAACTAAAGAAGGCATTGTATGGGCTGAAACAAGCCCCCAGAGCATGGTACCAGCGGATAGATAGGTTCTTTTTAAACCTAAACTTCAAAAGATGTGCCTCAGATGCTAACTTGTATGTTTACAGGGATGGTAAAAAGTCTGTAGTGATTGTCCTATATGTGGACGACCTTCTTATTACAGGTGACTATGAAGATATGATCAACCAAACTCGAAAGGCTTTGAGTTTTGAGTTTGAAATGACAGACTTGGGCTTGCTGCACTATTGTTTGGGGATTGAAGTCTGGCAAGAGCCAGGAAAGATCTTCATCTCTCAGAAGAAGTATGCATGGGAGATCTTGAAGGCATTTGGCATGACCGAGTGCAAGGAGATAGCTACACCTATGGAGGTGAATGTAAAGTTATCCGTTGAGGATACATCAGCACTAGCAGACATTGGGAGGTATAGGAGGTTGGTCGGCAGTCTAATCTACTTGTGTAACACCAGACCAGATATCAGTTTTGCTGTTGGTGTTTTGAGCAGGTTCTCAAACAAACCTCATGAGAGTCATTGGAATGCTGGGATGCGGGTGCTCAGATACTTGAAGAAAACTCTTGACTATGGTATCACATACAGTTTCGGAACTTCTCTTGTGGGGAACTGTGACTCAGATTGGGCAGGAGACATTGATTCCAGGAAGTCAGTTTCTGGTTATTGTTTCTCTTTGGGTTCAGGAATTTTCTCTTGGATTAGTAAGAAGCAACCAACAGTGGCATTGTCTTCTACCGAAGCAGAGTACAAGGCAGCTTGTTTTGCTGCATGTGAGGCCGTATGGTTGAGAAGGATTCTATGGCATATAGGAGTGCAGGATGAAGAACCAACTGTGCTGAGATGTGACAATCAGAGTTGCATCGCCATTGCCAAAAATCCAGTGTTTCATGCACGCACCAAACATATAGAGATCCAGTATCACTATGTGCGTGATTTGATGGAGGATGGGATAGTGGAATTGGTCTACTGTCCAACAGAGGAGAATGGAGCAGATATCTTCACCAAAGCACTTACGAAGGATCTGCTTCAAGTTCATCTTCAGAGACTCGGCATTGGGCCGAGGAGATAGTTCACCTATGGGTGGACATTGAGGGGGGGTGTTAGATATGATCAATGCCCCACCCTCATTAGGTGCTACCAATGATCCATGGTGCTCAAAGTTGTAAGGCCCCCATTATGAGGAGAAGCCAAATGTGAGCCCGGACATTGGTTGAGTCCTGACTTGTATATCAGATGAGGTCTATGTGACCGGATGGCAAAAAGGTGACTGTTGTGGGTCTAATCTTTGGGTTAGACGGAGTGGTTAAGCTGGTAGCAACTCGAGGCACATTGCATTGAGTTGCGTGGTAAGGGAGTTAAAAGGGGCCCCTATTGTGGGGTCCGGGGGCCGTGGAAGCGGCCCCTGGCTGGGGGGTCCCAGGGGGGCCAGCGGCCCCCCTGGCGGGGGTCCGGGGGCAGCGCCCCCGGCCCGATGGTAAAGGGAATATTCCCTGGAATATTCCCTGGCCGACTAGTGGAGGCTCATATGGTAGGTCGGTCAGCAGGCCGACCTAACGACCTTCGCGGGCTATAAAAGCTAAACCCCTTCGCAGCCATCTTACACTTATCTTTCACCCAGTCAGAGTTGTTGTTCCAGCTAGCCTTAAGCTCTTCACCTATCTTCTGTCTAGATCGCCATCTAAGCTTCATTCATTGGAAGCGCACGGGTGGACAGAGCCATCTTTGTATCAGTTGTTTGGAGTTAAAGAATTTTACTGATTCTCCTCTTATCTGTTGTGTACTCTCTATCTCTTTCTCAGATTCTGTTCGCTGCGCCGTGTAATATTTTACAGTAGGGCCCCAAACATCCGTGTCTGAAGTATTGGGGATGAGGTGAGCTGAGAGTGGTGTTGGAGACACCATGAACAACTCCGAGAGTGTGTCACACTTGTGATAAAGTCTGAAACACAGCAGCAGCAGCAGCACCCCACCAGTGATGACGATGTCGCTCATGGCCAGCAATGGAGGGAGTGGACGGCATTCAGGCACCATGATGTCATGTGAGACTTCGGGTAGCAAAAACCCAGGTATGCTAGGTTAGATGGCAGCTCCACAAGTAGTGAATGATGGCAAGATGATGACAATAGCAGGTTAGCTGATTGAATGATACCAGGTTGAAACCACAAAATGCAGCAGCAGCAGCAGTGACAGCAACAAGGGCAGCTGATGGCCACAGGCTGGGCAACCCTTTCCAGGGGCTGGCAAAGCAGGCTGAAGGCTGGTGACAACAAGGGTAGACCTCCAAAAGGCTGGGCAGAGGTCTAGAAAGCTGGGTGCAGCAAGGAATAATGGTCACAACAAGTGGGGAGCTCCAAAACACATACAAGCACCTTCACGATGATGGTGACTGCACTCCAAAAGGTGTGGGCAGCAAATTGGAGAAGACTGACTGAATAATGATCAAGTATAAAGTGGGATGCCAATATGCTCCTTTATAGAGGACAAGTGTCCTATTGTTAAAAAATAAAGCCTTTTATTGTTGGTAATTCCTTTTCAATACTTTTTGGGGCTATTTTAAGGAGAAGAAATTTATGCATGTAGATTAAAGATCGATGTACATTTTAAATTGGGTGGCTCAACACCCCATCTTATGCCCAAAAAGGATCTCAAGATGGAGAGAACGTGACTTCTCCACCCTCTGAAATGTCCCATCCCAAAGAAACCAAGGCATTGGACTAAAGGTGCCATGATGGGCTGCCCAAGGCCCACCATGACTGCATACGCAATCGATATGTTCATTTGAGTAGCCCAACTTAATGGGTCTTTGAAATCTTTTTTTCTTAAGGCAATAAATGAATAATAAGATTTAAATATTATCCCCCGTAAAGAGCCATTCTGTGGCAAGGGAGTCAGCATAGAGGTGTAGAAGAGGTACACATTAAGGCAAACAAGGTAATGATGAGCGTAAGCTGCCTGGAACTGCCAAGGTGAAACTATCAATAGAAATCATTGTGAATATGGTGGATCCAAGTCAACCCCTCTTTGGCAAGGTAAATGGGGTACATACTTATTACTTACACAATGCAAAGCTTTTCTCCTTGGAGGGATGATTATTCTCATATTTTTCATCCCTTCCAATGCCCCTAATTCACAAAAACACAATGCCAGCACATGGAGACGGAAGGGGTTATGCAAATTTTAAATGCAGCAGTGACACCTTACGCAGTGCCCTATTGTTAAGAGCTGCAATATATTTATGTTATTCACCATCCAAGCAATGCAATTGGTACAATAATGCGCAAGCCTAATGGGATTGGGACACACTATATGGAAGAAGCCTCCCTTACAGCAATCAGCTTACCAACTCCAAACTAGCAAGTTGAGAATTATATTCCTGAACCAAGGCCTCAGGCTCTCATAGCTATACTCTTTATCTTTTTTTTTTAAAGGCATGCTCCCACACTTCAAATTCAGACTCCATTGGACAATACTTCCTTTCAAGGACGATATCTGTGTTTGTTTGCTATTCTATAATATCTTACACATGACTTGTACAATATAACAGAAGCTAATTGCACAATACCTATCAGCTGGGGAATCAAGTCATTGTACTTTGGCAACTATACACACACTATACTTAGAAACTTAAGAAGTGATCCACTTTACGAAGTGGCTCATTTAATATTCAAAATTCAGCTGAATTAAATAGGCATTCTCTTCCAACATCAACCAAAGCAATCAAAGCAACACAATGCCATTGTAAAAGTCTTCAGTTTCTGTAACTAAAACTACTCTTTCAACATCTACAACAGAGACAAAAGCTGTTTAAACTCTCAAATACACTTGGAAACTAAACTGCTGAAAAACCTCCTGCTTTGCAAAGTACAAAGTAATATGCTGCACTATGAATAAATAACCCTTTGGCAGTAATATATGGTCCCACACAAGGAGCTATTTGTCTTTACCTTGGGCACTCAAAGCCTCGGCAAGATTGGCACGATCTTCCCATGCTCTCCATTGATATACCTTGAAGCACCAAATAAGAGACGAGAAACCAAACGATGATTGAACAAGAAAGCCAATCACTTTAAACTACAATTTCTGTAAATCACGAAAGATAATCACTTACTTTATACATTCCCAATGCCATTGTCAGCACACTATACATGATATGGACAACTGCCAAAGTAAAGATCAAAATGTGTAGTTGATGGATACCTTCGAGAAGTATAAAAGGGACTTTACCCTGCTAGGAAGAATACAAGCTTTAGAAGTTTGAACCATGAGAACAGGGAAGAAGAAAAACAAATAAAGACACAGATGATTATGCAACACAAGAGCTCAAGCGAAATGAGAAGGTAAATCTATGACATCCTTGAACATCTAAGGGGGAAAAAAAACAAAGGGTCTTGCACAAGATAGGTACAAATGTTAACTGCAACTCATTGCCAACACATTAGCCAGGCACTGAAATAATAGTGGGCTGCTAGAGAAAATTCCTATGCCACCAAAAGGCTAAGAAATCAATGTGGCCACTTGTGGACATGCCCCAGAAATTGTAACTTCTAACATTAAATGTTCCCTCACAGCTTCACAATGATGTCAACAAACAACAACGCTATGATTATAATACTCTAGAAGTTTGCATGAGGATATGCTAGGGGTTGCCAAGAAAACAGTGTACACACAACTAACAAATGAACACAGAATAATACAAATGAAGAAGTGAGAGAATGAATGCTGAAACGAACTCAAATGACCAAGCCATACATGCTAGGTTACAGATGCTCAAGGAGCAGAGGGCTGTCCATCGGTCACTCTCATGGGAGCTGGCTGAGGGAAGCTAAAGGAGAGTGTTATCCTTCCAAGAAGATCCTGATACAGCAAACCACCAAAGCTTAATGCCAAATCTGCTGTACACAGCCAAGAAGAAGCAATGACAAAGGAAACTATCAAATCCAGCAGTTCTAGAGTATATGAAAAATGCACATGTCTGATACAACAAAAACTTTGATGTCCACGCTGGGCAGTAGTGTGTGGCAGCAAAATGCAGCATTCTGGATACTCTGCATGTAATTGGCAGCAGCATGGATGCAGAAACAACAGCAGTGGTGTGCAGGGTGGCGATTCCTAGGGCCAAACAGAATAGCAGGTTGGTAGTGCTGTAAGGATAGACAATGGTTTGCAGAGAAAATACAAAGTGTGCACAAACATGACTAACACAATGAGCTTTGAAAAATTGCAAGCGAAGAAGAAAAAAATGAATGAACAATGCTGAATGGAAACTCAATGAACAAACCAAGTGTGCAAGTCGTGTGATACAATGGATGCTCAAGGAGCAGAGGGCTGTCCAACAGCAACTATATCACATGGAAGCAGGTCAAGGGATTGGAATGGATCCCAAATGCAGCAGACCACCTGTGCTTGATCCTAGAGGCTGATGAAAAATGAGTCCAGACAGTCATGCAGCAGAAAAAGCTGAAACCTGGCAGTCTCTTGAGAGAGAGTATAGGGGATACAAAGGCCAATCCAAAATGGAGATGGCTGACTGCAAGCCAATGATGATAGACAACTGAATGACAACAAGAGCGAAGCTGGAGCTGAAAACACAGTAGTCTAGGAGACTGTAACAGCAGATGCAGCACAGTCACAACCTTGCAACAGAGTCTACATGTGGAGGATGGAGAGGAAGAGCAAACACAGCACTTATGGATGGCTGGTGATGAGGAGAGAGTTAAGCTAAAGAATTCGTTATAAACTGATCAGCTCTTTAAGACAGCCCCAAAACATTTAAATTACCTAAAGTTTCATTAAATGGTTGCAATCCTAGCAAGTGTCTATGTCCCATAAACCAAACCCTAATTTGGGAGGATCCACTCATCTATAAATGACAGGCTGCCCACCATTCAATCCAATCCCTTGTTTACAATCCCACACCATCAGCTCTCTTGCTGCCCTGTCCTCTCCTGCACCTGGCGCCTAATACCAGCTGTCCTTAGCCACCTGGCGCCCTCTTCCAGGCTGCGTTTGCTGCACATTCCTGACATCATCAGCTATTACCATGTTGCTGCCCCTACAGCCTGCACTTTCTGCATCAGCATGCCGTCCTGCATCAAATCTTCCTCCTACAGCTATCACCCAACCTCCCATTGCTGCCAGTGATCAGCTACCATCATCTTCCTCTGACAGCTATCACCCAACCTCCCCTTGCTGCCAATGATCAGCTGACATCACCTTCAGGCAGTTACATTGCTGCGTTTACCAATTCCAGCCCCAAAGACTTATGTTTTGGTTTCCAGCCGGCTGCGCTTCCACTTTCAGCCTCATCTCAGCTCCAACTAGTGGGTACAACACCCTGGATCCATCTCTGGTGGACATCACACTCCGACTACTCCCTCAATTCGCTCCCACAAGAGCCATCAACTATTGGACAGCTCTATCCTTAAGCATCTCATACACTCTTTCCTTCATCTGATGATGATGATGATGATGATGACGACGACGATGGTAGGAGGGAGACCTTGGAGAGCTTGCACCAAAGCGATATAACGAGGGATGATAGTGGCAATGACAATGGTTCCTTTTGTAAAATTCTTTAAGTTGGTTGTCTTATATGTCTTGTATTTAATGAGATAATACTTTTTGGGATAGTTTTTAGAGCCAAAAAATAGGACAAAGTTATGGCAACTTCTAGGTGGCTCAGCAAGGGCAGCAGCTCACAAAGACTCCCTGGCTCAAGGATGATCTTGACTAGTGCAATTGCATATTGCCACACTCGAGAAGAGGTATGCAATGGCAATGAAGCAAGGAGACGGCACTAACTAAAGGCTTGCAAGGCAATGGTGATGATGATAGAAAGGGTTGATGACAAGAAAGGAATTCAGAATGAAGGAGTGGTCAAACACTGGATCCCTTTTATTGAACTTATTGAGCCACTTGTCCTACAAAAAACTCTGAAGTTTCACATTTTAAATAAGTTTTTGTCTTAGAATGCATAGCTGCCCTCACAAAGAAGCACAAAATAAAATCGTGAGGCTAGTATACAAAATTTTACTTGTTGTATAAATACCTAAATTCTAGCCAAACTATTGCACTTTGTATAATGATCCATATTCCAAACCAATGGTTGCACCAAACAACCCTTATCAAACTTAGATATTGGTAGTAAGGACATCTAGCAATGAGCAAGAACCACAAGACGTCCCCCCCCCTCCCAAGTGTGCATGGATGATTATTCCACAATTAATGGGGACTCCTAAAACCAACCTTCCTTCTTGGAAAGGGTAGTAATTCCCTGATCAAGCACTTAACTACAGCAAATGAATATAACTTGAAATGCACAAATTATCTTGATAATCTCAAACATTGGACACTTTTGGCCCCAAAACTAGCGCCCCTTTCGGTATTTCTTTACCTTGATTGCTAATGGAGTGAGTACAAGCTGAGATTCACAATCTCCTTTGCTGTTCCAAAACCCTCTTTGCTGTAGCAACAATCAACAATCAATTCAGGCCAATCGCCCCTTGATTTTTACCCAAGACTTGCACAAATGGAACCACCAACTGGTCAAATGCTATCCCAAATTACAATAAGTGGGTTGGCATCTGAATTCCCTAACAATTACACAAATTTCAAGTGCTGAATTCAGGGTATGATGCCTTCACCAATTGGCACGGGTCTTGAGGTAGCTATCAAACCCTACTTTTTGCAAAAATTTAGGTTTTACAGCAGAGATCTCTCTGCTATCCATCAAATTTGACTGAGATCTAGTCAAAATGACTGAGAAATGCTAAGATCTCCTAAGAATGGGTTGGAGAAGGTAAGAGAAAGCCAAGATGAGAGAGAAATCTGATTTTCTTCAAAAGAAAACCCTAAATTCTGCCTACTACCTGCTCAAGCCTACATTTAATGCAGTGACCTATCGTCAAGCACCTTCGAAATGCTATCACCTAATTAGCAATGCTATTGCCAACCCCTGGAAGGTGACTCCCTGCTGTCCCATGCCTGTTGAGGCCCCCCAATGGTTGTCTTTTGCAGCAAATTGTTGTTTTCTTATCACAAAATGAACCATTAACTCTCTCTCTCTCTCTCTCTCTCTCTCTCTCTTCATGAAGATTATTGTATTAAGTAGTAAATATTTACAACAAACCATTAGGTCAGCATAGAGCTAACAGACATAAACTCTCTCTCACTGGAAATATCTACATAAGGCCTGCATACTATCAGAACAACCTATTACATGAATAGTACTAATAAATCACACAGAAAGAGCAACTGGAGTAGAGCGAACAATTGCTAGCCAGGAGCAACAATATCCAAAAGAACCAAGTCAACTGATATCATAGAAGAGATTTGCCATAGCACTAATCCGCGGACATGGGCCACATGCCCATGGATGCCCAATGTTGAATCAAAAATAAAGGCGTTTCGAGTACGCCATATATGCCACATGGCTGTCCATCTAAGGAAATGGAATAGGTAGGAACATCTTAATGCAAAGAAGGCATAGAGGACATATTTCCCATAATCCACAAACGAGTTGGTATGCGGTGCTAAGTTATCGAGGACCGCACTCAGGAAATGAAATTCCAAATCTATTGTGCAACAGGGCAAGAGACAGAGGTGAAGCAATGTCTCATCACATGTAGTGCAAAAAACACAACGACTTGCATAGATCTTTCGAGCACGGAGCACATCTCTTGTTGGAACATCCCCAATGAGCAGCCTCCACATGAACACTTTACCCTGATACGGAACCTTAGACTTTCAAAGCTAGATAAATCTTTCCCACAACTTCTTTTTGCTATCCCGAAGATGCCATAACTTATTAACATTCCCCGTGACCCATCTCTTAGCTTCCACCATCTGATGATATATCTAATTAGTTTACCTTTTCTCAAAATCCTCAGGAAGCACCAACATCCAGTCACGCCATGGATTCAATGGTTGTGACGCAAGCAAAGGAGAGAACCTCTGAAGACTATCCTATATGGATGACCAAATGTCACTATATCCACGAGGCACCCTAAAGTACTGACGAATACGCCTGAAAGAATAAAGATGGGTCTGCCTAAGAATAACACCATCAAGGAATGTCTTCAACCCCAACCTAGCCATCCGATTAAACTTGTCTCGTTGCAAATCTTTTTGCAGCCAATCCAACAACCTTGAGGAAGCCAGTATTTCTCCCTGCAATAAATTTTCCTCCTTACGAAAATCCGGAGGACACCAAACTGCAAAACAAAGCATCTCCTACTAGGATGCAATCAAATGAGAAAGGTGAAAAGATTGGGAAACCTTAATAGGCCTCATAGAATTAAGCACATGCCACCATGAAGCATGATTAACCGTGCTACCATGAGAGATTCCAGTCTTTTCTATGAAGATTTTAGCAATATCTGACCAAGGATGACACTGAATACATAGACTCTGCAAAAGGGATAGCCTCAAAGCGGCCATATGCAAATTAACATCCAGCAAAGCTGCACCCTTCAAAAGATGATGTACCAACGAGACAGTAGGGTTGACGTGGAGGAACACAGAGTGAACTCCGCAAACATGGAGAAGAGAAGATAAGAGAGAAGAAACTCTGATGAATGGAATGATGAAGATCTAAATCATGGAGTAAATGTGATACAAGGGAACAAGGGTGGCGTAGCACAAGGAAGATGATGAAGATAGCCACAAACCACGAACCAGAATGTCCTTCTGAAGGGGTGTGAGGGTAGTGGAGAGGCTGAAGAGAAGAGGTGACAGACTGAATGAATCAGCCGTAAGGAATGAATGAGAAAGTGGCCTATAAATAGGCACAATCAGTCTAGGATGGCGCCCCTTTTTGGGGCTGCAAACCCTAAACGTAGAAACACAGAAACGCAAAAACGCAAACCTGTCAAGCCCAAAAAGGGGAACAAGAGAAGAGTGAGGTGGAGATGCAATGCTACATGCTGAAGAATGCTCATGCAGCAGGTGCACTTGGACAGTGTCCCTTGTGGGAAAATTGTTCACGTGCCCAAGCGCCCTAGTACAAAGATGATGAAAACATGCAATGCATAGGAGGAATGTCGGACTTTTGTGGAGCGGAGAACCATAAGAATATGCCCGTACTCGATCTCAAGAGGTGGCTCCATGCTGACCAAGTGACCAAGGCAAGAAGAAGAGGAGGAAAAAGATGTAGAGGATCCCGAAGATCCAAGATTTCCACCTAAAAGAGAACCTGCAGTAAAGACCAGTAGACAGAGTGAACTGGAGAACCCAAAACACAACCTCAGGAGAGAAGCTACTAGCTCCGTGCATCCATGCTGGAAGAAATACGAAGGCCTCATCACCAAGTCGCGGCTGAATCTCCAAGGTCCCAAACTAGGAGGTACCTAAAGATCCTGGGTATCAGTAGAAGAGATGACTGGTCGAAGACAGCCACCCCAAGAAAGTAGAGGATGGGTGAAGAACTTCATGTGGAGTAGCTTCCCCCTCTGAGGTGGGAGGTGGAGGGGCCCCCACTGAAGTCGAAGAAGAAGTAGATGCTCCCTATGAGGACAAAGAAATAGCATCCCCCTCTGAATCCCCCTCTGAACTAGATAGAGAATCCAAAAACTCATGGATCACGAACTCCTAAATGACTGATGACAAAGGAAGTGCCGCCAGTGTGCCGAAGAAGGTATCTGGGGTACCGAAGAGCTCCCAAAGGTAGCCTCTCGAACCTAAGTAGTCGACAGTGGGGAAGGGTGGGGCTCAGAATGAGCAAGAGTTAGGCAACAGTCGTCTCTCAGTGGAGCAGACTGGGTAGCTGAAGAAGAGGAAGAAGTCGAGCAACCACTATCTCTCAAAGGAGCAGACTGACGAGGAGACGGTATCAAGCAATCACTGTCTCTCGATGGAGCGGACTGCAGATCCGTAGGTCGTGGTAGCCATTGTACCCAAAAATAGGTGAAAGAAAACTGCCGTTGGCATTGCGACGATCTCCAGAAGGACGTAGCACCAATCGATCCTCCATGTGCTCGAAAGGACTTAAGTGCACATCGGATGTGTCTTATTGCCTTGAGCATAGTACTCTGATAGCCGATACAGAACAATCTGTGTGGCCCAGAAAGGACAGGTGGCACAAGGAGTGCCTGGTGGAAGACACATATACTCCGAGGGGGTGGGGAGCAAAGGTCAAAGTCAGCAAGCATCGGTGGTGTAGCCGGTGATGCCACAGTAGGAGCACCCAGTAGTCTGGTCATCTGTTGTTAAAGAAGCCATGGATACCAGTGTGCCTTGCTGAAAAAGGAAGAGGTCAGCCACCATGAACCACGATCGGCAATGTCCACCTCAAGGGGTGTGAGGGCAGTGTGAAGCACGAACCGCAATGTCCGCCTCAAGGGGTAGGAGGGTAGTGAAAGGGTTGGAAGTGAGTTGTCAGTGGAAGGAGGATGTGACCAGCAGTAAGAGGTTGCAACGAGTAGAAAAATGCAAGTGAGGAGAGAGAAAGACTAAAAACGCAAGCAGCATAGGCAATAGGAAAGAGAAAGACTAAAAATGCAGCCGACAGGAGAGAGAAATACTAAAAACGTAGGCAGTAGGTGAGAGAAAGACTAAAAACGCAGGAAAAAACAGCAGCAGCAGTCAATATGCTGAAATCAGCTCCGAACAGTATGTGATAGGCTGGAAACAAGAGCCAGACTGTTGTAGACAGCAATGGCTAGCTTGAACCGCAATGTCCTCCGCGTTCGGGGTGTGGGCAGCAAGCTGAAATACCTGAAATCTGCAAAAACGAAATTGTTTTCTGAATGGAGAGTGATCAGCAACAATCATTCTGCTGTAAACAGTTGCAAACTGCAGGTGGAAGGCTGGAAACAGGCGCCAGACTATAGATGACAGCAAGGGACAGCTAAGACTGCGATGTCCTCCGCAAAAGGGAGGTGGGCAACAAGCTGAAAACACCTGAAACCTGCAAAAACGAGATTTTAATGCAGCGGAAGAAGAAAAGAAGTGGATGTCGAATCTGCCACCAGTCTTTGCCTTCACTGGAGTGGAGGATCTTTACTGCTAGGTGAGCAAATCTAGCTCTGATACCATGTCAAAAGATAACGTACCAACGAGACAGTAGAGTTGGCGAGGAGGAACACGGAGTGAACTTAGCAAACATGGAGAAGAGAAGATAAGAGAGAAGAAACTCTGATGAATGGAATGATGAAGATCTGAATCATGGAGTGAATGTGGTACAAGGGAACAAGGGTGCCGTACCACAAGGAAGATGATGAAGAGGTGACGGACTGAATAAATCAGCCGTAAGGAATGAATGAGAAAGTGGCCTATAAATAGAAACAGTCAGTCTAGGATGGCGCCCCTTTTTGGGGCTGCAAACCCTAAACACAAAAACGCAAACTACGGGTGAAGGGTGAAGGGTTTCTCAACACACTCCCTATCCTTTTCTGAGAAGTGACATGCTGCCATGAGATCCATATCTGACCCAAATGATTGCCTTTCTTTTTCCACAGCATGAATCTGATAGGCTGGACCAAATCCAAAAGGGACTTCTTAGTCCAAGGAAGCAATGGCAAAAAGAACGAAATCATATTGATCATAGTACATTGGGCTACTTTTATTCTGACATGTAGAGGCTAGCTCTGAGATTTCCACTACATGAACTTGTCATGAATTCGAGAGGCCATCCAATCCAGCAAGGCACAGGGAGCAACCTCCACACCAACAAGATATCCCAAGTGTCCGATTATATTGCCCTATGGATCCAAACATGGAAATGCAAGACCACCTCCCTTAGCAGACAATTCAGAAGCCAATAGCTGATCCAGAGCAGCTTTCTCAACATGGTCGTAATGAAGGCAAGAAGGATGTTTCCCACGGTGGTAAGAAGTGTGCTTCGCTTACAGGTGGGCGGAATTTGTCTCCTCAGGAGGATTCTTGGGTTATTGTGGTTCGTCGTAATGCCAAACAAGATTCTCGCTCCTTCCTCCGCCGCCCCCAATCACTCAAACCTTTCAATGCAGAGGTAGGGGATTTTATATGAAACCTCAATCTTCGTGTGCTCCGGCAGTAAAAGATAAAAGGACTTCTGATTCTGCTTTGCGCTTTGATGTGCGTGGAAGGCTTGTGCCTCCTAGGGATATTTTCTACTCCCAGCAACAACAATTTCCTTCCCGTGCTTTCATTGCAGGTTTGCATAGGGCAGATCTTGTTAATGTTATCCAAGGTGAAATGGAGAGATTTCAGGCTGCCGAGGCTATTGATGTAAAAGGGAAAGGGAAAGGGAAAATGGTGGTTCAGTAGTTTCTCTCATTTGTGATTAATCATGAAAATTGCTCTGTGGAATGTGAAAGGTATTTCTTCGGCCAACAAGTAATATCGGTTGTGGAAAGTTGTGTTAGCTGAAAAATGGGATGCTTTTTGTGCTATGGAGCATAAACAGCACGCTTTGGCTGGATCTTCTTATATATACAAGGATTATGTGGTTTTTTTAGTGGTCGACCTCCGCACAAATCAGGAGTTATGTTGGCTGTCAAATCCTCCCTACAACCATCGTTGGTCTCTCAGGACCCTTGAGGCTAATTTCTGATTCTAGAAATAATTTACGAGGGAGAGGTTTTGTGGTTTGTAGGCATGTATGCTCCTTCTACTGCAAGGGAACATCGTCAACTTTGGGCTGACCTACATTGCCTTGCCAAGGCTCGTTAAGGCTTTGTTTTGGGTGATTTTAATGCCTGTGTTTCTCGGGATCAAGTGACTTCTCCGCATTCGGTTATGGATGGTCTTGAGCGACAAGCTTGGGATGCTCTTGCAGCAGTATCTTTGAAACAAGACATGTGGTCCTGGATGTATCCATCACAAGCCGGATATACTTATCGTTCTTTTCAGCATCCAAAAACTTGGACTAGACTGGATAGGATCTACATTTGCAAGAGTGACTCTTTTCTTCCTGCAATGACTGATATGTGGGTGGAAAGACAACATGTTTTGTCAGATCACTACCCTTTGGTCCTAGAAATGAGCCACAAACCTGTTCGTGCATTTAAGGCTCTCCTTGCTCATTTGCCTCTTCAATTTAATCAATCTTTTTTGCAGCAAAAGTAGTTTTTGAAAGATATTCAGCAACTGATAGCTTCTTTATGCTCGAAGGTTCTATCTAGAGGGATGGAAGCATGGTCAGTTTTTAGGGATAATACACGAGTGTTATCCCTATATTAGCTCATTCCTTGTCTCTGTGTCAAATTGGGGATTCCAATGATGACTTGCTCACATGCATTGAATGGTTGAAAGGCAAGGTCCAATATCTTCAGGAAGAGGAATATGCAAAATACAAACTGTTGGCCAGAGCCGAAGCTTTACATGATAATAACTATCAAACTCATCAATTTTTTGCTCGTCTGCATCAGAAATATGCCCAAGAAAATATTGTACGCTTAAAGGATGGGCAAGGTGATATGGTGACTAATCTTGCCTCCATTATTCAGATGATTGTTGACTTTTATCGGTTCTTGTTGGGTCCGCAAGAGATTCTTTTCGATACTGTTCTCTCTGCTTAAACATATATTTGCGACCTAGTCAGTAATCAGGTCAAACCAGAATGGGCGAACTTAATGGAGGCCAATATTTCAAAAGATGGAGTGGAAGAAGTGTTGTCTCACTTGCCTCGACGGAAAAGTCCTGGCTGGGATGGGCTTCCTAATGAGCTATTTTCAACCCATGTGCAACTGCTTAAGGACCCATTAACTCACTTGTATCAGCAAGTGTGGAACTTTGGTATGATGCCTTCAGATTGGAAGATCGTTGTCATTAGGTTGTTGCCCAAGGTTCCCTCTCCAACCTCTTTGAAACAATGGAGACCCATTTCTGTTATGGGGTCGTTATATAAAATCTTCTCCAAAATTATTACCAACAGATTGCAGAAAGTATCTCCGCACCTCATTCATCCACGTCAATACGGTTTCATTAAAAATCGGAATATAATGCATAACATTTTGAATGTTCAACTGGGAATTGACTATGCCAAAGCTTCTAGCCAGTAGGTTGTTATGTTTCAGCTGGATATTGAGAAGGCATTTGATCATGTTAGCTGGTCATTTTTGCAGCAATTAATGTCTACAATGGGTTTTGGGCCCCATATGATTTCTCTAGTTGATACCATTAGTTAGGGTGTTATGGCTCGTATTGCTCTTAATGGAGGGATTATAGAGGAAATTGCCTTATCTCGATCTCTTCACAAGGCTGTCCTCTCAGCCCTTTGTTGTTTGCTTTGGTAACTCACCCGATACTCTCATTATTGGATAAGTTGGCAGCTCAAGGTGAGATCGTTGGCTTATCTCTTCCTTGCGGTGACCAACTTGTGGGTCAATCTTTTGTAGATGATTCCTTTATGTTCCTAAAGTTTGATCGCACTAATGTTAATTGGGCAACGGTGGCCTGGAATCTTTTTGCTTTGGCATCGAATCTTCACATTAATTAATCTCTCTTTTTTTCTTTTTTCTTTTCGTAAAAGGTAATTGTATTAATTACGAAAAAAGTACAAGATTACATGATGACATGATTACAAGAGACACGAGGGCCCTAGCCCAACGTGTGGGAAATCCCCGTACTAATGTACTACAAAGGTTACACCAATCATGGCAACGACCCAGAGGCTATTGCCATATGCCAGGGATGCAAATCCTCCCGAGGGAGCAAGTCGGAATGTCGAATGAGATCTAGCTGCCAATGCAAAAGCCCTTTAAGCCTGGCAATATGTCTCGGTACATTAGAGGCCGAATCAAAAAGAAAAGCATTGCGCGTGGTCCAAATGTGCCAGCATCCCCAGTATCTGAAAAAGGGAAATAAGATCTTCATATGTAATTGTGGCGGCGTGGGGTACTTTGGGCGCACAAAAACCCAATCGAAAGGAGTCAGTGAGAACCCCACCACCGCTTGCCAGATTTGCGACAAGAGAAACCAGATATTCTTGGCGAGCGGGCAAGAAAGAAAACGATGTCTGGCCGATTCCACGGTAGTGGTACAGAAGAAATAGTTGCCATTCGAGATTCGACGCTTGGAAAGGGCCGAGGCAAGAGGAAGACCACCAATCATCACCCGCCAAAGGAAGACCTTGCATTTGAAAGGTGCCTTATTCAGCCAGCCCTCCATCAAGGTTGCCTGTCACCATGTCCGCGATTTCCGCAGTCCCCAAACAGTATTAGCTTTCACACCCAGCCATTGGTGATCTCGAATGAGAAGATGATACACCTGATTGGTAGAGGCCTTTTCCAGACTCAACCTGCCTGCAAGGTCCCAGTCCTGCCAAGGACGATCCACAGCCAGGGCAGGAAAGGGTTGCCGACCGTGAAGCTCCAATAAAAGCTTGTCCCATAAACCACGGTATCCGCGCAGGATCCTGAAAAGTCTCCGAGCAGTCCGAAACGATGCGAGGACATTGCGAGTGGCAAGGGTAGCATCCGCAATCGACGTCGACCTAAACGGGCCATGCGGTTAAATCTCGGTCTGAGCTGATGTTTGTCTTCCCACGAGACTAATCTGGAAACTGCCAGCAATTCCAGCTGAAAGGAGTTAGACTGCACACGGTCCCCTACTGGATGCCAACGGGCCTTTTGGAGCACCACTTTCCAAGAGCCGACCAAGTGCAATAACAAAGAGGAAGAGGGACTGGAAAAGCGAGAGTCAGAATTAAGGACATGCCACCAGGAGGCCCGAAGCCGTGTGTTACCATGTCGTAGCCCGCTGTCCTCAAGAAAATAACGGGCTATGATGGTCCACGGGTGATGATCCACACACATGGCACGAAAAAGAGACCAACGAAGAGCCACCATATGAGTTTCTGCATCCAAAATAGCACCACCACCCATGCGTTTAGGGGTACATGTATGCGGCCATGAAATCCATGAAATGCCTGACTGCAGGGAGTCCTTCCATAGCATGAAACGAACAGGATGAGTAAGAGCCTTCAACGTAGTAGGCGTCCATGGCAGCAATGGCAGGAAATACGTTAGCATGGGTAGCATAATGGTCTGAGCCACTTTGAGGCGCACATGGAATGGCCACGCTTGCGACTTCCAATACATAAACTTCGTTGCCAGTTTTTGTGAAATCCACTCCAGTAGGTCCTTTGGCCGTACATCCACTCCCAACGGGTAGCCAAGATGCCTGACAATGGATCCACGGGAAACCACCTGACCCTGCCAGCCTAATGACTGTAAATCAGGCTCCGTGCAACTGAGAATGGCCGACTTAAAGGCATTGATGCGAAGACCCGAGGCCTGACCAAAGAGCGTCCAAACATCTAATGCCTTTCGAATGTTGTCCCTGTCTGCACGCAAAATCATAAAAGTATCATCAGCCAGAGATTGGCTAATGAAGTGCTGCCCCAAAGGAAGAGACAATCTGGCTAGCTGAGCCGAAGCCGCCATTGAGGATAACATTGAAAGGACCGGGTGAGTTGCCAGGGCAAAGAAGAGAGGACTCAAAGGGCAACCCTGTCGGACCGAGCGAGCAAGGACAAATGGCTCTGTAACCCCACCATTGAGCATAACTCTTGAAGAAGCCGCAGCACTAATGGTGTAGATCAATTGGGACATCCGTGTACCAAAGCCCATAGCAGACATGAGATCTGCAATGAAAGACCAGTCCACATAGTCAAAGGCCTTTTCCAAGTCCAGTTGAATCAAGACCACTTCCTGACTGGAATGCCGCGCATAGTCAATAGCCATTTGCACATTCAAGATATTATGGAGAATGTTGCGACCCTTGATGAAACCATATTGGAGGGGATGCACAATAGCTGGAAGATGCTTGTGAAGCCGATTCGCCAGCACTTTGGAGAAGATTTTGTACATCAAGCCCATCAAAGAAATTGGTCTCCAGTGTTGCAGCTTTGACAGCGAAGGGACCTTGGGAATCAGTTTGATAACGCCTTCTTTCCATGAGGAAGGCATGACCCCTGTTTCCCAAACCTGCTGACACATGACCGCCAATGGCTTCACCAACTGCGCAGCCGAGTGCTCAAAGAATTCATTAGTGATACCATCCCAAGCAGGACTTTTATCCTTAGGCAGATGCAACAAAACATCCATAACCTCCTCCTCGCAAATATCCGCCTCCAAAGTGGCTTGCATGTCAAGTGGAACCTGCTGACGGACCAGATGATAGAAGGCCGAGCGGGCATGCGTAACCTGGCTAGAAGGCGAGGGAGAAGAGCCAAGAAGTTCCATAAAATAATTCCTGCACATGGTGACAATGATCTGCGGATCAGTGACCATGCGACCTTCCGAATCCTGGAGCCTGGTCATATTTTCGCGAGCCGGAGAAGCATGCAAGGCGCAAAAGAACTTATGAGACTGGCAGGCACTATCTTGCAATGTGTCAGTCAAGTTATGCAGCTTGGCCTGCTGACAAGATTTCAACTGAAAAACTTGAATAAGATGGGCCAAACGCCTTTCCAGTGACAGCAGAAAATCATCATCTGGGGAATCCACGAGCAAGGAACGGACCAAAGCCAGTAAGTCCTGTGCTGCCTGTCGACGTCGCCGACAAAGAGAGGCATGATGAATCCCATACTGCCGAGCAACCCGCTGCACATTAGAAAGCAGCCGCGCAAATGCTGCCAGGCCGGCAGAGGCGAAGTCCAATAAGAATCTCTCAATCAATTGCTGCATATAGCCCTGAAAAATTGGATGCGTCAAATAAGAGGAGTTGAAACGTAAAGGGAGCCTATCCAGCAACAGCGTAAAAGGTGCAATAGAGTGTGCCCGCATCTCAAACTGGAGGGGGAAATGGTCCGACAACGCATATTGCTGCAAGACCTTCATTTCCAGCATTTCGGGAAGAAAATCATCCCCCTGCATGATATACATTCGGTCCAACCGCGACCAATTAGTGGCATATTGTGCGGAATGAAAAGTAAAGCCTGAAAAAGAAGGGTGAAGCCACGACCAAAGATCTTGTATAAGCACGCGCAAAGCAAAGGAATTCCACACGCGGCTTTCCGGCGTATCCATTACCGAATGCCCCGAAGTGGACTGAGAAGAGTCAACACACATATTGAAATCTCCCATCAAAAATCCCCTTCGGCCAAGTGACATGGAGTCCTGCAAAGTCGACCAAAGATCCCGTCGGGAGGCAGGATCGTTTGGAGCATAGAGGCCCAGCAACCATAAAATTTCTCCTTCAAATAAGACTTCGATTACCAGAAAGCGGCCCTGCACATCATTTTTGACAAGAACAGGCTGGTATTTTTCATGGACAATCATCAGCACGCCCGAATAGTGCGTAGCATGTGTCCCTGCATAAAACAGACGGAATCCATGACAATCAACAATTTTGGCTGCTTCAGCGTGACTTTTGTGCTCAACTGCACACAATACATCCCACTTATTCTCATGCAAGACAGTCCAATGGCATGTTGCTTATGGCGAGAGCAAATGCCTCGCACATTCCAGGTGGCTATCTTCATATATCTTTCAAAAAAGGGAGTCAGGAACGAGGCGGTTGTTGTCTCGATTTCACCTTTTCCGCGAGAGCATCTAGGACACCCTCATCCAGAAAATCAGCCAATACTGCATACGAATTCTGGAGACCTGCTTTAGAGGTAGAAGGAAAATCCACTGCCTTGGAAGCAGGGCGGGGATAACGCCGATCCCAGGGTGTAATCACATTACCTTTTGTATCAAACACCAGCTTAGCAGGTGGGCCCTTGGGGCCGTCTGTATAGGCTTTCCTTGTAGACTGATTACGGGGGGCAGACGGGGCGATAGTACGCGCAGCCGGCTGTGAGGTGAACATTTCTTTCCTGCGCATATACGTGCGCACGGAGTCCTGTGAAGTAGTAGGCCTAGGATCGGCCATGCCTGCATCCAACTTTTTACCTTTTTTTGGACGGGCCTCAATCCAATCAGTGCTGCGAGAGTCCAAACCCAGGACCTGTTGCTTGCCTTTATCCACAACATTTGGCGGCTGAAGGGCCTCCTGTGTCGGGGCATCAAGGACCATGTCATCCTTCAGCAGCACAGCCTGTGCATCCTCGGAAGACGGTTGCCGTTCAGGGCATTCGGCCATGAAATGCCCCAATTTACCACATGAAAAGCAGTGGCCTGCAAAATTGCCCCATTTCAAGCGAAAATGCAAGGGATGCATGCCAGAACAATTGAGGCGAAGCCACGCAGGCCGTTTCCTGGCTGTGTCCCATAACATGCATAGATGGTTGCGATTCATAGCCCTGAGGCTTGGGGGCACCAGCACTGTGCCCACAACGGCCATCGCATCCTTCAACAATGGCCAATAAACTGCCGGACAATTTTCCACTTCCACCCATACCGGGCATTCGCGTTGAAGCAGACGCTGGAAATCGGCCATCGGGCGCCATGGTACAACATGGACCAAGCGGCGATCAAAGAATAATGGCAGCTTGGACAGGAGTTCAGCGCGATGGGTTTCTGATTTCAACAGTACCTCATAAAAGCCGCGAGGTCCAAGGAAGATCTCCTCAACACATTCCCCTTGCAGTAGATGATGCATCCACTGGCGAATATGTGAAAGCACGGGGATTCTGCCAGTGAAGAAAAGTATGACTGCACAGTCATAAAAGATTGAGAAGGACCGCAAGACTGATTTCGGGTCCACCGTGGCTTCCAGCACATCATCAGTTCCCGCATCCGAAAAAGTTTCATTGTTGTGCTGGACATAGTCGCCAAGCAGAGAATTGGCGAAGTCCAGCAAATGCTCCCAATCTATCTCCTGCGAATCCACAGGATCAGAGGCAACCTGCGCATAGGAACGGTCCTGAGGACCCATTGGCTCGTCAGGAGTATGCTTGGAACGTTTGCCCGCAGGCGGCAGTTCAGAGCCCGGAGGCATCTCCTCCATGCAGGGCACCATATCCTCCGGCTCCTCGGTATCGGAATCAGGGCCAAGGGCTGCCACCGTCCGGTCGAGAAAATCCATATCCAGGCCAGCCATATTGCTGTCTTCTGGCGTCGCCCGCTCTCTCGCTCTCTCTCTCTCTCTCTCTCTCTCTCTCTCTCTCTCTCTCTCTCTCTCTCTCTCTCTCTCTCTCTCTCTCTCTCTCTCTCTCTCTCTCTCTCTCTCTCTCGCTCTCTCTCGCGCGCGGAACAGAGACGAAAGGTCGCACGCAGGGAGGCAGCACGAGTCGAGAGGACAGACAACGGCAGGGTAGAACGACCTGTGCACGAGGCTAAGGGGAGACGTCAGGCAAGACGCAGAGCAGTGAGGCACGCTCGCACAGCAGGGTTCCGATCTGGGCAGACGGCGAATGGCCAAGGCAGAAGGCGGGAAGGCAGGAAACGAAGCAGGAACGAGGAAGAACGTGCAAGTACGGGCGTCCGCAGCGACTTGCAACCAGCCACAGGTAGGCGCCCGCGAGCAGGTCGACGTCCGGCAGCAGGAGGCGAGAACGCGGCGGCTCAGGTCAACGTCCGGCAGCAGGAGGCGATAACGCGGTGGCTCAGGTCGACGTCCGCGGTAGGAAGCAGCAACGTCGGCGGCTCAGGAACAGGGCGTCCACAGGTAGGTCACGGACAGGGCACGACAGTCCTCCATCGCGATTCTCTCTCTCTCTTCTCTCTCTCTCTCTCCATTAATTAATCTCTCTCTCTCTCTCTCTCTCTCTCTCTCTCTCTCTCTCTCTCTCTCTCTCTCTCTCTCTCTCTCTCCAAGCTATTAACTAACTGAATGACTAAGACCCAACCCCTAAAACGTTTTCTCAATTTGCATGGGTATTTTTGCCAAGTAGCAACCTTCTAAGCCCATTTTTCAACATTATCCAATCATTTAATTAATTTTCAAAATTAAGTAATCTTGAAAATTAATTTCAACCCTTCTTACCTTGCCCACAATTAAATATACCCATCTATAATTAAATTGGCTAGGCCATTTGCAACCTAGAGTGATTCCCAGCCTTTGTTGACCCTTAGACAAGCATTAATTAATTAATTAATGCTAGTCCCTAGTGTCAACATCGACACTTATTAGCCAAAAATTTGTCACAGGGTCAAAACTGACACCAACTGATCCCCAAAGCCCAGCTAGCATAACTTATCACAACTTTCGCCTTTGACACCCACTGCATCCTCAGGGTCCTTGGTCTATTACCATGAAATAATTGCCATGTGCATCACATGTGCTTAAACAACCTTACACATTTGATTAATATTAATCAAATGTTATCGGCAAGATTAAAGCATCTCAAAATTTCACGTCCCCATGACAGCTCACCTACTGTACAATTTTCATCCTCTTTTCCCCTTTTTCCCTCCACCTATCCTTTAGCCAATGGGCACCTTGGGCAACATAGAGTCCCCAAATATTTGACCTGGGCTAGTATCTTTCATGCAATACAACAAAGACTAGACATCCAACAAGTTTTTAAAAGAACAATAGAGAATGAATGACAACAAAAATTACCTTCCAGAGTTCAATACAAGTAAAATTAGAAGCTTATGCACCTTCATCAAAGAGACAGATAGTGTCCTTGCCTTTGTGTCGCAAACAAAATAACTTAAGCTTCTTCATGTTCAAAAAAGAGACTTATAGATGGAGTGGCTCTTTTGGTAGGAGTCAACCTAAGACACATGCTATGAATAGATGATCAAATGCAATCAACACCACACTCCAACAAACTACAAGTTGCACCAAAGGAAAGATAAGGATGTTGTTAGAAGCAAAATGATAACATGGATGGCTTATTTCACCCACTTTACCTTATACTAAGGCTGATCAATCCAACTAGTCTAGTGTTGCAAAGTCCAATGACAAGGATAAGAACAAATGCAAGGGCAAGCCCATGGGTAGTAAGGGAGACTCTTCCCAAAACAAACTCCATAAGAGGAGACATAAGAGGCTCATAAATATAGCAAGCGTGCCACATGCAAGCAATGGAGCATATTGCCAAGAATTATCCAATGAAAAGGACTTCACTTCTCAGACAAGAGTCAATTGTTGGGCTAAAAATTTGTTACCCACTGATTAGCTCTTAAAACAGTCCCAAAACAATAAACCACCAAAAATTCCATTAAATGGCGAGCGGTTCTAGAGAGTTTATGTGTACAATGTCCCACATGCAAAACCCTAATTTGGGAGGATCCTTCTACATCTATAAATAGACAAGCTGCCCACCATTCAGCCCAATCCTTGTATGTAGGTTTTTGACTCCCATGTGCACATTTCGGCCATCAACCTTCCACTCAATGGCTGTCCATCCTATGCAATTGCTGCCACATCATCACCATCTTCTTCAACACCTGGCATCTCCATTCCTACTGTCGCCTTGCTATCTGGAGGCCTCATACTATTGCATTTTCAACTGCTAGTTGTCGCCTGTAGTTTCCTCATCATTTGTCAATATGATTGAGTGTTACATTTATTGTGTAACTTGTTGGGAAACAAGCACGAGGGATGACCGTCTAGGGGGCCTTGGGCACCCGAACGGGATCAAGGGGAGCCTAGGAAGTAAGTGAGTTTAAAAATAGTATAACTCACCTGAAGTCGACGGCTGGCGGGGGAGCCACGATTTCATTTTGGCCAGCAACTTCCAAGGTGTGGCTAAGTGGAGAGTGGAAGAGATCTCTCTCGTGCTCATTTCCCTAGAGCTGAGTGGGCATCACCAGTAGAAGACAAAAAGACAGTCCAGTATGTAATACTCGTATCATAATACTGGTATCAAAGCCACTTCGACCACATCATGTGTTGGCGACGACTGCAGTCGGGCCACGTCCTGCCGAAACGATCGGGTACTGTCTTCAATCGTTGTGGCCACGTTCTGCGTCATCGTGTCCCATCTTCAATCGTTGCGGCCACATGATCAGGTTCTGTCTTCAGTCGTCGCGGCCACATTCTACGTTAGCGTGTCCTGTCTTCAGTCATTGCGGCCACATTCTGCATCAACATGGGCCACATTAATTATCACTCTAGCCACGGCCTTGTTTCCACGCAACCTGGCTGTGGTGTTTAATCACACCCTTACCCATCGCTCCTGCCGATAGGCTTTGTTTCCATGCAACCTGCATACAACCACTACACATTGGAGGAAAGTCGCATTGTTCCTCACGTTCTTTCTACTATTGAGCTGTAAAGGCCATTGACATCTGTCCTACCTTTGTAATCAGGGAAACACCCCACCTTTGTCTACAAATTTCTTCTAATTTCTTTCCAATTCCAGTGTATAGATGGGGGAAAAAGGAAGAGAGAGGGGGCAACAGAAGGTTCTAGTTCCGGGGACCACCCTATGGTGGATCCCCATGAAACTGAAATGCAAGAAGAACACTAGGAAGAATTTTTTGCTACACGAGAACAATTTGATGATTTAATGGCTCGTGTGCAAGCACAGGGGGTTCAAATGGAGTTGCTAACTCAAGCACTCACACCGAAATAAAATCCCAATCAGCCTTATTACTAGAAAGGTATAAAGGTAAGGTAGAGACCTCAGATATTCCATCTTCATCAAAAAGATGTAGATGTGACTATGCGAGATTCTAGAGAACCCCACCAAAAGCTGAGAGATAACACAATGTTAAAATATATGAAACCCCCTCAATTTCATGGGAAGGAAAAAGATAGAAATAAAGATACTATCTTTAATTTCCTCCAAAAATGGGAGGATTTGCACAAACTTAAGAATACTCCACCACATCTCCAAGCGCTAGAGGCCAATCTAACCTTGGGGCCAAAAGCATATAAATGGTGGAGAACTTTAAAGGAGGCAAATAAAATACCTGAAACTTGGGCTCAATTTGAATCGGTCTTTTTGAAAGAATTCCTTCCTGAAAATGAAATGGAAAGAAATTGGGAAGATTGGGATTTTGTCAAACAAAAGGGAAGACCTTTGCTGCCATATTTCAAGGAGTATCGTGAGATAATCCTCAAATTGGAAGGAATAGATGAATTTCAAAAGACAAGAGGATTCATAAGGAAACTAGATAAGGCTTGTAAAAAGGAAGTGAAAAGGAGTTCACCTAAGACACTTGAAGACGCAATTAAATTTGCATTAATCAATGAAGATAATATGTGTCTAGGTGCACTCACTAGTCTCACTGATACAGAGCCCAAAACTAAGGAATTTGAGACCTCAAAATTTGTAGGCAAATCCAAAAGGAAAATGCCATTCCTTAAGGGTAAGAAACAACCCTTTGAAAAGAAACAATATGTAAGGCCAAAGTTAAGTCAAGATGACTTTGATAAGGCCAAAAAAGAAAGGTTGTGTTTCAATTGCCTATCCCCTAACCATGCTGCTTGGAATTGCCCTCAAAGAAAGAAGGGGGAAGATAAAGGAAAGGATAAGGACAAGAGCAAGGAAAAACAGAAAAAAATCCATGTAGTGCAAATCCTGGAATTAAAGGGGCATGAAAGGTATAAATCTTTAGAGGACTTGCACAAGGATGTACAACATAGGTGTTGTATGTCAACTTCTATGTGGCAACCTACCTTTGGGCCAGATGATTTAGTTAGAGTGCATGGATTGATAGCTGGAAAGAGGGTTAGAGTCATGATTGATGACTCTGCTACCCACAACTTCATAAATTATGCACTTGTCAAAAAGTTGAAACTTCCCCAGCAACAGAGTGAGCATCAATATGTTGTTCGTATGATGCAAGGTCAGAATAATAAAATATGGGATACAATGGTATCCAATTTGGAAATCGAGATCCAAGGATATAAAGATAGGCTTGATTTCCAAATTATGAATATGGAAAGAGCCGATATCGCTTTAGGGAGAGAGTGGCTATGGGGATTAGAACCATCCTTAAAGCGTAGTTATCATCATAATACACTGGAATTTGAAAGGGATGGTAAGACTTTTGTGATTCAAGGTGAACATGAAGTATCTAATAACCCTTTGATGTGTTCCGTTGAAGTTCCGAAGTTGATAAAGAAGGAAGCTTGTGAGGTATATATGTTATGATCCCTTCCTATACAGGACACTTTTACTTCTTGTAATATAAAGCAATAATTTTCTTATGTTTATGAGTTGAATGTAAATAATGAATTAAGTGGTTTGCTAGATGAATTTAAAGATGTGTTTCCATCTGACTTACCTAGTGGCCTTCCACCAGACAGGGGTGATGTAAATCACCCAATTGGCAAGGATGCACGCCCTATTTCTAAACCACCTTACAGGCTAAGTGAAACACAGCACCAAGAAGTCGAAAGACAAATTAAGGATTACCTTGATAACGGGTTTATACAACCCAGAAATTCACCTTGGGCTTCGCCAATTTTATTAATGAAGAAAAAAGATGGTTCTATGCGACTTTGTGTTGATTATAGAGCACTTAATAAAATAACAGTGAGGAATAAATTTCCTATGCCTAGAATGGAAGATCTTTTTGATCAATTACAAGGGACAAAATTATTCACAAAGATTGATTTAAGATCAGGCTATCACCAAGTAAGAATTAAGGCCCAGGATGTTCCTAAGACGGCATTTCGTACTAGATACGGGCATTATGATTTTTTGGTGATGCCTTTTGGTCTCACTAATGCACCAGCTACTTTTATGAAGCTGATGAATAGTGTATTACGGCCCTATCTAGGACACTTTGTAGTAGTCTTCTTGGATGATATCTTGATCTTTAGTAAATCAAGAGAAGAACATTTGAAACACTTACGGTTAGTATTCCAATTTTTAAAGAACCCATTCCCTTTATGTGAAGAAAACTAAATGCGAATTCTTTGCACAAGAGGTCAAATATTTGGGGCATATTATCTCGAAAGAGGGAATCAAGGTGGATCTAGAAAAAATAAGGGTAATTATTGAATAGCCATCTCCAAGGAACCTGGAAGAGCTGCAGATCTTCCTAGATTTATCTAGATTTTATTGTAGATTCATTCGAGATTATGCCAAGATAGTTGTTCCAATGACGGACCAACTTAAAGGAAAAGGAATGAGCTTTAATTGGGGAATAGACCAAAATGAAAGTTTTAAAAAACTTAAGGTAGCTATTGCTACAGCTCCAGTACTATTAATTGTGGATCCCAATAAACCATTCGTGGTTGAAGCTGATGCTAGTGACACGGCAGTAGGCGCGGTCTTATTACAAGAGGGTCGACCGGTTGCTTTTGAAAGCAAGAAATTAGACCGTGCAAAACATAATTATTCTGTTTATGAGACGGAGCTGTATGCAATAGTACATGCAATGAAAACCTGCCTTATCTCACTCTAGTTCTAGCCAGGCTCTGTAGCCTTTGACAAGTTGTTGCTTATAGACCTTGGTTAGTGAAACTTTGGACTAGTATGAGGTTCTAAGCACATGAAATGCATGCCATCTAGAGAGCAAGCTTGTCCAGTATTGTACATGATCTACTTCAGGTATAAGGTCTAGAGCTTCTTTCAAGTGAGTACATTAGAAGTCATCTCTGCCGATTCAAGGGGGACAACTGTGTATTTGCAAGTGCTACTTGAGTGTTCATTCCATGAATCATTGACTGTGCAATTTCTGTGTCTGCCGTTTGGCTTTCAATGTGCCCAAGTTTCTGGCTTTTTCACTCCATTTTCTGTGCAAGTTTGCTGCTTAATCAGTGATTCCACCCCTGTTTGTGGCTCTGCTAAGTTTGTGGCCAGCATTGTTTCACCCAAGTCTGCTGTCTTTCTTCACTCAGTTGGTAGCCTGCCTCAATGATGCAACTGCTGTTTCAAATCATCCTCCTTCAGGTTGCACATCATCAAAGTAGTGGAGTGCTGCATTTTGCCCATGACTGGTCCACCCACACTACTGCACTTGTGTGTGTCTAAGTCCACCCAATGATTCAACCAAGATGATGACACTAGTGATGCTACATTAAGTACTTTTGCCAGTGCATGTTTCCCTTCAAGAAGCACACAAAAGATCAATGCATGATCACTAATCCCAAAGATAAGATGGGATTTTGGGTGCCTTCTACTTCCATGAAAAACATCAGTGAGACATCTCCTATGTGTGCACCATAGAAAGTATCAATGCTGCATAAGCCTTGCCATCTTCAAAAGCTTCCAAGTACTCATCTCATTGGTTCACAAAGTCCTCTTCATGAACACATCTAGCTCAAATTTTGCATCTAAAGTATTACTCACCTTACACATGTAGCACAAGCCATGAGATCAAGGTTAATCTCAAACAAGGGTAGCAACTGATCAGTAGGGTTTTGTAATGGGGTTGCCATAGGTTAGAAGGGGATATATGCCAGTATCAAAACAACGGTACAAAAAAACAGGCAATAAAAGGAAGCCATAGAAGATAAAATGCAGCCAATAAACACCTTAATAACCCAAATGGTAAGGTTTTATATGATCATGTGTTAATGCTTGATTGAAATGCGATCTCACCACACATCTGATGGTTGCCAAGCTGACACTTGCAGTCTAGAAAGCAACATCTTTGATCCAAAAAGAATACACCACGTAAAGTTCAGCTTGTAGGCCTAGATATAAGCAAGGATTGTACTATCATTTCACCCAAATGCTTAACCATGAAGGCCTAGACGCTTACACAAAGTTAAAAGCAGCAATCAACCATATAAACATCACAAAGTGTCAAAAAGCAACATCTTTGATCCAGCAAGAATACACCATGCAAAGTTCAGCTTGTAGACCCAAATACAAGCAAAGATCATACTATCATTTCACCCAATGCTTAAAAATGAAGCCCTCGATGCCTACGCAAAGTTAAAAGCAGCAATCAACCCTAAACATCCCACAATAAGTGTTTATTCTACAAGTATAAAATCATTCTTTTAAGTTTGTGTACCTTCCAACTTCCAAGCTATGATGTCTTCCAACTTCCAAACTAACAGCCTAAATGCACACATCTTCCACTTGTACTTCATATCCATGAGGGGAGGTTTTATAGCCCCTTCAGGAAATTTTAACTGCTACAGGAATATTTTTTGAGAATAGAATGTCATTAATTAGATACATTCTAAAGAGTCTATTGAGCCTAAGTTTTGACCAAATACAATTGTCATATCCATAGTAAAGAATTGCAAGAAAGGTATGATGCAAAATGTAGATAAGGAAGGCATGGCACTGCACACGAGTATGCTTGTGTTGTGTGTGCACACATGCACGCGTGTGCGTGTGTGTGTGTGTGGGATATGACAATCTAAGATTTGGCAGGTGGCTTGGGGTTTTCAATTGTATTCTTTTCATCCTTTTCTATTTTAATTTTTTGTTATTGTATTTTATTACAAGATCTCTGTATCCAGATTCCAAGTTTGTTGTTCTAGTCTTACACACTTTATTACAGCCTTGAGCCCCATGTGATTGGATCAACAAGTGTATCTACCTCACTTGTGATACATGCCACATTGTCCCTAGTTGGGAATGTCAATCCTAAAAATAACAAACATCATTTGTACTCATCACACATTCTAGCTTTACAATGCCCAAAGGCTTATCAAATCACCAAATACAACTCTTTTGATAGTCTACAAGTAGATCAGCATACCAGAGGAGTAGACAATCACAATCAATTACTTTCATGAATTGTAACCATCATAAAATCAATTTTTTAGTTTCCCCAGAATTGAATGCTCCTTTAATTTCTCCATCTTTTTTATGTGTTTTTCAGTTGCCATGCTCAATCTAGTTCCAATATGCTTTTTCACATGACCTCCTTATCAGAAGCCACAAGAAGTCCAAGTACAAACTTGTTATTTCCTTTCACTGAAATGGAAAGATGATTGTCAAAGCTTCAGAGTCCAGACCATGCTTTACAATACTATGCATTAGTACTCTAATCCTTTCTCAACTTTCAAAAAAAGGGTGTACTTGCTTGCATTCCAGCATGATATACCTTACCACAAGTGCTTCCGTCTTGTGGGGCAGATGGCCCCTCCATATCTATTTCCTTATGTTCAATGGTGGGCTTGTCACATAGCAGCATTACTCCTGACCAATGGGCAGGAATGCAGATCTTTGTGATACTCCTTTGGCCCACAGTAAGAGCCAGGGAAATGAAGCCCACAAGCATAAGTTCTGTTCACATGTGAAAAGATGAGTGTGGGATTAGCTTAAGCCACCAAATTTATTGTCCCCATTCATTTTCACTAAGGTTCTAGTCATGATATGATCCAGTCCTAACCTTCTTTGATCTTCTCAATAGCTTCAGCAAGTGGGGCTGTGTGCCTGTTCTTCTTGAGGGCCTACGTAAGAGCAAACAAAACAAAGAAAGGTCTAGCATATCTGATCTTTCAAAACGTCCGTCCAAAACTCATTCTTTCAAAAGTCGTTCAGATGGGGTAGAAGACAATGAGTTCCAATGAGTTCCAACATCATTCCCCATTCATATGCTCTCTCTCTCTCTCTCTCTCTCTCTCTCGCGTTCATAATATTTAGATATTAGCCTTATACTAGAATGCATTTTTTCACTTTCATGGAAATTACAATGGACACAAGTGTACTTTGGTTTTGTCTCATAGGCTGGCTCTCTCTCTCTCTGTTGGAACTCATTGTCTTTTTCCTCTTGGCTGTTTGCCTGTTCTTCTCCTCTCAAAAATCATTCAGAGAGGTAGAAGAATCTCTCATACATGTCCAGTGAAGAAGATTGTGCGCTCCACGATGAGAGAGCACAGGATGAAGACGGTGCAAACGGATGCGATGATCCATGAGGGCGTATAGAGCAGGTTATGAACTGATTCTTCTGCAGCTACATTACTACTGCCTGATGATGATGACATGGTCGATGATCGCGTCTTGGCCGTCGTATCTCTCTGGGATTGCCAAGAGAAACATGGAGAGGGAGACGGGGCAAGAGAGCGAGGGAGAGGTGCATTTCTGATGATGGTGTTTTTCTTGAGAGTTGTCTACGTGCGGAGAAGCTGGCCGAAAGCGTGCTGGTAGCGCGCCGATCGCCGCCGAATGCTGATGACGAAGATGTACCTTTCTCTCTCATTATTTATGCGCCGCTCTTTCTTCGTTTCTTCGAGCCTGTCTTCAGACTCTTCACCAGGCCCAAGTTGCTCGCAAATAATTTGCGCACTGGTGGGAAGCCCATAAAAACAAGGTTTTGGTCGTACCAACTGTTTTGCAAAAGATTATAATTTTTCACCGATTTTCAAGCTGTGCTGGCCAATAGAAGTATGCCTCGCAAAAGGAAAAGCTTTCTTTCCCACATCATCGTCGGATAATATTAATAAGTTGAAGTTTAGTGTTCATTTTTGAAGGTTGCACAGCCCTTCTGGGCCATTATTGACCTGCTGGAGAATCCCACAATATTGCAAGCAATGCATTTGAAGGGGAAAAGAAAAAATTTGCCCTTCTTGGAGAAAGACAAAATTCTTCTAGCATTGCATTCAAAGGGCGCTTTTTTTCCTAAAATTTTAATATATTATATTATAAATAAATTTATTAATCATATTGCCTAAATTCCAATGCCTAATTAGTAGTGAGTCTACTAGTTAGTAGTAACTACTACTATCGAGATCCGAGTTACTAACTTACTAGTTAGTATAGAGTATAGTCTATAGATAGTAGACTATAGTACACCAAGCACTCTCAATTGGAAAATCAAAACCCTCAGGGCTTGGGCCTCCCTTAAGCCCTCATCTTCTTGAACGTGACAGCACCTCAAAACCCTCCCCTCACCTTCTTGAAAGCGACAGGCACCAACAGCACCATTGTACTATGTAGCGTTGAGACTCGAGTCAAGAGACTCAAGAGTCACCATTGCCTACAAGCTCTCGAGACTCGTAGCATGTAGGCTGTAGCCCGTGGGAGTCGAGTCCCCCCTCGCCAAGTTTCAACTTACATATGTTGGGTCTTGAGACTTAGAGTATTGACTCCCAAGGCTCGAACTTTGGAGCCTGGGCCCTGGAGGCTAGAGACGCGCCGCACGTAGCTGAGTCCTGACCAGACCACCACCCTGTAGGCTGGGAGTCGGGACGTGAAGGCTGGAGCGGCGGATGCTGGAGCGTGGTGCTACGTGCCAGCATGGGACGGTGCTTGTGTGCCAACGTGGGACGGAGCCTGCAAGTGGTAATACTAAATAGGTATCATTGTGGGCAGTGTTAAGTTGGCAGCAATACGAATTTGGGGCCTGGGTGTCGACTCTAGGAGGCTGGCCGCTAGAGGCCTAAGTTCTCCATGGAGTCTGCAGCAACCTACCTAGTACCCAGTGCCACTTGGCACTTCAGCTCGTATAATAGAAGCTGTCTTGAGGTCCAAGGAGCTAAAGCTTGCATAGTTCGAACTTTGAAGCCTCGAACTTCAAAGGTACATTCCTTGTCATATAGCATACATGATACGATTCTTGAGCTTGGAGAATTTAGATTTTAGCATACGATTCTTGAGCTTAGAGACTTTCAAAATCTAAGACTATTAATCTTAGATAGATAACTCAACATCCTACTCCTTCCAAATGTATGTCAATAACCCATTAATTTGCTAGATTGTTTTCTCAATCCTTCACATAAAGATGTATGATTTTACATGGTCCAAGTACTTGTACTTATATAACAATGTTCAACTAGGGTGGCCAAGTGGAGTCTCTCCTTGGAAAGAGAGCATTGATGCTTAGAGTGCCATTGTCCACACTACCATGGATATTTTTCTTTTTTTCTATCAGGAGTTAGGAGTCAAAACTAGTTAAAAGTAATGTAATTATTATATTGAAAGAGGTATTGTGGTCTTCAAGCATAAATGGAGATTCAATTTTTGATGTCTTTGCCTTGCAGGGTAGATTGATATTAGAGTATACCATCTAACTTTAAATCAAGTCTTCATTGAAACTTTGAGCAAGTATGAGTTCAACATTCTACCAATTTTTAAATCTCAAGTTTTATAGATTGCTAGTATTTGCCGCAGTCCACTACCATTTGGATTTTGGAGTGTCTAACTTTAGCATACCTTAACTTTTTGCATCCATATTATAGATATGGGTCGTCCTAAGAGGGAATTGAGTCAATTGACTCTATCTCTAGCACTTGCTCGAAAGAAACGGGTTGCTCAAGGAGATTCCATGCTTGTAACCGCCTCATTGATTGCACCTCCGCCCACATCTGACACACCTACTGCATCTACTCACATAAATGTGAGTTTGGATCTAAACATGCCTATAGGGGATGCAAGTGAAAGTGTGGATTCTTTTGATGAAGCTATGAGAAGTCTTGATGGGGTAAGAGAGCAATATGTTGCTCATGTAGATGCTACCCTAGATTATGAGGGTAGTGCACCTCAAAAAGTGAAAGGTCAATGCTCTTACAAAGAACATCGGAAAACATATCATCCATGGAGTTATTCATTGCACGATGCTTATGGTAAAGAAATGATTTTTTGTGCTATTGCATACAATTTCGAATGAGTAATGCGTTTGCTACTGTTGGGAGTACAGTACTTCAAAGGCCATCATTACAGACTCATGAGAAATCGAAGGAGCATGAGAAGGCTGCATTTCTATGGGCTGAAAAAGAAAGGAAATCTATGGTGCCTATGAGCTTGCATCTTGAAAAGATGGACTCTAATGCAGTAGATAAAAAGGTATCTCGTGTAAAAGTTCTTTTGAAAGTTTTGTATTTTATTTTCATTAGGGATAAGCCTTTGTGTGATTTTCAAAAGAATGTCGAGGAATTGGCATTCCTTGGAACACCAAATGTTCCTCTTGAGAATTGTTATGCATCCTACCTTTCATACACATCTTCTTTGCTTTTCTTGGAGGCATGTTATACACACTTTTATGAGATGGTTAAAAGTGAAATTATTGAGAGTCCTTTCTTCTCCTTGATGGTAGATGAAAGTACAGATGTTTCTAATGACCATCATATGATTGTGTGTATAACAAATTTGACAAACACTGGTCATGTATGCAATCGTTTCATTAGGTTGCTTCATACAAGAAATGGAACTGCAGCTGCTTTATATGATGCACTTTCAGAGTTCTTATGCATGTATGGTTTATCAAAATCAAAATTGGTGGGATTTGCCATTGATGGCTACAGTGTTATGATGGGCATGGAGAATGGATTGGTTGCACGTTTTGCCAGAGATGTACCTCATTTGGTTGGAATTCATTGCATTGCACATAGAGATGCTTTGGCAGTAAAAGATGCATTGGGTGGATTTCCTATTTTTGATGTTGTGGAAAAGGCAGTAAAGAAGGCTTACAAATGGGTGAATAGCTCTCATAAGAGACGTGAAGAGGTAAAGGACCTTGCTTCAAAGTTTCACCTTTCAGCCCATGAGATTTTGAGAATGCATGACATTCGTTGGTTATCACATGGGCAAGTAACAAAGAGGATGGTAACTTTGATGCCAGTGCTCTTGCGAATTCGGAAGTGAGAGAAATGTGATTTGTATACCTTCTTTACCTCTTTTAAAGTTTAGTTTTTTCTTCATTTATTGACAGATGTACTTCATCATTTGAATGTTTTGAACAAAAAGTTCCAAGTTGATCATGTGGATATTACTACAATTGGCACAGAGCTTCTGACTACAATCGATATTCTTCAAGCTTGCTTTATTGCAGGTGAGTTTGGTAGAGGTGCTGAGCATATTACTCAGTTTTTCAAGCAAGTAAAAGATGGTTACATGGTGTTTCAAAATGGTGCACAATTGATAGATAAGCATACACTGCATATCAATGTCTTGGGAAATAAAGATACAGCCAAGGATCTTATCACATGGGATGCTTGTATTGAATACACTGCATATCAATGTCTTGGGAAATAAAGATACAGCCAAGGATCTTATCACATGGGATGCTTGTATTGATGTTGGAAAACAGTTTTTTCATAGTGTGATAACTTCATTACATGCTCGATTTCGTGACTTGGAGCTTTTTGAGGCTACCAAAATATTTAGCCCTAGAGACTATCTAGAGGATGTATGTGGTATTTTCAACATGGGTGCTATATGGATTAGGCCATTGTTGGAAAAGTTTGGAGATATAGTGAATGTGAATATGTGTAAGTTGCAATATGAAGAGTTCATGGCAAAACTAAAGAGAGCATGTCCTGGAAAGAGTATGCATATGGCATGGCAGTTTTGTGCACATGATATTGAATGGGATCAGTCTTTTGGTGAGATGAAGAAGCTTTGGTGTGCTTGCTTGGTTATTGTTGCAAGAACAGTCAATTGTGAAAGGGGATTCTCCAAGATGAATTGGGTCAAGTCAAATGACCGCAATCGATTGAGCTTGGAGAATGTTAACAAGCTTATGTTTCTTTCTTACAATGGCACACGAGATCCAAGAGAGGTACATTGGGATGCGATCTACTCTACTTGGGATAGCTTGAAAGCTCATCGAGATGTTGATATCCATACCACAAGTTAGATAGTTGTGCTCTAGCCTCTCACTATTTTATCACTTGTATGAACTATTCTAATTTATTTTCTTTATTGACTTGAGATTTGAAAGTTGTTATTTTGCATGCAATTCAAATAAAAAGATATTAACATTGTTGTTAAAGCTTGTAAGAATACAAAGATTTATGTCTCATTTATTACTTTGAAGTTTCTTACCAAAGATACATGAAAATAGGTTTGATTACATAGTTTATCGAGGCTAGATAGTAAAGGCTATATCAATGATTCATAATAGAGTTGATTAAATCTAATATGTATAGTAAAAATTGAAAGGAAAATTTGTCTTGTACATGAATTAGAATTTTACCGTTGTTAAGTGATTTTGATTAAAAAGCTTCCTTGAATCCTTGCACAAACTTTAGATCTTGAAATGTAATATTTATTGCACACATCATTCGAAGGCTATATTTTGAAAAATGACCTTCAAGTCGAAGGGCAAGATCATAGAGAGACCTTCACGAGAAAATATGGACTAGCCCTTCAAAAATGAACACTGTTTAATTTTAATTTTAATTTATAGCCACATGCAAGTTGGAGGCAAACTTTTTGGGGCAACGTTTTCATCTTTGGTCTAAAAAGGTTCAGCTTGTGGTCGGGTACTGCAAAGCAAGCAAACCAATGAGTTCAAGAGGTAGTGCGTAACCTAATTGTGAATCTTCGCTTGGTAGAGAGAGATCCTCCTCCTCCTCCTCTCCTCTCCTCCTCTCTCTCTCTCTCTCTCTCTCTCTCTCTCTCTCTCTCTCTCTCTCTCTCTCTCTCTCTCTCTCTCTCAATTGTGAATTGGGGGCCATCCTCCTCACTAAGTAACACAAAGATTTGTCCCCCTAAAGTGAATGGGATCAACAATCTAAGATTAGCGCACAAATCTCGACGTAAATTTGATGACCCTTGTAATCTAATTAACTCGAAAACTTTCATGTCAATGTTCTATAGCATTAATTGCATCCTGTGATTCACATATCAAGTCAATTATGATGCAATATGTGGCATTGAATGGGGGGAGTGTTGGGGTAAAAGGCCTCTGGGCCTGCCCGTGTACACTGTGACTGCCCATTCTTTATTCATATATAATATGATAGTGCAATAAGGCTGTCAGTTTAGTTGGATAGCATCTACATTGTGTGTGCTCTTCTCTCCCGCATCTTCCTCTTCTCCTTCTCCATTGCCATTGCATCCCCTTCAAGTGGTATCAGAGCTTTGGATCAAAGCTTGATCGTGGAGCTTGGCCCGGCATTACTTCAACCCGGATTGAAGACCTAGAGCTTGGAGCTTCAATGCCAGCCATGGCTTCTTCCCCCCGAGGTAAGATTTCATATTCCACCTCTCCCTAACCCTCATAGGCTCTTTGCAGGTGTTCCTTGGCTTCATTGGGCACCTTGTATGCCCCCATTTGCCCCCTTATCCTCAACATAACCAGTAGGCCCAACAGTAGCAGCTCACATTTTTTGCGCTTGTTTCAAAATTTGGCTCAAAAATCCCATTTTTTCTCATATCTCAGGCATCCGAAACACGATTTAGGAGAGATCTAAGTTGATTTACAGCAAGAAAATGTCATGCTCTTAGCTTATGTGATGCTCCCGAGGCTGGGTATTTGATACCCAAATGCTTTGGGGATGCTTGCTCAATGTTTTGAGATGCTTTGGGACTTGGTTTGAGCTTCCATAGCTCAATTTATGCAGGGATTTACTGATACATTGTTTGGGCAGCAAGGTTTTATCAGGGATGGCTTATGCATAATGCTCTTTGTTGACATTCGGGTGTCCTATTGGATGTATTGATGCTTGGTCATCATGGTTTATGCCTGGATATGCTATTCGAGAGCTATTGAGCCTTGATTTGGATCCGAACACTTTGTTCTTGGTTGGGATTTTTGCTACCTTGGTTGACAAGTTATTTTACCTCCACTTTGGTTATGCCTATGGTCTACGGGTGCTCCCAACTACTTGGGATGATATGTTGATGTATTTGGATGATGCCACTTTGATGTTTTTGTAGGCTCATGAGAGACGTTTTCTTGTAGTTTTGTAGGCTAGACAGCCAGCCATATGCCATATATCAAACTTCCGCTTCGTTGAGGCCACATGTAGTCTTGAGATCCCATTGCCGAGATGTTGGCTCTCTTTCAGTGATTGACTCTAGAGAGTTTGACTGCTCTCCGATGTCTTGTATGCGCCATGCTGATGTTATGCGGGACTCTGATGCTTTAGAGCCGTGCACTGATGAGTTGTGCTTGCTTCATAAGAAGCATTCTTGGATTGCTCCATTGTATGGAGCTGCGGGATCACTTATCTTCTGAATGTCATGGACTGGGGATGCTTGACTCTTCTTCTGCAAAGGTTCCCAACACTTCTTGCACAACTCACTTTTCGATTGGGCATTGGGTGAGATGTCATGATTCCTCACCTTGTCTTTTTTTTCTTTCTTTGTTTTCACTCCCCAACCACGTTGGCCTTTTAGTGGGAGATTGTTGGGGTAAAAGGCCTCTGGGCCTGCCCGTATACACTACGACCACCCATTCTTTATTCATATATTATATGATAGTGCAATAAGGCTGTCAGTTTAGTTGGACAACACCTACATTGTGTGTGCTCTTCTCTCCCACATCTTCCTCTTCTCCTTCTCCACTGCTATTGCATCCCCTTTAGGGAGTGAGCAAAATCTTGCAAATCATGATGTCTCACATGTAGCAAACACAAGTCGAAGAAGGGGGGAGTTGAATGGGGGTTGGATTACTCTCTTTCATTCCCACACTCCTGTGTTTCTCTCGCCTTGCCCTGCACTCTCGTCCTATCTTGCTATTGCACCACCACCCTTCTTATCACTCCACCACTGCACTACCACACCACCCTGCCACAGAGTGTCGCCCCATTGTGGACTATTGCTGAGGAGCCCGTCACCAACTATGCCTAGCAATGAAAAGCTTTCGCACATGCAAGCTGGAGGCAAACTTCTTCGGGCAATGTTTTCATCTTTGGTCTGAAAGGTTGGAGGCTCAGCTTCTAGTTGGGAATTACAAAGCATGAAAACCAATGAGTTCAACAAGTAGTGCGCAACCTGATTGCAAATCTTCGCTTGGTAGAGATAGCTCCTCCTCCTCCTCCTCCTCCTCCTCCTCTCTCTCTCTCTCTCTCTCTCTCTCTCTCTCTCTCATTGGGGGCCACTCCTCACCAAGTAACACAGAATTTTTTCCCCCTAAAGGGTATGGGATCAACGGTCTAAGATTGGCACACAAATCTCGGCATGAATTTGATGAGCCTAGTAATCTAATTAACTTGAAAACTTTCATATCAATGCTCTATAACATTAATTGCATCATTTGATTCATGTGTCATGTCAATTATGATGCAATATGTGGTATTGAAAGGGGGAAGCAAGCAAAAATTTGCACATGATGGAATCTCACATGTGGCAAACATTGGCCAAAGAAGGGGGGAGTTGAATGGGGGTTGGATTACTCTCTTTCATTCCGACCCTGCTGTGTTGCTCTCACCTTACCCTACGCTCTCGTCCTGTCTTGCTGTCCCATCACCGCCCTTCTTTTCACTCCACCAACACACAGCCACACCACCCTACCACGGAGTATCGCCCCATTGTGGACTATTGCTAAGGAGCCCACTACCAACTATTCACCTATTGTTCATGAAAGCCCAGTAGGAGTTTGTCTCCAACTGTTCACGAAAGCTCTCTCTCTCTCCATGTGTTGATCATTCATGTGGACTACATGTTGTCCTATCCATCAATTGTTCTTTGTCAATCATTCTTTGTGGGCATTATGTTGTCTTATGCATCAGTCATTCTCTGTGTTATCTCACACTTCACAAAAATCAAACATGGTTTGGGGGAGAGAGAGAGAGAGAGAGAGAGAGAGGCACATTTTGGGTTGGTTTGTAGGGGTTAATCGAGCTATGGGTCTACCCACAAAGATACCATATTATGGTTCTCTTTGTGACAGGTGGCAAGCCATATTCATCCTCCGCTTGTTAGATTTCCTTATAGAGATTAGAAGCTACCAGGTTTCCTTGCCTAGATGAGGGTGGGATGGTTTTGGATTAAATTGTTATTCACATGGGCTAAGCATCAAAAATTGAAAATTTATGAGGAAAGTACACACTTTGGGTCATTCACTTGGGAGATCACAAATTACAAGGTTCATGAATTGTGGCAAGGCTACCCTTAGAAATGACAAATTATGGTTATCTCTGTAATGATGATAGATAGCAATTCACATGGAATCTCAGAGACTGGAAGAGTTTTCTGGGTGTTGGGGGTAAAGGCACATACGCCTAGCCAACTGTGTGTTAATTACACTAATAGTACCTACACCGTGTATTAGTTACTTGCATACCTGTACACTATAGTGGCAAGCACCCATCACTGTCACTTCATTCTTTATTCTTTCACTGACATTTGAATAAAGGGAAGGCCGGTCACACATTGCGACTATTGGAATTCCCACATCTTGTGTCTCTTTTTCTCTTGCTCTTGCTCCTTCCACCATAGCTCTTGCTTTCATTCCGTGCTTCCACTTCAGGGCTTACTCCCTTCAACTGGTATCAGAGCCATCTCCCCCAAGAGCTTGTGAATACCTTCAACTCATAGTTTTAATTGCAGCCATGGCTCAACTTGAAGTGGTATGTATTGTTGCAGCCATGGCTCAACCACCCATTAACTCCCAGTTTGTGACAGTTTACTATCAAACAGTTCAGGATAGCACTTACCTCATTGTTTAGAGGTCACTTATGCTTCATGTGATGTCTATTTGTGATACTCAATCATTTGGGGATGCTATACCCATGTATTGGAATGCTATGGGCCTAATTTGAGCACTCATTTTCTTAGTTTTACAGAGGTTTTTTGCTACTATAATAAGCATAACTGAATGCTATTTTATCAAAGAAACTTCATGACTATTGCTTGTTGATGCTTCCTGGGAATTGTAGATGCTACACTGGGGTATACCATTGATATTACATACTTGGTTATGCTCTTTACATGCTCTTGAGCTGAGATTGGAGCTTTGCCTCTTGACATTGGTTGCCATTCACAGTTATGTATGATCCTTTGATACTACAATAAGAGGTTTGCAAGTTACTTGGGTTGGATGTTCCTGGATATATGCTACTTGGATCTTAGATATATGGATGCCTTCACATGACGCTTTGAGCTTTGTTTGCTTGAGACTTTTGTTGCAATGGGAGCTGCTACTTGACATTGGATGTTACATTGAGTATTTGGTTATGGAATTGAGCTTGAGGGTCTTACAGTGAGACTGTGGGACTTAGTGATATGTACATTCCCTCGTTATGTTTTATGTACGCAATTGATACTTAGTGGGTTGATCTGACATTGCTTTTGGACTAGCACCTATCTGTGTCACAATGTTATCAATGAGATATGCATCTTGGTTGCCTATGTATTGAGCTTCTATTACATTGCTTGGTCCCTTGTGCCTTTGGTTGGTCTCTTCTATTACACGCGAGACCTACTTTATGCATGATGGTTATGCCTATGGATGTATCTCGGTCTAACACATCGATCCTTTGATAGTTCTCGATGCCCTAGGGAATTCACTATATGTATACCCTCTATATCACATGCTTTCAAGGCCTATTTCTAAATATCCTTATTCGTGAATTTTTCTTTAATAAAACATAACCCTTTTCTATTCAATATGTAAGTAACTCCTTTATATGGGACCCTTCTGTATGTGTAAAAGTGGTATTTTAAAAATCCTTTATATTGAACCCACATGATACATATATATTTATGATTGAACTCCCCAACTTGGTGCTAGTTGCATATTCACTTACTGTCACTTGCAGCTATTCCCTAGCAGTTGCAATTTGTCTTGTATCAGTGATTGCTAGATTTGTCCGTTTGGGTAATGACCTAGCATTAGAGATAGTTGGTATTAGTGATATCCAACTACAACTTGGTTTGGGTAGTACATTTACTCTTCATAATATACGTCATGTACCAGCTCTCACGAAGAGCCTATTCTCTATTGGCACTTTGGATGATGCAGGTTATTTACTTTCTTTTGGTAATTCCTCATGGAAGATTACCCATGGGAATCTTGTCATTGCATGCAGTGTTAAGTCCAATACTCTCTATCACTTGCTTGTATCTAGGTTAGTTAACCATGTTTTGGCAGTGGATGCAATTTCACATGTATCTCTCTTTGGCATCGCCGCCTTGGGCACATGTCCTTAAAAGGAATGAAAATACTTACATGTTTGCAGTATCTTTCACCCCTTGACTATAAGTGCTTTGAGCCTTGTGATTATTGTGTATATGGTAGACATACACGTAATACATGTAAAATTCTAGTATGACATACATGGGTGAGTTGTTAGCTCTTTTTCATTCGGATGTATGTGATTGCATGCCCTACAAGTCATTAAATGACGTGAAGTATTTCATTACCTTCATTGATGACTATACACATAAGGTCTGGGCACATTCTATTAAACAAAAATCGGAGGTCTTGGTTACATTTTAGTGTTGGCTTGCTTTGGTTGAGAATCAATATGGGTATAGACTAAAATGCCTAAGGTCAGATAATGGAAGTGAGTATGTCTCTAAAGCCTTTGAGCAGTTTTGGTAGGTACCCATCACTGTCACTTCATTCTTTATTATTTTAGTGACATTTGAATAAAGGGAAGGCCGTTCACACATTATGACTATTGGAGTTCCCACATCTTCTCTCTCTCTCTCTCTCTCTCTCTCTCTCTCTCTCTCTCTCTCTCTCTCTCTCTCTCTCTCTCTCTCTCTCTCTCTCTCTCTCTCTCTCTCTCTCTCTCTCTCTCTCTCTCTCTCTCTCTCTCTCTCTCCTTCCATCATGGCTCTTGCTTCCACTCCATGCTTCCACTTCAAGGCTCACTCCCTTCACTTGGGAGACTAGAACATAATTGAGGGCACACTAATTTACAATTTACAAGGTTTTGAGCGAGACATCACTAGGTGCTGTGAAGATTGTCGACATTGGGGGAGGGTGGTTCTGAATCAAAGTCTTATTTGCATGGGCTGATCAATAGTGAACTAAAACATTGTGGAGGTGATGTATGCTTCAAGTCATCTGCTGGGATTATAGATGATTGCAAGGGTTCTTCTAGTTTGATAGGGCTACTTATAGAGGTGACAGCCACCCACTACCCGTGCTCTCATATGGAAGACTTACAGAAAAGCACTGTTGAGCCAAACACACCAACAACCAGGACTTTGGATGGGCTTCTAATGTTTTAGAAGTTGCAACTCACTTCGGCAACAATCTCTCACCTTGTCTCTCGACACTCCGATCCAAAAAACCATGCATCCTTCTTCCCAAACCAAGAAAGCAAGAACACAAGACTAGCTTTGAGGTGTAATGAACTCACATATCTTACCTTCCTACATTATAGTTCGAAGCTTGAATACTCAAAGATGGTTCCATGGCCATGCTCAACATGATACAAATGTTGTCGTTCCTTCACATCCACCACCAAGCACACCAACAAGTTGAGAAGCTAGTAGAGAAGAAGAAGAAGAGAAAGAAGATGACGAAGAGCTTCATAGGTAACCCATGCAACACTTGCATGTGCGACAAATACAATGTGCGAGATAAATACAATGTAGACAAGAGTGAGCCCAACTCTCACAAAATAATACATCCATGATAATTTGATGTCCATGAAGTATAAAATATAGTATAAGTGTCCAAAAATAATCGTTGAAGTGCTCTAAAAAGAATAATCCACCATTAATAAATCTAGTACTTATGCTTTGACTTTGCAAAGATAGAAATGGAATGCTAGGAACAACCCTAATGAAGTAGTCCTGATGGAGAGAAATAAAGGTTGTTGATGCATAATTGTGGATGATGAGAGTGATATGCATGTTGATGTCAAAAATTAGTACTAAAGAAGATGATGCTCATACAAATGCTATAGATAATATCCAAAAAGATGTGATACCTAATGGAAGATGATGTCTGCATGACTACTCTCAGGGCAGCTTGAGGAAGCTAGGTTAGGTTGAGATGGAAGCAAGTGGTGCATATGAAAGAAAATCGATCATTGTGGAGAGGTGAGTGGTAGCAATCCAATGATCTAATTGCTATCTTGGTGGTAAAGAGTCATAGTAGCTGATGAAACTCAACTCTCGCAGAAGAAAGAAAATGAAAGTACTAATGAATTGGCTGCAAACATGATTGAATCACATCATTCACTAAAAGACTGTGTTATGATGCCTCAAGTGCAAAAGAAAATGATGCTAAGTGGCTAGAAACAAGGCTTCGAGAAGGAAATAAATGGATTCGAAAAGAGCTAAGATAGTAAGATTAAGAATGCATTCAGTGTGAATGCATTTCATTATTTAAGAGAGAAAGAGTGAGAGTGTATCTGTGTGCATGAGTCTTAAAGTTTAAGCAGTGTATATTAGGGTTTCACTCTATCTTATTCATTAAGTTTTCAAATATCTTGCTATGTAGGGAAGATGGCTAGGCCTATTTGATTGTAAAGAAGCTTCCTCCTAGAGCCCCATATCATGTTCAACTTAATGAAGCATCTATTGGCTCAAAAGTAGTCTTGTACAAAAGACATCAAGAGTAAAGACTGCAAGTAGACTGTGAAGTGTCATTGTCCAAGACTACTTTTGAGTCAATAGATGCTCCATTAAGTTGAACATGATATGGGGCTCTAGGAGGAAGCTTCTTTACAATGAAATAGGCCTAGCCATCTTCCCTACATAGCAAGATATTTGAAAACTCAATGAATAAGATAGAGTGAAACCCTAATATACACGGTTTAAACTTTAAGACTCATGCACACACATACACTCTCACTCTTTCTCTCTTAAATAATGAAATGCGTTCACACTGAATGCTTTCTTAATCTTACTATCTTAGCTCTTTTTGAACCCATTTATTGCCTTCTCAAAGCCTTGTTTCTAGCCACTTAGCATCATTTTCTTTTGCACTTGAGGCATCATAACACAGTCTTTTAGTGAATGGTGTGATTCAATCATGTTTGTAGCCAATTCATTAGTACTTTCATTTGCTTTCTTCTACAAGAGTTAAGCTTCATCAGCTACTATGACTCTTTACCACCAAGATAGCAATTAGATCATTGGATTGCTACCACTCACCTCTCCACAATGATCGATTTTCTTTCATATGCACCACTTGCTATCCAATGTGAATTTTCCATCCCTTGTGTGGATCAAACACCGACTCTTTCCTTTTCTACAAAGTATAGCCTATGCACCCCAAGGATATACTATAAAGGCATATTATATGAATAAAAATATGCTCAATAATTTATACAATTCATACACTTTTAAAATTTTGACTTAGTACGCACGATATAATGTGTGATAAAACGTTTACCCCATGCTTGCCCCATGTTTTCGTAGAAGCTATGTATAATATTAATAAATTCTTGCTTATCTCTATTGTTAAACACAATATTTCAAAGTAAGGGAGCTAATTTATTGAGACTAATGTAAACATTGGCTTTTTCCAACCTTGTTTTTCCTCCATTACTTTAATCAAGAATCACTGTATGTGCAACTTTTTCCACCCATCACAATCTTGCGGCCTACAAACTGCAACATTCCCTTCCTCATTAACAAGTGCTCAAACAAACTTCCTAGTCTTTGCTCCTCCAAAACAAGGCTTTTTTGGTAAGTTATCAAATTTTCATGATCTCTTTCTATCCTTTTCAATTATTACTTGATGCTTGTGTAGCTTAATCTCTAATAGCACTTGTCCCACACTCTTGTACATTGCAATGGCTTCTTTTTTCGATTACATCCTTTAAGCCAAGTAAATATATTCATACACAATTTTCTCCATAATTTTAATAAAAGCATGTAACCAACAAATGTAAATACAATCTGGTGCAATATTGAAGATAGGCTTCCAAGTGGGATCTTCTTTATCACGTATCAAGGTAGCAATTGTCACCCTTTGCTAGTTCTTCTTCCCATCCTTTCCTTCCATTTCTTTATCAAAAGCAATATATGCATGGAGATTTTGCATTTACACCTTTGGAGATTCCACACATGCATTTTAAAGTTGTCAAGTCTCCTGCAAAATGCCTTTGAACCAAGTATTCACCATACCCTCCAAGTGAGAGCATCTCATCATGTTCTTGATTATGAATGATGTTTGGAATGCTTGTGTGTGTAAAGAACAGTCGTAGCATCTCAAAATTTTCCTTAGGAATTTCCAATGTAGCAAGCCACTACACATTGCACTCTAATTAAACACTAAGTTTCATTGCATTACTCTTGTCGAATTGTATGTGCTTTGTTCATCAAAGTTATACTAACTCTTTCAAGTTTACTCCCTTGAACACCTCACTTTCATCGAATTATTTGCCAAACTAAAATTTACCACTACATTTTTCAACATATATATAATAATATATTACAATTTGCCGACTACACCTTGCATAGATCTAGATGGTAAAGTTGATGTGCAGCGATCACAATCACTTTAATTAGAAGAACATCAAAAGATTTGGTCTTTTATGTCATTACCCTTGAGCTTTCACTAGCACAGTTGTTCATGGTTATTAGCTTTTGTATTAACATTGGCTAGAATTCTCCAATATCCTTCCCTTGTAGGCTTTAGGTAGTTGGATTTGAGCCACTCCAAGATTTGCATAATAGCAAGGCAGCATAGATGAGCTCCAAGTACGTTGATGGTGCATCTTAGTGAGCAGTTCTCTTCTTGATTTTCTTTGACCCATCAAAAAGTCAAGTCCATATTAGGTGGGAAGGCTAGGTTTCAAGAAGTAGCTTTACGGTGAAAAATATCCAACCTAGACACCTTTGCTACCATAATAGGGAATGCCGAGAATGGCATGGGTAGCCTCAGCATGTGCTCAAATGAATTCCATCGGGGGATCTAGTAGCATTGGAATTGCTTTTGTGTATTGGCATGTGTAGCAGTGGGGATGTGGGTTTAAGAACTTGTGCCACATCCATATTAGGCTTCCTTTGTAGGTATAAGCTAGCCTACTGTTAGGTCAAGTTCACTGGTAGATGTTAGCTTTGACATATGGACAAGCTCACTTTGGCCATACTAGGGTGAACTCAAGTTCATAGTAAGATGTTAGCTTGGCATATGGACAAGATCACTTGGGCCATACTATGGACAAGTTGTTTATAAGGTCAACTAGGTAGCCATAAGTTTGTCAAGTAGCCAAGGGTAATGCCTAATGCCGTATGACCCATTATAAGAAAAAGGCAATGGGGTCATTGAGTAGATTTTGCACCAAGCTAGTTTATGCAAAAGACACTAACTTGGCCCCAAGACTAGCCTCATTTGACTATATATGTTAAGTGGGCCTCTATATTATCCTTCTCTAATAAGAATTAACTTTGAATGAACAAGAATTGTAGCTTTGGAAGGTGGAAGCATTAATTACGAAGGGTATGTGATCATATAGAAGACAAGCTAGGTAAGAGAGGTAAAAGCTTAAAAAATTTGATCAACATATTATATTTAAGAATTGTTGTTCTCAATATATAACATCTAGCCATAGCTACCAAGAAAACTCTTTGAAAAGGTTAAGAAACTTGTTTCATACATGATCTCTCATAAACATATGAAAGGAAAGGCATTCCTTGAAAAATGTGTTTGAACTTTCCTAATGAACATCTACCATGGAGTTATAATATTCCCGCCATAACACTTCATATCAAGAAATGAATTGCTTGAGACGTTTTAAAATTTACTTATCGAGTTATCACATAAGTGACCACACTTAATTTTTTTAATATCGAGTCTTGCATTAAATCAATTTTGCAATCCGACATGAGAAGACGTCTCAATGTTCCCAGCCAACAAGAAGCAAAGACGCCTCGTAAATAATATTACAATGGCTTGATCATAATTTTTCCCTCATTATATTTGATTTAGTATTCCCGGTTCTATTTAATGCGTCAAAGATCGCATTAATTTTGTAACCGTATAACGAATCGTAAAAGCCTTAATCGGTAAATAAAGAACGCGCAAGAACGAGCATGATATTGAGTAAGTTAAGCATCAAAGAGTATGGCATGACTTTATAAACTAGATAAGTCATTTGGTAACTTGGCCAAAAACCACCATATAAAGTTATTTTGGAAAAAAAAAGACGTTTTTGAAAAAATATGCCAAAAATCATGACATTTTTTACGCTTGGAGGAAGAGAAAGCATTTTAAAATTATCCCCATGCCACCATCCAACAAGTAGGCAATCAAAAAAACATTTTTTATAAAGCTTACTTAGCTCTTGACAAGTAGCCAAAAGAATGAGTCAACTGTATGCTCCCCTTCATGGCTATAAATACACCCCCTCTCCTTCACAAAGAAAGTGAGAAGAAAGACCTCCTGATGATGGAAAATTTTCTCTACTTCTCTTTTCCATTCTAGCTTGAGCCTTGAAGGAGGAAAATACCCCTCTTCTATCTCATTTTCATTTTCTCTACCCTATATTACGCTTTGCTTTCATATAGCCATATCGCTAAGCAAAACGCTGGCAAAATTTTTCTAGACGACCACCAACTCTCCTTGAACTACCATGTTAAATTCAACTAACATCCATGGCTCCATGAGGTTGCAAAAATTCAAGTAGCCCATTTGAAGCAAGAGAAGCAATAAACGAAGTCGATGGAGAAAATGATGCGGTAGGAATGGGCGAAACCTCCATATTACAAACCTGATAGCGGTAACATCTCGTCGGTTTGAAAAAAACTAATGTTTTATAAGGTTATCGTTATATTTGCCTTTAAATAATTATAAATGCATTCTAAAGAAAATGCATATGAACTATCACTTAGGAAAAAAACCTAAGTAATATAATAATTAACTATTCATTGAAAAGACTCTTTCACTTAGAAAAGGATTATATGCTTGTCATTAATAAAATATCTTAATTATGATTTATTTTGTGATATGTATTGTTATTTCATTAATGATGCATGTGATTATAATATCAGGAAAAAAAATAAACGGTGTTAGAAAAGGGAATATTTTATATTTTTTTAAAAAAGTGACTATCTCTATTTCATTTTGCTAATGATAAACAAACACATATGAGTTTTACAATAATTTATAGAAAATCATTTAGATAGTATCATGAAATAATCAATGCATTAAATCAACAAAAAATTACATAGAAAAATATATACTAGATGCGCATAAATTAGGTGTGTGAAAATATAATTCGATGTATGAAAGGTAAAAGAAAAATTACACTTATGATTTTTTCATTGCTTAGAATAAAGTTTTCAGAAAAATAATCAACATTGCACTTAAGACATAGCTAAATGAAAATTGATCATTCTAGATAACGTTGAAAGTTCGACAAATGGTCGGACATCGTTGAATAAACCATGGAATATGAAAATTGATATTTCTAGATAACATTAAAAGTTCGACAAATGGTCGAACATCATCGATTAAACCATGGAATATGAGCAGAATAAAATAAAAATTATTTTCTTACTGAAAACACACGCAATGTTAATATTAATGATTATATTAGTGAGAGCGTCAATATCATGAGTTGACCCACATATGAGTCAGTGAGAAAACCTTACCTAAAATATCGAGAATGTTGAGGTAAAAACAATTGAAATACTCGACAACCCTGAAACTATCAGTATCAAGAAATTAAATAAACATTGGAAGTCTGTAAGACTTGTTGGACGTTGATAAGAATTTATCGATACAAATTCTAAAGTCTAAACATACTTGGAAAAGCATTTGAAATCTTGCTAAGTGTGGGTTAGGGCACGGCAGTACATGAACTGCCTGCCATAGGTATAAATGCCCATATTATCTTTTAGGGTGAAAATACCCAAAAATTTTCATAATGATAAAATAGACTTCAGATTTGCGAAATAACTTGCAGATCCGGAAAGAGTTGCAAGTAGAAAGTGAAACCCTAAGAATAAGGTGAAACCTTAAAAGAGAAACCTACAATTGAGTGGAGCTGCTTCCTGTGCTAAAAACACTTGCTGTTATTTCTTTTTTGATTTGTGCATGCATTGATGGTTGCACAGAAAATATTGATTGTACTTGCAACAATTAGATCTGATTGTAAATATATAATCAGGATCATAAGAGGAAAGATTGTGCTATGCCTCCCCCACGGCTAGACGTGAAACCCTGCTCCAAGGGGGATTGTTTTGCACCACCACGAGAAGCTTTAAACCGGCCCCAACGGTGAGAGGTCACTCTCGGTGAGGAATCCCTTAAGCAGGAGGAGGGGGGAGGGGGGAGTGCCAGGGGGGCTCTGGTCGTAAATCTCTCGATCACTCCTAGGAATTGACTGACCCTTACACAAATCAGGATGGGATCCTGGACTCCCCAATACTAGTGAAGGAACGGAAATCTTGGAGCATTTGTTTTCTTCTGCACAGATAGACGGGATTTTTTTATGAACGGAGGTTTATCTTCTGCGTAGGCAAAAGGAAAAAATCATTGTAAATAACTTTGCAAAATAATAAATAAATATGTTTTGCCAAAATATTATTTTCTCTGTCTTTGTGTTGTGCCATAAAATTATGCGAAGGAACCTATGATAACGGGTTAATTAATGAAGCTGCTTTCATATGTTATAACTTAATGTGATAGGTAATTAGAAAACTAAAGAAAACCATTTGTGGGAAGCGGGTGGGCGAGATCCCTAACAAATCCGTCCTACGGATGGGTGGTCCCGGTAAGCTGGGAGCTTCTTTCAAGAGATTGAATGAAACGTTAATTAGGGAAAATTAGGTAGAGTCAAGCGTTGCGTAGGGTCAAAGGTCTTAAAACCTTGATCATAAATTATTGTAGGGAAAAGGTGTGGCAGTTGTGCCAAAACTCCATTAAGGTTCCCTAAATTCTAACCAGATGTTGCTGGAAAAAAGCGTTGCACTCCATGAACCAAGGGTAACTACAATTGCTCTAGTCAGATGAGAAGCCCTTGTGGGACACCTCCGATGGAGCTAACTGATGCATTGAGACCTCAGTTGTCAAAGTAGGAACCCGAGCTTGTAGGTTGGTCCTTGTGGGGACGCCCGGTACCTTCCGTTATGGGGTGGAATCTGGGAAACCTAGATGATAAACCCTGTGCATTCTCACGAGTGCCGAGCAAAGCCGTCTAAAATAGTTCCCCGATGGACCACCAAAACATGCTACCAGGGAATTGTTAGGTAGGGATGTGACAGGATTCATTTGAGATGGTCTCTCATATACATACACAACATCTACCATACATTCATTTGACACACTAACAAGTATTGGTGTTGATTGTAGAAATTTTGTTTGAGTTGTTATCCATTATCCCTGTAGAGATTGATGGTGTCTTCAAATGTTAACAAGGGTTGTGGATAGTAGGCCATGATGCATGTAAATGTGATGTTATGTTAAACATGCATTTTTAATGTATAGATAGTGAGAATCATAGAGTCATGTTCTTTGGTATATTATATGGTCATATTTATATATATATAAACTTTCACTAAAATTTGCTTGAGTGATTCTCGTTTGTAAGATTTTATGAAACTCAAATGAGCCCATTTTATACTTGCTTAAGTTGTAGATATGTGTGAAGAGCTTAATTTGCCACATAGAATTGGAGAAAATGGACATTATGTATGTTTATGGGCTTCAAATTTTGTAAATATGACTATATTCATCGTGTAGGCATCCAAAAGAGCTCAAGAGGATGTTTAAACAATGGCAAAAGTTATGCACAATGGTGTGAAGGTACATCAATTAAGGCTATAAGGAAGAGGAAAGGAACAAGTTAAATCAAAGAAGATGCAACTACTAGTTTTGAGGGGAAAGCCAATGCCGCTACTAGGGAGCTTTAGGGACTAGGACTAGGTAAGCCATACCCTTGAATAATGATGTCTTCTTTGAGCTAGGTTCTAGATTCTTTATCATTATGTGGTGTGGCATCATGTGGTTGCTTTTTGTGTAGACTGGCAAAGTTTTGGAGGATTAGAGTTGATGGGCCGATCTTTTCATATGTCTATCAATGTTGGTTTGTGTTATTGGCAAGTATACTGAGCATCAATTACATACTTGAGCAGTATCCTACAATAGCAAGGAATTACCAGTCTTGGATCAAAGGTATTTAATTTGGTTGGCTTGGCCTTCATGGAGGTTGAAAAAACTATAGTTAAATATGGTTTTTCATCTAACTCTCTATCAAGGTAAAATAAATGTGTCTCTTGTACTATTTAGGAGAGAAGAATGTGTGCTTTTATATTAACCATATTAATCTTACTAAATTGAATGTGTTTTTGGCCATATCTAAGTGAAATGAATATACATTCCCCAATCTTTCACAAAAATATGCACTTACTTTCCTTTACTATTCATTATCACAAAGGAAAAATAGTATATCATAACTTTGTGAAAGTTTGTACGTATAAAGATTGTAGCTGTGTTTGCTAAAGTGAAGCATGTAATGATAAAATAGAAATGAACGAGTAAACCACATTAATTTAATTACATTGTGTGTGTGTGTGTGTGTGTGTGTGTGTGTGTGTGTGTGTGAATGACAAAACATTATATGCTAACTAACCAATTAATAATTAATTGAACTAATCGTATCTAACTAAATTAAATGTCGTAGCTAGTAGGTGTTGCTTTTGTTTTCTTAATTATGCACACTATTAATGTTTCTCCATTGAATTAATTGACATTGGATAAGTAAGCTCAACGGCTTGAAAAAAGAAAAATCTCAAATAGAGCTGATGAGATGTGTGTGGATAACACCTTGGCAATGAAGGGAGCTGTATGAAATGACAGTGTAACCCGTGTAAGCTGCATAGCCACTACACTTGCCCATATCAATGTTGGAGCATCACTAACATCACATAATCAATACCATCCATACTATCATTGGCATTGAACTCACAACCTTAACTAACTCATCACCATAATCCTCTTCTCTCCACTTTTGAAATCCTATTTCACCTTTCTTATATTATCCACAAAGGGTTTGCTCAAATTCCTTCTCTCTCCTCATTCAAAACCCTTTTTCAATCAAATTTTAAATTTAAAAAAAAGTTAGTTACGAAAGTATAGTGATTGGTCTGCAATGCAAAATGATTAGTAGATACAAAGCAACTCATTTTATAATAACAAATGAATAAAAATTTGAGAGTTCATTTTAAGATATTTTAGGGGGTTTTTTATATTATGCTTTTGATCAAAAAACAAGCATATTGATTAATTTTCTCATTTTTTAGAAATGTTTTCAAAGGTAAAATTGACTTTTCTAAATTTTGAAAGCTCTTGCACATCCCTTCTCTCCAAGCTATTTTGTTCCATTTCACCACTCATAGCTTAAATTATGGCCTCTTCTCTGTGTCTATACAAGCTTTCTTACATAGTGAACTACCTTGATTTCTCTTACTCGCAATGAGTTACCAATAACTAGTATATACAATCTGTCTGTGTTTGTGCACTCTACAATGTCTATCCATCCTCCCTCACACACTAAATTACTTGCTTTTCTTTGATATTTTTGTATGGCTATCTATGTATCTCCAGTTTATCTCTCAAGATATCCAACTCCATATTTCCATTAACATCTCTATTCATTCCTTCCAACCTATCTCTATAGATACCAAACCAACTATTTTCATTAATCTCTCAATATTTCTATCTATGCTCGCTTTTCTTTGATATTTTGGTATGGCTATCTATGTATCTCTAGTCTATCTCTTGAGATATCTAACTCCATATTTCCATTAACATCTCTATTCATTCCCTCCAACCTATCTCCATAAATACCAAACCAACTATTTTCATTAATCTCTAAGTGTTTCTATCTATGCCTCCAATTTATCTCCATAGTCTCAACAGTCCTAATTAATATATATGTGTTGATCTATTCCTCTAGTTTAACTCCATAGATATCAAACCTCTTGGTTTCATAAGTATCTCTCTATATGTTAACGTAAAATATATTCATACTCTCATTTAACTAAATCGTATAATCATTTCATATATTTGTAATTTGGGACGTAAGTAATGAGAAAAATGAATACATGCAAAAAGAAGTTGCATATTGGGATAGAGTTGGAATATGCCCCATTATTCGAAAGAATAGAGTGTACTAGTATATTAATCGTGAAGTTCTACCAAGTTACAAGTAGATGAGATTGAAGCACATGAACTTGTGGGTTGATGGGGGAATCTACCCATTTGATCCCCTAACCAATAAACCACCGGTTTTCTCAAGAGTCACATACTTACTAAAATGTGTGCGAGGGTAAAAATGGGTTGCTTGCTTACACTAGGCGACTCAATGATCAAGCATTCAAAGTGTTCACAACATGCCAATCAACTGTTAAAGACTGTCATGATGTGAAACATGTATGGTATTGAAACATGCTGGTTTGGCAGATGTCTCTCCATAGAAATATTCTCTATAATTTATTGTCCAATGATACTTTCTTCTATACAAGAAAAAGAAAGGTCCTTAGGTATATTCAATAGTTCCCAAACATTAAACAACCAGAAAATTTGGAATGGAGTGACCACTTCAGATTAGACATCAACCTGGTCTTCAATGATCATTCATTGAGCTTTATATGGAGCTTAATGAAGCTAGGAGGCTACTGTATAGTAGAAAAATCCCAATAAGGTGTTGCATGCATGAGGCCTGCTTGTTATTGAGAAAGTTTAATCAGACAAACTCATGAGTTACATTAATAAGCAAAATGTGTCCGTACATGCATACAAACTAGCACATGCAGCCTCACCTTTGGTCAAAAATTTTGAGGAAAATCTTTATGTCCTCATCACATAGTCTTCCCTCCATTACCCTAATGCTTCCAAATGATACTGCTGATCAGCTAATGATGAAGGTCAGAAGAAAGAAAACAGACTCATATGACTTTGTTATCTAGTTCTGCCTGCAGAACGGCCTTCCTTAAAGCATTCTATGAAGGCTTTTGCAAGTTTTTCATACATAGTGTCTTTCATGTATAATTTTCTAACTTTGTGCCTTCCTCTCAAGCCCATCTCCTTTCTAATGGATTCATTTCTCAAAATAAACTTCATGTGTTTGGCAAGAATAGAAACACCTTCAGAACCAACAGGGTGAAGCATGCCACTGACATCATTTTCAACTATCTCTGGTGTCCCACCAGAATCTGTGCCCAAAATCTGCAGACAGATGTAGATTAGCAACTCCAAACTATAACAAAGAGTGTATCTTCCCTTTAATTTGCTCTCTAAACGATGACAAAAGATCTTAAAAGGTTAAAATATTTTCCTCAGTAGAGATGAACAGCTTTCCAAGGATGGGAAGGATGGAAAAAATGATGGCATGTATTAAAAAAGTATGGTCAAGCATGCATGTGAGGAAACATTGCAAGAGATCCAACAGCACACTAGCATGGCTCTACAGTACAAACTGTTTGTTCGAGGAGCCAAACTATTTCCACTAGCACTGTTTCTAAAAAGTTCCTTCAACAGAAAAGCGTACAGTTCTTTATGGTCCTTGAGATCATTTAAGGTTTTCATTACATTTAGCTTATTGATCTGATACCTAAACAATTGTTGAACATAGGAATTTGTGATGAAATGAAAACCTCGAAGTCCCTGAAAGAAAATCATATATGGTTTGTAATACATCTAGCTTATCAATGCAACACCTAAGCAGTTGCCATGTCAAACATAAACCTTCACAATGAAAAATAAAACAGCAAAAAGGTCAGTTTGATGCCCATGATGTCTAACATATGAATTTTGAAATGTTTGCCAGGTTGCACAATGATGCAAAAGACTGCCCCTACTCCCATGCAAACTTGGAGTATCCTTGCATTTTCCATTTTGAAACAGTACAAATATATAGAGAGGCATGTGTGAAAGCTATACCGGCAAACCAAAGGCCATGGCTTCTACAGTCACCCTGCCGAAGGTTTCTCCAAGACCCTGAATTCAAAAATCATCCAGTAAGTACCCTAAGTCAATAAGTATCAAATATGAACCAATAAATGTCAAAAGACTTGCTACCCATTCCTCATACAGATTTTTTGTATGCATAGAACCTTTGCTACTTTTGTATGGGTAAGTCTTCACTGTAAACAATATTTTCCTTATGTACTATTTAAGATATCCACATTGCTTGAACTTCTACATGGTTTCAATTTTGAGGTTTTAATGACACTCAGGTAAAGTATTTCAAAATAGGTGTGCTATACAATCCTTACCTATGGGTGTACTTTCTCAAGCCTAATTCCGATGCCTTAATATATTTTTCTGCTTGGGTGTTGCTGGTGCATAACCAAACTAGTCATCATCTAGGATACATGAAGAGTGATAGTGGGAGTGAGTTCACCTCCCACAAGTTGGTATTTCATGCTAGCTTACATCTGCCAACTCCCCGTCACATAATGGAGTCCAAGGGCGTAAGAACCGGACCATCATGAACATGGCCTGCTCTGTGCTGTTCGTAGCAAAGCTCCTTGAGCGCCTTTGGGTCGAGGTTGTTAACACTTCAATGTACTTTATCAATTGGTATCTGATTGCGGCTAAAACCAGCCTTCCTTCTTGGAGAGGGAGGCAATTCCCTCATCAAGCACTTGATTCCAGCAATCAGCAAATAAACATAAATTGAAATGCATACTTTACTTTTAAAATGAATAATAGACACCTTGTTGGCCCCAAAACTCATGCCCCTTTCGATATTTATTTATCTTCAATTGCCAATGGATTTATTACAAGTTGAGATTCCACAATCTCCTCAAGCTATTGGCCAAATAACTATCCTAGGATCCAAACTGACACCAACTAACCACCAAAACCCAGTTGGCATAACTTATAACTTTTGCCTTTGACACCTATTGCATCCTCAGAGTCCTTGGCTCGTTACCATGAAGTAACTGCCCATAAGGCAATGCTCCAAACCCCTGCTCTGTTGAACTTGATTGAGTCTGAGAACTGAAGTCAGCTCTAGCTGAAAAGCATCTAGGTAAAGCTACAACAACTAAGGATGGTCTGCCAAGCCATCCTCTTCCATCCATTTTGCATCCATTGGTGAATAGTTCTCAAACTTCACCAAGTATCTCCTAGAAACTTTACCCCTAATCTTTCTTTCCTTGTGTGCCAAGATTTGTTGGGGTACGAAGATCTCATCCAATTCCTCAACCTTAGGCTGAATTTCACAAGATACATCCTCTAGCACATCACCATGAAAAGGCCTCAGTAAACTAACATGAAAGGCATTATGTATCCGCCAATGTGGAGGTAATTTCGGCTGATATATCACATCATTTATCTTTTCCAACACTTCGAAGGGCCCATAGTATCTCACACTCAACTTTAGATATAACCTCTCTTCCTTTCATCTTTTTCAGCCTTGCCTTTTCAAAATGCAGCAATATATAATCACCCTCTGCAAACTGTAAAGCATGTCTATGGCAATCAACTGTCTTCTTTTGCTTTTCCTGTGATTTCTAAAGTGCATACTTTATCTTTGCATAGGCTGCATCCAAGTTTTCCACATAGCGATCAGCCTCAAAGATCTTATCCTTAGTCTACAAGATAGACGATATCTTCTTGCCACCCTCAACCACCTCAAATGGAGCTTTGCCAATGGAACTATGCACTATGTTGTTGTAAGCAAACTCAACCAATGGCAAATACTGCTTCCAATGTCTTATGGTCTAAAACATAGCATCTCAAAAGATCCAACACTATGGAATTTGCATACTCAAACCGACCATCTGTCTGGGGATGGAAGGATCATGAGAATTTCAGTGTGATACTCATATTCTCAAACAACCCCTTCCAAAATAAATTGGTCATCCGAGGGCCTTGATCACTGACGATGAACTCTGGCATACCATGATACTTAAAGATATGTTGCGAAAACAATCATACTATATGATCAACCTTTATTTTCTTCCTCACCGAAATGAAATGGGCCTGTTTGCTAAACTTGCAAATGATAGTCCATATCCCATCATTCCATGTACGTATCCTAGGAAGCTCAAAAATAAAATCCATTGCAATGTTCTATCAAGGCCTATCTAGAATAGGCAAGGGCTGCAACAACAAGCCCGGTAACTTTTGTCTATCATGCTTTAGCTTCCGATATATGATACATGTCCTGACAAACTGCTCTACATCATGCCTCAAAGCTAGTCAATAAAAGAAATGCTCTGCTGCCTTGATTATAGCATCAATACCTCTGTGTCCTATATACGAAGGAGCATGACTTTTAAAGAAAACTCTAGTCTCAACTACTTTGTGAGATACAATCATCCATGCATCATTAGAAATCCATCTCCAAACACAAAGTACTCATATCTCTAACCATTGCAAAGCTGATCATAAGCATTAGCAAAGTCCGAATCAACAACATATTGCTCTTTCATGGCATCCAACTCAATGTAATAAACCATGCTGACGGCTGAAATTTATGGCTTACGTGACAGTGCATGGTAGACGAGCATGACATGATGTCCATAGGCCTACCTTATGGAGTTACTTTCGAAGTTTGGTATGGAAGAGTATCGGCCTATCTCTTGCCCCATGGACCCAGAGTCCAAGATTTTGGTTACACAAGATCCCCTCCTAGAAGCTACCCATTATAGGTGCCTTGCGGTGTATTAATCTAGCTTATTCACAGCCAGTCGAGTATTTCCTTTGTGGGGCATTATTGTCTTCTTTTATGAAAACTTCTACACAAGTTCACTAGAGAGCTACATTGTGCACTCTGTGCTATTTACAAGGGACTCAATCCTATGAGATCATATACGGAGAGGGGACCACTCTTTTTGGATGGAGTGTATTGGATTGGGCAAGTGATGTGGATTTGCGATAATCCACTATAGGTTATGCTCTCTCCCTTGGATCGAGAGCTATCTCATGGAGCAATAAGAACAGCCTGTTGTGACACTTTCTTCTACAAAGGTTGAGTATCATGCTCTTTGTTCTCCAACTCTGGAGGTAGTTTGGCTCCACGAGGTGTTAGCAGAGATTAGCTCTCCACAGATAGGACTTACTCAGTTGTGCATGGATAACGCACGTAGAGGTTTGGTATCATTATGTACAGGAGCAAATAATGGATTCCAAGTTAGCAGTGGTCTACTATCCCACTGCGGTAGATCTCTTTATGAATCCTTTTTCCAAGGCTTCTATGCTTCATCCCAGGATCTAAGAGGGGGTGTTAGCCTACCTTATTTTGTCAATATACCATCTCTTTGTTTGTGAGCCCTAGTCAAAATCTAACAGGACATTTGGAGCTTTTAAGATGTTCTCTCCTCCATTGAGTGTGCATTTCCATTGTTTCTTTCATCCTGCTAGCTGCTCACCAGCCCCCATACTGTTGCAATATTTATTGGCCTACCACATTGTGATTTCGTTGCATTTATAGTCAGACAATATTTTTCTAGTCGGTCAAATCAGCAATCCGCCAATTTTGACTATTTTTTGCTATTTTAACATGTTGGTGTTAAAAGTGATGTAGCAATGGAAGCATAAATAGATGCTATAATAAACTATTCAACATAAGGACACAAGAGAAAAACGCAAAAGAACACTATAAAGAAGAGAACTCAGAAGAATGATCGGGAAATGGAATCCATATACCAAACACGAGAATGACGCGTACAATAGTGAGTCACTGGCTCGTAAGCACTAGCACCAGCTCCCTCTCTCCAACAAAACCTATAGGTGATGATATGACTGACTAAAGAGGGAACCCAAAATAAAATCCCTAGCCATGCCACAATAAAATCCCTAAAATGCCTAGCCATGCCCGAAACTGTTGAGAAATAGACAAATGATATATGCTCCACGAAGAGTTGTACTGAATCCCATATGCACAGTGAGGAGAGTGGAACAACCCAACTCCTATAAAGCATTGTACTTGACTATCACTTTTATATGAATGAATACAATGTCATGATGCTTTGTACTTTCAGTTAAGTGTCTTGTCATTGTCAATCCTACACAAGATTGTGTTTATGAGTCCAAGCTTCCATCTTGGAACCTAATCCACTTGTGTAACAGTTTGTCTCTACTTGTCCATGTCATCATGAGTTTGGTCTTCATCTTTCATCCGCCATAGCTTTTGTCATACTCGAGATCTGCATCTTCTAACATGGTATCAAAGCGCAGCTGAGCATGGCACAGCTCCATTTTGCTCTCATCTAGCTCAGCTTGAGTCCAAGACCTCATGTCCCACTCCTTCTCCACTTAACCTTGTGGCAGCCATAGCCAACAGTATCCTGCCTGCTTGAAGCTCTCATATCTCTCTCTACCAGCCAAATTTTACCAAGCTTCCTTCTGAAGAAGTGTTCCCCCACTACTAAAGCTTCTTTGTATCACTTGAAACATTAGCATTGCCCTGCCACAAGCTCAGCATTATCAATTTTCTCAAGCTCTGTTCTATGTCTGCCATAGCGAGATCTGTACCTACCTCTGATTGAGCTTCTTGATCTCCACCTACAAAGTATAACTTCACTTGCTTTCTTTTAGGGGATTGCTCTTTGGCTCTAAGCGCTACTACGTATTACATAACATCACGACATTGGTCATCGTAAGGTGCGGCATTCAAAAATTCGTGGTCACTAGAAATTTTGTGCCTGTATCAGTTCGTACAGCTCGATCTCTGTGTGCGCGCTGCGATCCTGCCTCTGGTTATGGGGCATTTGAAGAATGACTCCTAAGCTTCATCTTCATCAAATATGCGACGGAATGATCCACCATAGCTGTGTTGAATCGTCAAAAAAATCAGTCGCCTGCACCTCAAACCCTAATAGACTCCATAGCCAAAGCTCCAAATTTCATCTCTTACACTTTCTCAAGCTCACTAGAGCTCCTGCCACTCAAGTGGACTACCTAATCAGACCAACAAATCAGTAAGGAGGATCTTGCAGACTTGAAAGACTTGGAGCAAGCAACAAAAACTTCAGCAAGAGAAAGGTTTGAGAAGCCTAAGCATCAACATTCAAGACATAGTATCTATCAATACTTAAACAGTGCTTCTTGGCACTTGAATCTTCAGTTTACTTCGAAGATTACTCTCAGTCTGTGTGATGATTTAAAGTCACATTGATAAAATCCCGTATAAATCTCAAAATCTTATTGTCAAATAATAGACACTGCCCAAGAGTTCTCGTGGTAAGACCTCCTACTAAGATGACTGAAGTGGAACAAATAGCAAAGTTTAATGGTGAAGGATTTCATGCCTGGAAGGAGAATACCATGTATCACCTTATACGAAAGGACTTGTGGGACCTGTTTGAAGATGATGCAGATAGCAAGAAGGAAGATGATGAAGACGGGTTCGTTGAAGAAACCAGCTCAAAACCAAAGAATGGAATAAGATGAATAACAGGGCACTAGGCATCATTGCCTGGGAACTAAGTGATGATGTGCTACATCATATCTCTAGCATTAGAGATGCTAGAACTGCTTGGGAGGAACTTGACGAGATGTTTAATATCCAACCAAAGAATTCAAAGGTAAAATTACTCATGCAATTTTATAAACTAGATATCAAAGACAATGCTTCTATGACCGCACACATTAACAAGTTCAAGAGCCTAAAAACCCAGCTTGCAACTCTTAAGAAGAATATTGATAAAAATGAAGCAATAGCCGTACTGCTTGCAAGTGTAAATAAGAATCCATATGAGAACCTTGTGTCCACCCTAAGTAATTTTTTCCAATCTCTTACTCAAAGACATTGAGCACTCGCTGCTTGATGGAGAAAGCAAATTTAAAAGCAAAGATGTAAAATAGACCTGCAAATTTTCAAGGAGAGAGAGAGAGAGAGAGAGAGAGAGAGAGAGAGAGAGAGAGTGTGTGTGTGTGTGAGAGATTGAGAGAGTGTTATACACCAAAGGAGCTACTAGACCCAAGGAAAGAGGTCGAGGATTCAACATTGACAACAAAAGTCGGATGATATGACATTATTGTGGTAAGACTGGCCATATTGCCAATGAATGCTTTCACAAAAAAAGAGCACAGCAGATGCCGAATGACCACCACCAAAGTCAATTCATGAATGAAGAAGAAAAAGAAGATGCTTCCGCTACCATCAACAACTCTAACAGATTGTTCTAAAGGAATTTGTTCCCATAGTGGATCTCTATGTTTCTCTTAGTGGATTTGCTTTGTACAAACCCTTGCCAAAGATGTAGTCTCAAGCTTTAACTTTACTAGGCTACCTATAAGCTAGTCTCTCGGGCCATGTTATCGTATAGGGGGGGTAAAAGCCAGCAAGTGTAGGGACTCATCATTTGAGGGGGGGTGTTGAGAAATAGACAAATGATGTATGCTCCAAGAAGAGCTGTACTGAATCCCATATGCACAGTGAGAAGAGTGAAACAACCCAACTTCTATAAAGCATTGTACTTGACTATCACTTTTATATGAATGAATACAATGTCATGATGCTTTGTACTTTCAGTTAAGTGTCTTGTCGTTGTCAATCCTATACAAGATATTGTTTATGAGTCCAAGCTTCCATCTTGGAACCTAATTCACTTGTGTAACAGTTTGTCTCTACTTGTCCATGTCATCATGAGTTTGGTCTTCATCTTTCATCCGCCATAGCTTTTGTCATGCTCTAGATCCGCATCTTCTAACATAGACTCACAATACAGAAAATGAAAATGCAGCCTGTTGGACCAAAACGTAGCCTACAAAAGGTTGGGAATAGAGCGATTGGCAGCAAACAGCAGTCATGAAGCTGTAGATAGCGTGTAGCAATCAAAAAAAGTCAACAATCAGCAATGGGCAGACCTGTAATCAGCAGAAAACAATAGCAAAAGCATAGATCCTGCAATCTAATACTATGTTAGAAATGGATGCAACAATGGAAGAATAAATACATGTTGTAATAAACTACTGAACATAAGAATAGAAGAGAAAAACACGAAAGAACATTGCAAAGAAGAGAACTCAGAAGAATGCTCAAGAAATGGAATCCATATACCAAACACAAGAATGATGTGTACAACGAGTCACTAGCTCGTAGCCTGTAGGCACTGGCACCAACTCCCTCTCTCCAACAAAACTTGTAGGTGATGATATGACTAAATGAGGAGGGAGCCCGGTATAAATAGGAGAAAACAATGCCAAAATAGGAGTAGGTCGACCAACATAAAATGCCCCAAATAAGCATCATAAATGCCACAATAAAATCCCTAAAATGCCTAGCCATGCTCCACGTAACTCAAACTCGCACATGAGCTGTCTAGATTGTTAACAGTTGGTGGCTGGGCAAATCGTTCTTCTCTGTCTCTCCAATAGTTTGCTAAAGTCATTCTTTGTCTCCGTCATGGACTACAAAGCTGCACTCTCCATCACCATCACCGTCACAAGTGCTATCATCATTATTCAGCCTAATCCGATGCCCTCACTGACACCTTGGGCTATGTGCAAGGATTGATCAATCCTCATTGTATTCAGATTTCCTTCATTATTCAATGCAGATTTCTCTTCTCTTCCTACTCTCATTTCTCCTCTCCTTTTCTCTTTGTGTTCATGATTCTTTTCCATTGCGCACTCTCACAATGTCTTGAATACTACTAAATATGCCCTCATCAGTTATGTAGAACAAGACTTGCAGGTTTTGGGTTGGCAAAGGGACGTAGTAATTGAAGGAAATATTACAAGGCACTTGGGCTATCCTTTAGGGGTGAATGTTTTGTCTAAGCAATTGCTTGATTGGATCTCCACACGTGTGGCTAACAAATTTGTTTATTGGAAATTGCAAGCATGATCTTTTCAAATATGCCTTAAAGTTGCTCAAACAAGTGTGTTGCCCATGATTTCTTACTACTTGTCATTGCTTCCTTGGTTCAAGACTGATTTGAGGAAAATCACACAATCTATTTCTTTCATACTTTGGAAAAATGACTCTACGCACTCTAGGATTTCTTGGATATCTTGAAGCACTGAAAAGAATGAGGGATGGTGCAATCTTGGATGTCGAAACTCACATGGTGGCTATGTGTCTTGGTCAACAACCATGAGTCTCTATAGCATGATTTTTTCCTGAAGACAGGAGTATCATGTATGTCAATATCAAAATTCAAGCCCCATGGTGGCATGTTCTCACTACTAGTAAGTCTATCAAGCTCCCATCTTCTATGTTATTGACTCACTTGGTCCGTTCATGGAAAGTTGTGCTTCAAAAGTCTAATTGGCATCCAAGTGATAATCGTTTGCAAATCAATTCTATGCAGGCTGAATTGCTGGCAATTTCTAAGATTGTTCCATGGGAAGGGAAGAAACAAGCTAGACCTAGGTTAAATCGAGTGGCACAACTTGCATTGATTTCTATTGCTGATGTGCTTTTATCAACACGACAAACCTTGACGTTAATCTGAAGGATCTTTCATGTTCCTAGAGGATACCATGACTTATAGGAAACTATTTCATCATCTTTGCATGTTCTCCAACCCTTTCCCAAACTACTTTCAGATGGTCCCTAGCAAGATTGGAGAATTAAAGGATGGCTGCAATTGGAGAATGCATTAATCAAATATATCATTTGCTTATTAAGGATCATAATTGGTTGACACACAAGTGCAATTCCATTTGGAGTCTTCACAAAGGCACATCCTAGTGGAAATCTACAATGATGGTGGGTTGGCTCAACAAAATCCCCTTCAAATAAAAAGTGCTTATTTGGTGCATATTGGTGGTGGTCTCCCTCTTGCTTCTACACTCTCTAGATGCAATATCTCTAATGTTCCTTGTTTTTTCTGTACTACAAGTGTGAAGGTCTATCATCATCTACTTATCTCTTGCCCCATGGCAAGAAAGATTTGATCTCTTTTGCATTGTGCGGTCGAAGCCACCATGTATCCCCATCATTGGATATTTGGAAAGCCTAAGTTGTCGAATCTTGAGTGGCCATCATTGGATATTTGGAAATTGTCAATCTAGGGTTACTGCCATGACTAGACTACCCAAAATGCATTCATTTTTTAATATCATTCTAGAGTGTAAAGTTACATTGGTCGATTGAGAGGTCTTCTTCAATAGCAATTTGGTATCATGCAGTATGCAAGCATTCCTCCCAAGGATGATTTGGTTTCTTGGTATACTATAGTTTGTTCTATTCTTTTGCCGGCTATTTAACTCACTTCTAACATCTATACTTTTCCAATAATTAATACAATTACCCTTTACAAGGGAAGAGAGAGAGAGAGAGGATTTCGAAAGAAAAGATAAAGAGAGAGAGAGAGAGAGATGTCACATCAATCAATTGCAAAAAATCCTAATACATATATATGTTTCTACAAGCCTCAATAGCCTAGCACATTTGATACATCTAGATCTTTTAAGTGATTTTCAAGGAAAAAAAGCCTACTTTGGGTTCAATAAATAGCAAAAGCAAAACTTACTAAGATGTGTCCATGTATATTGTGCAGTGTGCTTGGAAGACATGTGCATATTCTTCGAAATAAACACATGTGCATGTGCCTCCTAAGCATAGTATATGTGAATGTGTTTTTTTAATAAATTTACTTTTACTAATTATGATAGTAAATGTAGTAACTTTTTGAAACTCCTGAAGGTGAATTCTAGCAATTACCCATCAAAACATATTTCGGAGAGCATTGCTACATCCAGATCTTTTAAGTGATTTTCAAGAAAAAAAAACCTACTTTGGATACAATAAATAGCAAAAGCAAAACTTACTAAGATGCGTCCATGTGTATTGTGCAGTGTGCTTGGAAGACACATGCATATTCTTCCAAATAAACACATGTGCATGTGCCTCCTAAGCATAGTGTATGTGAATGTGTTTTTTTAATAAATTTACTTTTACTAATTATGATAGTAAATGTAGTAACTTTTTGAAACTCTTGAAGGTGAATTTTAGAAATTACCCATCAAAACATATTTCGGAGAGCATTGCCAACTAAGAAAAATTTCAACGATTCAAACAAGGTTGTACAAGAGTGTACTTAGGCATTGCCCACAAAGAGAGAAAGAGAGAGAGAGAGAGAGAGTGTGTGTGTGTGTGTGTAACCAGCCTTCTTCCTCAGATAGGGTGGTAAATAACTTGATTAAGCACTATTTACAGCAATTAACAAATCTACAAAACAGAAAAGTATACTTTACCATATAATCTTGGACATTGGACACCCTGTTGGCCCCAAAACTTAAGCCTCTTTCGGTATTTATTTAACTTAATTGAAGAAGAAGTTGATGTAAAATGGGATTCTCCCAACCCCTTTCAGTATTCCAACTCCCCTTGTTGTTCAATGTGACCAGCAAGTCTTTAATCTAATTTGTCACTTAATTTGGGCAATCAATTGGCCTTCATCCGCTTTGATGGAGATGGAAAATGCCCCAAATTCAATTATTTGCTGGTCCCTCCACTTGAATAGGCTAAAACGAGCTTCAGCCCTGTTGAATCCAAGTGTTGGAGCTTCCAATTTCTGGCACGCTTCTCGAGACTCTTACTAAACCCTAATTTCTACTGCAAATTAGGGTTTACAACAGAGAAATCTGAAATTTCTCAGTGTCACGAGGATGTGAAAATTTGATACTTTGCTTATGTTTAATTGACATTTGATTAAAGGATTAATCAAATGTGCAATTAAAAGATGCACATGTGTTGCACATGTGAGGTGCAAGCTACTTTTTCACAGTTGAAGGCCGAAGGATCCTGTGAAAAAGATGGGTATCAAAGGCAAAAGTTGTAACAAGTTATACTTGTTAGATTCTAGGTGAATTTTGGTGTCAGTTTGCTCCTAGGACCATTAATTGGCCATTAAGTGTCAATGGTGACACTAGGGACTAGGCATTAATTAATGGATTAATGATTGTCCAAGGGTCAATTAATGCATGGGACCACTTTGGGTTGCAAATGGCCTAGCCAATTAATTTTTGGATGGGCAAGGTCAATTTTCTGGGCATGGATTAAGGGCTGAATTAATTTTCAGAATTAATTAGTTCTGAAAATTAATTAAATGGCTGGAAATTGCTGAAAATGGATTAAGAAAGCTGCCACTTGGCAAAACTTTCCCATGCAAGTGGGGGAAAGGCTAAATAGGGCTGAAGGGAGAGGGAAATCTCGTTTTTTCATTTTGGAGCTGTTGGAAAGAGGTGTTGGACTGTTGCTGCCAGCTTTTGGGGCCATTTCCCAACCATTGGAGACCATTTTGGTGATGGAGATTGCATATTCTTGACCTTGGGAAGTTGGCAATTGCTGCTGATGCACTTTCTCCTAAAGATCACAGTCTCTGATGCTCCTATTGTTGTTGGTGCATCCGTTTGGGGCTAGTACAGTAGGGTAGCAGCTGATTTTGATCAATTCTTCGCGACAAATCTCAGAATTTTCTCTCTCTACAGCATTCTCTCATCTCCTTCAGCCTATGCTCAGCCATTCTCAGCAATTCTTAGCCATTTGGAGGAGATTTCAGCCATTTTTGGTGGGCTGATCTGTAATTTCTGCAGTAAACCCTAATTTACAGCAGAAATTAGGGTATCTACTGTCCAAGAATGTTATGGTAAAGTGTGTATTTCATTTTATGTGCATTTATTTATAACTGTAATCAACTCTTAAATTAGGTTATCAACACCCATCCAAGAAGGAAGACTGGTTTCACTCAGCCTCTAGTGATCTTAATGCTGCAATCTTTGAAGCAAGGCAATAGAAAGGCTCAGAGATGACAGAGAATGTTGAGGAGAGAGAAAGTTAAGACTTTCTTCGCGAAGAACTGAAGAAAATCTCTCATTTACTACAAGTGACCTGTCTCAACAACTTGTAGATGCAAAGAATTGAAGAAAATCAGTCATTTATTGCTGCTGTCCTATCTCAAGAGCCTGTAGATGCTATCACCTGTTGTTGATTGGTCTTCTCCTACCCCTAGTTGCCTCGAAAGGTCCCCCAATGGCTGCAAATCAGACCAATAGTATCTTCTCCCTCTCCTGCAAGCTAAATACACTAAAAATGCCTCTCGAGCCTCTAAAGACGTTTTTCAGTCTTGCACGGGCATTTTTGACAAGTGGCTATCTTCCCAAATGGTTTTTCCAACATTATCCGTAATTAAATATTAATTTTTAATCTTTAAATATTGAAAATTAATATAATAATTATTTAGGTGCCTTGGAAAATAATCTAACTGGTCAATAATTAAATTGGCTAGGCAACTTCCATTCCCAAGTGTCTCTGTGTCATCTTTGACCATCAAATTGGTATTAGGTACCATTAAACGCCACTTCAGTAGTGTCACAAACTAACACTTATGGCCAACAAATGGCACCAGATACCACCAAGTACCTGTGTGGAATAACTTATAATAACTTTTGCCTTTGATATCCCGTGATTTTCTCGAGTCCCGAGCTCGTAAATTTACTCTAACCCCAGTTACACCTCACATTTGCAACATTTACTTAGCCATGTGATTAAAAATTAATCCACATGTTAAGTGAGGTTTCAAAACTACATATCCTCATGACAAAGAGAGAGAAGTGCTAGTCTTAAGTCAATTCCTAGATCAAAATCATCTAGTAATAGGAGTAAACATGGAGATACCTACATTTGCAAGTTGATAAAACAAGTGCCTTACCTCTAGGGTAGCTACCTGATTATAGGGAAAAATGAGAGGGATTAGAACCAAATCAGCTTGTGAGATAGATCAATATATAACAAGTCCATCTCTGAAGTATCATTTAGAAACTAAAAGGAACTAAGTCTAATCAAATGCATCCCTTGTCTAACATCTAGTGGCAAAGAGAGAGTAAGTAATTTGCAGAGAAACACAAAGGCACAAAAAGAGGAAAGGAAAGCGGGGGGGTGGGATGCACTTGCACTCGTTCACTCACTCAACATGGTATAGAAAGGTAACACAATATGTAAGAGCAAGATATACTCTTGTATTATTCAACGAAAGAAACGATACAACGTAGGCAAATCCCAAGACTACACCCTTGTGACACCGCATATATAAGGGTTCACCACTGGGTATAGGGAATCACATGTAGAGTGGAAACCAAGCAGGACTCAAAGTTACTTCTACTCCCTACATAGATGTTTCTGGTAGCAACGCCGTGGTATAGCTATGAAGCCCTTACACTCTCCCACGCTTACTGGATTGTTGTCCTCGGCAATCTAAGGGTAGAGGTTATTGACTCATTCGAGGTCTTAACACAGCTGCTTCTAGTAAGCTGGCCAGTGTCTGCCGGTCTAGGACTTGACACATTAGCAGGGTCTTAACGCAGCCTTTACTATTAGACTGGTTAGTGTCTACCGCACTACGACTTGGGGATCTTAACACAACTTTTCCTATCAAGTTGGTCAGTGTCTACCCATCTAGACTGCTTTGTTACTTTTGGTTTTTTCTGGCTACCATGCGGATCCACCCTCGACTCAATTACATTTGAGGAGTGGAGGCATTATTAGGTCCTATGATAAGTCAAGTGATGACTTGAGGGGCATTGGAAGAATTATTGGGATTCTCCTTAAGCTAGGTAGCGAAGGTATCATTGCCACATTTGCGAGCCTCCACTTCCGAAATCCAAGTAGCTTCTTTGAGAGGGCGTCCTTCCCACTTGGTGAGGTACTCGAGATAACCTTTGTGTTCTTGTCGCCGAAGGAATACTTCTATTTCTTTGAAGGGGCCATTGGAGTAAAGCAGTGGGACGTGCTGCACCCATTGGTTGTCGGGATAGAACCTGCGCAAAAGGCGGACATGAAATGCATTATAGACACAAATGCTTTCTGGCAGTTCGAGCTTGTATGTTACTTCGTTCAAGACTTGAGTGATGCGATAGGGTCCATAGTAGCCGTGATTGAATTTGGGGCTCATATTCTTTGGGAGAAACATATGCTTGGAGCTAACGAGGACCATGTCTCCCTTGGTGAAGAGTACCACCTTACACTTCTTGTTGGCATGTTTTGTCATGGTGATTTTACTCTATTCTAAACTTTGCTTAGTTGCTTCATTGCGGTTTCTCCATTTCTTCAAGAATTCTTCTATATCTTGACCCTCAACTTTGGCAGCTCCTCAGGCTAAGGCAAGGGTTGTGATGACTTCTTTTCCCGTAGCTAACTCAAAGGGGGTGTAGCCCTAGCAGAGTGGATTGAGTTGTTGTAGTGAAACTCAAGCACATCAAGGTACAAGGCCCAATCTTTTTTATCCACCCAGGTATAGCTCCTGAGATAGTCTTCAATGCCTTGGTTGACTCTCTCTATTTGCCCATCTGTCTCGGAGTGGAAGGAGGATAAGAATCTCAACTGTGTTTCTAGAGTCTTAAAGAGTACCTTCCACATATCACTCATGAATCTACCATCTCTATCTAAGACTATGGCTAAGGATAAGCCATACAACTTGAACACGTGTGAAGAAGGGGCGGGCTACCTCCTTGGCATTCAATGGTGGCTTAACAAGTATAAAGTGAGCTTGCTTTGAGAAATAGCCCACCACTACAAAGATGATGGTGTAACCATGGGATTCTCGGAGCTCCACAATAAAATCCATGCTAATGACATCCCATGGCCGGCTAGGAACTAGCATTGGTTGAAGTAATCCTACTGGCTTGGAGCGTGGTGCCTTCATGAGTTGGCAAGTAGGGCACATCTTGATATAGTCTATGACTTCTTCCTTCATGTTTGGCCAAAAGAACTGCTTTCTGAGTACTTCAAGTGTCCTGCTTTGTCCCTTATGCCCACCTAATTTTCCATCATGCACTTCATGTAATATATACGCAAGCTGTCATGCATTGGGGACGAGCACTAACTGTCTCCACCCTTGGATGGTCTAGGCTCTCATCGCTTCCACTAGGAATTTCCTGGATGCGCGGGGGTTGCGGCTCCTCCCCTCCATATGCACTAGTGGCTGCTACTCTAGGCCCACTTGATGAGGTTGTGTTATACATGAGGCATCGGTTTTGATAGTGGGGACCCCGCACTTGAAACATCTAATCCCTGTGGTTGAGCCTTGGGGTCTCCACCATAATGTGATTGATCTTGCGGACCCATATAATACACTCGGGATTGGTTTGTAGTGGTTGTTCCCCCATTGGCCAACTGCTTCTCTTGGCACTAAGGCGGATTGTGATGCAACTAGGCTTATGCCTGAGACTTAACTCCACACCTCTGCAAAGGGGCCTCTAGGGTCTCGGAGTCCAAGAGTTATTGGTGAGGTTGGTATTGAATCTAAACTGGCTCCCTTGGGCTGTCCTTCTCCCTTCTAGGTCAACTAATCTTTCAGCCATCCTCATGGCCTCAGCTAAACTAGTTGGCTCCTATCTCTTCACATCTCTTCTAGCCCATTCTTGCATGCCAAATAGGAATCCATGCAGCTCAGTGTCAGTGTTCGTGTTGGGTAGCTGCAGCATGAGCTGCCTATATTTGCTAACATACTCCTTTATCTTTCCTTGTGTTTGCTTGAGATTTCCCTATTCATCTTTGAATTTCTCCATCTTTGGGATAAAATAGTCTTTGAGTTCCTCTTGGAGTTCTTCCCATGAAAAAATAGTGTATCCTTGCTCCTGTTCCAGTAGGTACCAACTAGCAGTGTCTTCCTCTAAGTAGATAATTGTCACTTCTCCCTTCCTATCTTCAGTGATCTTGGCATACTTCAAGTATATGTCTACTTCTGTGATCCACTTCTTCAAAATCAACCCGTCTCTCTCTCCTTTGTACTTGGTGGGTTGGGGTATTTTGAACTTGCCATAGTTGTCTTCTAAACTGTCACTCTCTTCCTCTTCCTATGGTTGTATCTTTTGTCTTTTTTCTTATCCTTCTTCTTGTTGCCTGCTTCAACTACCTTCTCCTTGTCTTTCCTTGTATCCTAAGCTCTCCTAAAAGTCTCCTCTCTACCTAACCTATCCATCTCTTCTTGCAATATGTCTTTTCTCCTCTTCCTATTGTTGTATCATCCACTCTCTGTAACCCTACTCCAGTTCTAGTTTTCTTCTCCTTTCCTCTTCTTCCTCCTTCATTTGCATGTTCCTCCAGATTAAGTCCAATAGGCCTGACATGTCCTCTAACTGCCTCTCTAGGCTAGCTACTTTCTCCTCTTGAGCTACTCTCCATTCTTGACCTAGGCTCTTCTTCCTCTCTTCCATCATTAGGATGGGTGCATTCTCTTTGTTGTCCTCCATGTGGTCATGGAAACCCGCGCCTCAGCTTTTGGTGTTGTCGACGCGGAGAAACCGCGTTTCACCTTCGGATGGTGGTTGTGTTGCGGGGAAGCCATGTCATCTTCAGATGTTGGCTGGTATCGAGGTCACCATGACAAGGGTTGTCACGTCAGGGGCTAACGTGACAGGGGTCAACACGACGTAGGTTGTCTTGACACAGTTTCTTTGGGGCACTAGATCTCCTCTCTTGCTTCCATGAGCACTTCTTCACTCCGAGCAAGAGTTGCTCTGATACCAAGTGTGATGCACCTACACTCGTTCACTCACTCAACGCGGCATAGAAAGGTAACACGATATGTGAGAGCAAGGTATACTGTTGTATTATTCAATGAAAGAAATGGTACAACATAGACACATCCCAGGATTACACCCTCGTGATGCCGCACATATGAGGGTTCACCACTGAGTATAGGGAATCACACATAGAGTGGAAACTAAGGAGGGCTCAGAGTCACTACTACTCCCTATATAGGTGTTTCTGGTAGAAACACCATGGTATAGCTACAAAGCCCTTAAGGGAAGAAAACGGGCGGGGGGGGGGGGGGGGGGGGGGGGGGGGGGGGGGGGGGCGCGCGCAAGGGCGAGATTGAACTTCCACAAACTTGGGGTAAAATTCAATTTGCTCTAACCTAAAATGCACATTTACAAGCAATGCTAACAAAGCATGATATACAAACCCACCCCTAAAGTTGACGACTGTTCATGTTAATTCCAGCTGTGAAGTGAGCATCTATTATGCATGTTGGGAATATTTTAACTTGTTAAGCAAGTAAAGGGATACCAAGATTGCCAGCACAATACCTGGGAATTCATTATATAAGCATCTGAAGCAGAATAGAGAGAGGACACATGAACGGTTACAGGCGTCCAGAGTACATGATGTGCAAGGTATGGATGATCACGTATAAATGCCAGCAGCCTCTCTACATATTCCACTTTGTTACTTTTTGAGCCTACTGAACCAATCAGAAGCTTCAAGTTGATCTGTTTAGTCAATTGGTCACTGTGAATCTCTTGCGTATGTAAAGATAAATCTTCCATAACCATAGCCAAAGCTTGAATGAGCTTTAATTGACCCTTCCCAGGGTTTATACTGCTCAATGTCGTCAGAAGCACATCATCAGGCCTCAGTCCCATCTTTGAACGAATCGCGTCTCGCAAACTTTCTCTCTTGTTTTCAACAAGTTCCTTTGACTCAAATAATCCAGCTTTAGAAGCAAACTCATCATTTACAGAAAGAGGTATGACTTTTATCAACCTGGGTAAAATAACATGCTCCAAGTCACTCCATGCTTGCCATTGCTTTAACTGTGATTCAGACAGGAAGATCAAAGCCTTCGCAAAACCAAGCAAATGCTTGGAACGATCGAAGTATTCTCGTCTATTTTCCATTATCCACCATGCCAATCTTCTTGAACCTTTTTTATACAGAAGCAAGTACTTATCTGCAACAGATCAGCTAAACATGTAAAAAGTCAGTCGGTCCTTCAGAACAGTCTAATAAATCTTCATAAGCAATCAACAAGCAATAATTTGGAAAAGAAAGCCTTACAACAAATGAATCTCAAATCAAACAGTTTCCATGTGTATATAGTAAGGAGAGCAATATTTCTCAATCAGCAGTTGTTATTAGGGAGCTACAGATCCAGGCATGCATAAGCAGGCTGGAGCTGGAAGAAGATTAATGATCTGCTCATGTATAGTAATCAGTATTCTACATCATACATGTGAACCATGCAACAAGTCACTTGTTGACCTATACCCTCGTCCTAGTGGTCCCTTATAAGTCAAATGCACTGCAGTTCCTTGTGCCTTTACATAAACCTCCTCTTTACTGTATTTTGAGAATCTGCGATGAGTTATGTCAATCCCTGCTTTGCATTGTGAAAACAAATACTCTAGTCCCCTGTTCAGCAACAATTCTTCCAAATCCAGAAATGCATAAGCAGGCTGGCGCTGGAAGAAGATTAATGTACTCATGTATAGTCATCAGTATTCTACATGTGAACCATGCAAAAAGTCACTTGATGACCTGTACCCTCATCCTAGTGGTCCCTTATAAGTCATGGACTGCAGTTCCTTGTGCCTCTACATAAACCTCCTCTTTACTGTATTTTGAGAATCTGAGCTGAGTTATGTCAATCCCTGCTTTGCCTTGTGAAACTAAATACTCTAGTCCCCTGTTCAGCAACAATTCTATAAGCATACATATAGGACAACCTAAAATGCTGTAGATTCTGAAACCAGTGAAAGCAATCTTGAACAGTAAAGGACAGCAATTGGAAGCATTTTAATGCACACCCATTTACAACAGAAGGTGTGTGGCTTTATGTGTCAAAGGATTGGGCAGAAAGTTGCAGGTCGGCAGCTTCAGCAGGTATCACATATGCAGAGCATTTGTGGGTGTGCCGAATTAAGGAAAAAGCAGTTTTGGTCAAATAAATCACAGTTTCACAGCAAAAGCGTGCAGAGAGTTTTGTCAGTGTTGAATCAGGTCAAACAGAAGTTAGACCAAATGTATTTGGTCGTACACCTATGACAAGGACACAACTAGATCCAAGACAGCCCTCTTGGTATTGTGAGAAGAAATTTAGTGTCTCAATGAAGAAAGCTTGTGGCACTGACATGTGAGCATACAATGACATGACAAGGGCTCAAGGTATGCAGCCTAAGGAGATAACCAGGTCTGGCAGCACTCTCCTAACACAGCAAATTTGGGCTAAAAAAGATTGGCCTAATCCTTGTTATTTTCATCATTGACTTGTGCGGAGTCTCTCTGCCTTCCTAACCAAATTTTTATCGATAATACCTTGAGCTTGGATTATGGACTTGTAAACTAATAATCTTGAAAACATGGATTGCGTTGAACACATATCTCCACTAGGAGTTTGGGGGACACTATCACGGGCACGTACATTTGATTAAATTATTAATCAAATGTGCAAGGTTGTTTAGCACATGTGATGCACAAGGCAATTATTTCATGGTAACAAGCCAAGGACCCCGAGGATACAATGGGTGTCAAAAGCAAAAGTTGTGATGAGTTATGCCAACTAGGATTTGTTGATAAATGGGAATTAGATTTGACCCTAGGTTGTTTTACCAATAAGTGTCAATGGTGATGTAAAGAAATACCTTGACACAGAAACACAAATAACAATTGTATGACAAAGCACAAACCAATAAAAGAACACAGTGAGGGTTAGGATGACTCAAAGACAATGAACACAATGAATAAATGAAATGATATGACTACTGAATATACAATGCTCATGCAATAAACACACTATGTAATGAATGAATATTGAACCTCGAACTCCTGTATCTCAAGGATCATGGTAGGGGTAATGAGCTGGAGAGTGTGTCATACTCCAAACGGATCCCGAATCGCAGCAAGGCAGCCTCCGAATATCGAACACCAGCAAACGCAGCCAAGGAAGGCTAGATCTGATGCAGACAATAGTGAAGGAGAGAGAAAGACTAAAAATGCAGGCTGCAAGAGAAAACAGCAAACGCAGGCAGTGGAGAGAAAATCTATTGCAATAGCAAACAAGAGAGAGAAAACTCTCAAGCGTAGCTGTGAGGAGAGAGAAAATGATGGCGACAGCAGATAGGAGAGAGAAAACTGCAGTGACAGTAGTCAGGAGGGAGAGAAAATTGTACTTGCGACAGCTGGGATCTGCAAACGCAGCAATATGCTAACGTGGCAGGCTATACGACAGTTGTGCAGGTGGTCAGCAACAATCGCCTGGCTAGAAACAACAGCAAATGGAAGGTAGAGAATTGGAAACAGGCGCCAGACTGTAGATGACAAAAGGGACTACTGAGACTGCGATGTCCACCGCGAGAGGGGTGTGGGCAGCAAGCTGAAAACACCTAAAACTTGCAAAAACAAGATTGAGAAGGCTGAATGGAGGGCAACATACTTATTTATAGAAAGTTTGGACCCTCCCAAGTAGGTTTGTGCTTATGGGACATAGACACTCTCTAGGAACGCATTTCTTTTAAATAAACAAGGTTTCTTTATTAATTAAGCATGTTTTCGGACTGTTTTAGTAAAGTTAATGCATTTTTAGCTCAACACCCCCTCTTAACCCCAACAATAGTGCCATGAGAAGGAAGGCCAGCCAAGCCCTTTTTCATTATATTTTACCCCAAGGCATTGTCAGAGTGCAGCGGTGCGGAAGCGTAGGACTGAGAGAGAGAGAACGCAGAGATAGAAGAGAGAGAAAGAGACAATGGAAGATGAAGATCTGCTGTATAAAGTGTGCTGAATACAAAGATATGCAGATATATACACGGGCGCAGTGCGCTGGACTGCGTGTCTCCACCTCGACGATGCAACCTGCTGTTCACCTCGAAGTCCGCTGCAGTCTGCACAGTCTCCTGTCTGAAATCTGCTATCAGAGGGATCTGGAATGTCTCCGAAGTAGAGCCTGGGGAAGTGCCTTCGTAAACAAATCCGCAAGATTGTCCTCCGTCTTGCAGTACTCCACAGTGATGGTCTCATCCAGAAGCTTCTCGCGGATGAAGTGGTATTGGATCTCTATGTGCTTCGTCCGGGCATGAAAAACAGGGTTCCGTGCCAAGGCAATGCAACTCTCATTGTCACATTGCAACAAAGTAGGACGAGTCTGGGAGCACCCAAGCTCCTCCAATAATCTCCGAAGCCACACAGCCTCACATGTGGTGGAAGACGCGGCCCGATACTCCGCCTCAGTAGACGAAAGGGCTACCGTGGGCTGCTTCTTGCTACTCCATGAGATAACACCTGCACCCAAGGTAAAACAGTAACCTGTAGTAGACCGCCTGTGGTCCACATCGCCGGCCCAATCCGAGTCGCTCCAACCTGCAAGTACAAGATCTGAACCATCTGTCCCTGCGGGATAATGAATCCCTAAATCAGACGTCCCCCTCAAATACCGAAGTATCCTCTGAGCAGCCTGCCAATGCGCCGTCTTAGGTTCACTCATGAACCCTGCCAAGAGCCCAACAGCAAAACATAGATCAACCCTAGTGTTGAGAAGCCAAATCAAGGACCCAATCAACTAACGATAGCGGGAAGCATCCGCCAAAGGAGAAGCTGAATGGGAAGTGGCCTTCCAGTTCGGATCCATAGGAGTAGAAAGGGCCCGACAATGCTCCATCTCAAAAGACACCAAGAGCTCCTGTACATATCTCTGTTGAGAGATGAAGATCCCCCTCTGAGACTGATAAATCTCATGGCCCAAAAAGAAATGGAGTAGACCCAAGTCCGTCATCTCGAACGTCCGATGTAAAGCTGACTTCGTCTCTTGGACCTGTTGTGCAGCATCACCTGTGACAATCAAATCATCAACATATAAGACAAAAAGCACACAACCATCCTCGGAAGTGTGAACATAAAGCTGCGGATCGGCCTTGGAACGCCGATATCCCAACTGAGACTGGAGGAACGAATCAATCTTCTCGTTCCATGCACGCGGAGCCTGCTTGAGGCCATACAAGGCCTTCTTCAACCTGTAGACTTTCCCATCTGAAGATCCAAAGCCAGGAGGCTGCTCAACATAGATCTCCTCCTTCAAATCACCATTGAGGAAGGCCGACTTCACATCCAACTAGTAAACAGGCCATCTCCTATGGCCAGCCAAAGCAAGAACAGCTCTAATGGTCGCCATACGAGCTGTGGGGGCAAAAGTATCATGGCAGTCAATCCCTGGGCGCTGTGCAAAACCTTTAGCAACAAGGCGAGCCTTGTGCTTATCCAAAGAACCGTCGCTAAGGTATTTGGTCTTGAAGACCCACTTGACGCCAATCACCTTCTTATTCGGGGGACGGGGCACGAGTGACCAAGTGCCATTCCTCTCAATAGCCTCCAACTCGGCTTCCATAGCTTTCTTCCATGGTGCGGACTGTAAAGCCTCCTTCACGGAGGTGGGCTCTCGATCCTGCATAACACGGGTCATCAAACAATAGTTAGAGCAAACAAGCTCCGTAGAATGTGCCTGGTGCCGCCGTGACCGCCGCGGACCATCCTGCGGTCCCCACTCCTCAGGAACCCCCTCGATCCCTGAATCACGGAGTGTGTCACGGGCCCAGCGAGGAGGAGGCCGAACCTCCCCTCGTCTATCCCAATCAGCAGAGGACTCTGGAATATCCACCAGTGGTAACTCCTCTGAGGTGACCGGTGAAACAATAGACTCTGTGTCAGAAACAGAATTATAATCAAAAGGCACGGGCTCCAGTGGAACTGTAGAAGGAGCCCAACTCTCCCCTGGATCTCCAAGAACGGGATGTCCCTCACCCGTTGACATAGCCGGAACCTCCACAAACCGCACATCGCGGCTAGTGTACACATCCCGCTTGACGGGATCATACAATCGATAGCCTTGGGACTGGGAGTTGTAGCCAACAAATACCTGTCGTCGGGAAGCTGCGTCAAATTTATCACGGTGAGCCTTGGGAATGTGAACATAGGCATCACACCCAAAGACCCGGAAGTAAGAAACATCTGGCTTCGTCCCAAAATAAGCCTCAAACGGGGTCATCCCTTCCACGGCCGAAGTAGGGGATCGATTAAGGATGTGGACGGCAGTAGCCACAGCCTCGGCCCACAGAACCTGAGGGGTCTGTCGGTGCTCCATCATGGTGCGCGCCATCTCGATCACACTGCGGTTCTTCCGTTCAAGAATGCCATTTTCTTGAGGAGTGTTGGTATTGGCAAACTCCTGGTGAATTCCTTTATCTGCACAAAACCGAGCAAACTCATTAGAAACAAATTCACCGCCCTTGTCGAATCGCAAGGTCTTTAACTTCCGGCCCGATCAGTTCTCCTCAAAGTCAAGCCAATCCTTGAAGTGTGCGAAAGCTTCTGACTTTAATGCCAAAAAGTAGGCCCATGTCATCCTGCTGTAGTCATCCACGATCAGCATGAAGTACGAGCTCCCACACAAGGACTCATTCCTCATAGGGCCACATAGATCCGTAGATACAAGCTCCATCGGTGAAGTAGAACCGCCGCGAAGCTGTGTGGGGAATGGCATCCCTATGCTGCTTCCCCCGAATGCAGGAGACACATGGCTGCTAGCTCACCACTATATCCGGCAACCCTCGAACAAGCTGTCCACGTGACGCCCTCCGAAGATAATCATAGTTCAGGTGACCAAACCGAGCATGCCATAATTCTGACTGTGACTGAGAGGTAAGAAGAAGAGTAGAGAGGGCGGTGGAAGACTTCAGTTTATAAATGCTGTTCTCCTCATATCCGGATGAGAGAACCTTCCTCGATCCACGCTCAAGGACTCGCACCGTAGTACTGTCAAACTCCACCAAAAGACCAAGGGAGCAAATCTTATGAACTGAAAGGAGATGGTACCCTAAGCCTGGTACATGCAAATCTCTGAGGTATGGGTACCACCTCGTCCATCGGGAATAAGCTGCATCTTACCCCAACCTGCAATAGATACTGAAGAGTTGTCTCCAATGAGAATCTGCCCACGCGAGGGTCGCAATTGGGCAACACCATCTGATGAAGGAGTCATGTGCCGTGAGACACCACTATCAACGATCCACTCTCGAGCCTAGGGAGCCGTCATCGTAGCATCAGAAGCATTCGGTGAAGCGTCCTCAATGACAGCTAGATGAAGAAATGCAGCTGATGAGGGTACAGCCATCGCTCCAGAATCCTTGGTGTCCTTCTTGTCTTTGTCAGGGCAATCCTTCTTCCAATGGCCAGTCTTTCCACAAATATGGCGTGTGGAGTCTTTGTCCTTGTCCTTCTTGGACTTGTTATCCCCCTTCTTCTTCTTTTGGTCCTTCCCCTTCTTCTGAGAGGCTTGACCAGTCAGCGCCTCCGACTTGGAAGCATTCTGTCCCTTTAACTGTTCCTCTTGGTCCAAGACCATAGGAACCAACTCTTCCCACCGAAGAGTAGACTCTCGCCCCGAAGCAATAAGGGCAGAGTAAAATGTACCGAATCGTGGCGGCAACTGGGACAAAAGTGTGATCGCCATGTCTTCGGAGGAAATCAGCTTCCCCGCATTCTGAACCTGCATCTGAAGCTGCCTTAGCTTGTTAATGTGCTCCCGCAACGAAGAAGACTTGTTTACGGACAAGGTCCGCATCTGTACCTCCAAAGAAACCCGCTTCATAAGGGTCATCCGATTGTACATCTGATCAAGCTCCAGCCATATCTCCCGAGCCACCATCAAGTGCTCGATGTGAGCGATCACGGCTGTAGTACATGATAGAAAGAGAAAGGAACGAATCCTGGCATTCAATTTGTCCCAATGAGACTGAGCCTTGGCCAACTCCGCACGAGCATCGGAAGAGAGTTTGGACTCATCTCTTACCGAGGGCCGGTCGATCTCCTCCTGTACCAGCTCCGCCAAATCATAGGACTCAAGGATGGCCAACATCATGACGCGCCAAATACGGTAGTTGTCGCCGTCGAGCTTCTGATCTGCAGGAAGAGCTGGTAAGACAGGCACCTTCCGGTCCATAATCAACTGGAACTCCAAGTCAATCTCTGTAGACATCTTCACCTGTAATGCCTTCACAAACGCAAAAGCAGCCCCCTCTGACTGTGAAAACTCAGCCTGCTAAGGCTCTTCCGCATCCTGAACCTTCTTCACCCGCCGGAGGCGATGAAAAAGCAAAACCTGCACTTGTAGGCTGAAAACTCAAACTTCCTCCGCGTCAAACAGCAGTAAACAGCAGCAAATCCACCACCTGGACTCCTTTCCTGTGCGTCCACACTTGCTTCAGCCTTGTTTCAAGGCGCAGCCCTCCTGTCTGCCCTCAAACGCAAAAAACGCAAATTTGTGTCGCGATGGAAACTCCTCTTCAGGTTGATTCTGCGCTCAGTCAGCCCTCTAACACTGCTCTGATACCATGTCAGAGTGCAGCGGTGCAGAAGCGTAGGACTGAGAGAGAGAGAGAGAACGCAGAGATAGAAGAGAGAGAAAGAGACAGTGGAAGATGAAGATCTGCTGTATAAAGTGTGCTGAATACAAAGATATGCAGATATATACACAGGCGCAGTGCGCTGGACTGCGTGTCTCCACCTCGACGATGCAACCTGTTGTTCACCTCGAAGTCCGCTGTAGTCTGCACTGTCTCCTGTCTGAAATCTGTGAACAGAGACGGAATCTGCGCGTGTCACCGGTCTGTAATCTGCGAGCAGAGAAGTGTGGGAGACTATGGAAATCTTCGGCTATTTATAGCCAAAAAAACAGGGCACAAACAGGACAGGTCGGCTGCATTAAATGCAGCCGACTGGGCTGCAGGCAGTCGGACTGCCACATGGCAGTCCGACTGCATGGTCCGACTGTGCAGCCGACTGCCTGCCTGCCTGGCTGTGATCTCTAACAGGCATCCCACCCTAAAGCAGCCATACATAGCATCGGACAAAGGGTGCGCGTCGGCTGCCCAGTGGCCTACTAAGACTACAGAGGCAATGATTATCTTACCAAGGGAGTCCAAGTGATCACCCCAAAGAGGACAGGGCATCGAACAAAGGGTGCTCGTCAGCTGCCCAATGACCTACCAAGCCCTACAAAAAGGCAGATGGAATCAGCTATGGACTTTTTTCTTTTTTTTAAAGCTTTTTCTAGATTTAATAGATTTAGCATTAAATGAGAATTGCAAATCAGTTTTCAGCCTATTGAGTATCCGTGCCCCAATACAGGGGAGGTCAGATCCAAGACCTTCACAAAACAAGCATACTATCCCTACCATTACTAGGTGTCAGTGAAGAAGGAAAATGGCTAAGGTGTAGATATAGAAAATATGTAAAGCAAGTGAGATAAGCTAGGGGAAAACTGCCTTGGAGACTGCCATGGGCAGTGCCACGAATATGATGGATCTAGAGTCAACCACTCCAAAAGACCGAAAAGGCATAAATGCACACAAATGCATGTTTACATAAACAAAATACCAATACATGGGGTAATACAAAGGCAGATGCAAGATGTCATGCTCACACAAAATGCAATGCAACGGTGCCACTTCGACTGTGCCCTCGTAGGGGAATTGTTCACTTACCCGAGTGCCCTTTTACAATCATATCATCTTGATGGTGCGGATGAAGTTACAAATGCCCATAATACAATACAAAAGAATAAATGAATGTCTAAAAAATTGTAAGCATCATCACTGTCACTATCAAGAGAAGAAGTCGCTCCCTCTCAAATTGGAAAGGAAAGCAAGAGGGAAGCACCCTCTCCCCGTCAATCTGAAGAAGTGGGGGAGGATGTACCTAAGCCAATCCTGGGCAGCAAGCACTAAAAAACTGGCTGGTTGACTGCTTTGGTCAAGATGTTTGCAAAATTATCTGATGAAAGCACAAACTCTAGGCGGATGGTGCCTAGCTCAACCTGCTCTCTGGAAAAGTGGAAGTGGACTCCCACATGCCGCGTCCATGGGGTGATTGATAATAGGATTGCCCGCAAGGGCAATAGCACTCTAGTTATCGCAATAGACAACGATGGGAGAGTCACAAGTAAAATGAAGTGCCGCCAGTAAGCTCCTCAAGTGGATGGCCTCAGCAGTGCCATCGAAGAGAGCCCTATACTTAGCCTCGACCATGGAAGCCGCCACCATCTCTTACTTACGACTAGACCATGAAATGTGAGCCGTGCCCAAGGTAAAGAGGTAGCCGCCATTGGAACGCCAGGTGTCAGGATCTCCTATCTAATCAGAATCAGTGTACCCCTCTAAACATAAGCCAGAACCATATGTCAGGCCACAAGAATAAGTACACTGTAAATAATGCAACAGACGAAGACATGCAATCCAATGTGACATCCTAAGTACTATGAAATACTGACTGAGTATGCTCATTGAGTAAGCTAAATTTGGCCTAGTGTGAATTAACCAAAGAAGTTTCCCTGCAATAGATCGATAGGTATATACATCAAAGGACTGACCTAGGGTATCCTTCGACAAGTGGACAGTAGGATCAAGAGACATGGCCACTGGCCGTGTCTGATCCAAAGTGTGATATTCCATGAGCAGAAGTGGGTACTTCTACTGTGACAAAAAAATACAACCCCCAAATCGAACTACCTCCATCCCCAAGAAATAAGACAACAAACCAAGGTCTATTATCTCGAAGGTAGCACTAAGCTTGGCCTTAATTTCTATGATGGCAGCAGAATTTGAGCCTGTGATAAGTAGGTCATCAGCGTACAACAGGATATAGCTAACTCCCTCTACAATAGATCGAACATATAAGTTCGGGTCATAAGGGGTAGAATGGTAGCCATGAGTCTAAGAACTTGTCCATCCTATGGAACCAAGACCGCGGTGCCTGCTTCAGCCCATAAAGAGCTTTCTACAAGCGAAATACCTTATCCCTCGGGTTCCCTAAAGGAAAACCTGGTGGCTACTCCACATAGACTACCTCCTCCAAATAACCATTGAGGAAGGCACTCTTCACATCCATTTGATATATCGGCTAACCGTGGCGAGCGGCTAGCGCTAGAAGTAACTGAAAAGATATCGACTGTGCAGTAGGGGCAAAAGTCTCTTTATAATCAATGCCATGCTTCTGTCGAAACCCTTGCACCACAAGGTGAGCCTTGTACTTATCTAAAGTCCCATCAGCTTTTAGCTTGGTCCTAAAAATCCACTTTGTCCCAATGACTTTCTTGTGGCTCGAATAATCCACCAATGTCCAAGTCTCATTTCGGTCAATACTCCCTAGCTTCTTTTCCATGGCATCTCACCATTGAGGACGCTGAAGAGCCTTCTGCCATGTATCCCGCTCAGAATGCACAATGTAATCAGCTGTAAACAACGATGCAAATGATACTTGAGGAGCAAGTCGAGCAGATCTTCTAGGTCCCTCCAGAGTGAAATCAGGTGGTAGAATTCCCGAATCTCGCATGGTCTGCTCGTACCAGCGAGATAACGGGTCTCACAGAGGGGGCCTGGGAGCTGAAGAATCTACAAGAATGTCAAGAGCGAGAAGTAGACTACGCTCAGTAGGCATGATCTCCGATGATGTGGAAGGAGGAATTGGATCGAACTCCAATACAAAGGACTGCACGATATCCCTCTCGTAAAAAACGACGTCCCTCCAAACGATCACCTTATTTGTACGAGGATTGAAAAAATGATAGGCTTTCGCTTCAGAGAAATATCCAACGAAGATAAGGAGATCAGCTCGAGGAGTGAACTTTCCTATCTTATCATCAGGTGGGTGTGGTTGTATGTGTGTGTATGTAGGCACGACACCTGAAGACTTTGAAGTGGGAAATAACAGGCCGAAAGCCAAAGAATGCCTCATATGGGATCTTCTGAGAAAGAGCCGCAGTCGGGCACTGATTGAGGATATACACTGCAATGTTAACACCCTGGACCCAAAGGTATACAAGGAGCTCTACTGCAAACAGCATAGAGCGTGCCATTTCCATGACTGTTCGGTTCCTACGCTCTCTGACTCCTTTTTGAGAGGGGGAGTTGGTAGAGGTGAGCTGGCGAGAGACGCATGCTACTGTAGAAACTTGGAAAACTTATGGGAGATAAACTCACCACCGCTATCACTCCTCATGCAACCAACACGACCAGTTTGGTTATGAACCAGCAGCACCCAAGTAGAAAAATATGTGAAAGCATGGAACTTATGCTTAAGGAAGTACACCCACATGTATCTAGAATAATCATCCACTATCAAAAAGAAGTACAGCACGCCATTGAAGGCAATAGCAGATGTCGGCCCACAAAGATCAACATGAATCAATCCAAGAGACGTCTCAGCACAATGTGTGGACTGCTCAGTGAATTGGGTATGGTGTTGCTTCCCGAGCTAACATGCTTTACAAACATCTGGAGCTAGATTCACGCGTGGAAGACCCTCAACCAGCGCACGGCATGATAACTCATAAAGAGAGTCATAACCAAGATGCCTTAAGCAAAAATGCCAAAGACGCTCGTTGTTCATAGGCTCCCAAGGTGTGGCTAATTCCTGAAAGCTATGGAACACGGAGCCCTCGGCTACCAACTTGGTCAGAAATCGTGTCATGTGGAATAGGCCATTAAGTTGTGGCTCACCACGAGCAATCACTAAACCAGTCTGAGAGTCAAGGACCTCGACTGTGGTCACTATAAAGAAAACTACTCTCCCCAACCGGCAAAGCTATTGAACACATAAAAAGTTCATCCCAAGCTGAGGAACATGGTATACATTGTCCAGCGAAGCCAGATCTGAACCCTTCTTAATGGCAAAACTGATGCAACCTTGAGTCTGAATCTTGACTGAGGAGTTGTTTCTAATCAGTTTTGACTGAGGAGTTGTTTCTAATCAGTTGTTTCTAATCAATTTGGTATGAATTTTGCCTCAATTTGAGACAAAAATTTTAATCAGTTTTGGCTCAATTTTTTTATCAATTTAAGAACCATTTACGGTCACTTTTGTGGTGACTTTTGCATTAGTTTTTGCATTGATTGCTTGTCACTTTTCGCAATGAGTTTGTGATCAATTTGGGATCACATTTGCAGCAATTTATGATCAGTTCTTAGATCAGCAAGTGATCAATTCATGCTCAATTTTCAATGGTTTGCAGCCAATTCCTTGGACAACAGCATGTCAGTAAATGCCATTGATAATTTCAGTCATGCTTTATGCTGAATTAATATTTTTCTATGGTTGATGGTCAAAACAGTTGAGAAACATGAGTTATGGATGCATCCAATGAGTTTCTAGCAACAATCTAGAATGATTTTCAGCTTTATGTTATGTATATGCTGGCTAGAATTTTCTAGGAGTTTGGGGTATGTAGCATGGTTGGACAATAGTGCACAATGTTGTGATTGTGATGCCTTATGGAAATTCCAATGCAGTATGCTTTTCCTTTGGCACAATCCCTGCATTGAGGACAATTGCAAGGATTTCAAGGGAGAGACCTACCACGAGAATGTGAAATTTTAATATGCTTTAATCTTTCTGATAAGAATTAATGTTTTTCTATGGTTGATAGTCAAAACAGTTGAGAAATATGAGTTATGGATACATCCAATGAGTTTCTAGCAACAATCTGGAATGATTTTCAGCTTTATGTTATATATATGCTAGCTAGAATTTTCTACAAGTTTGGGGCATGTAGCATGGTTGGACAACAGTGCACAATGTTGTGACTATGATGCCTTATGGAGATTCCAATACAGTATGCTTTTCCTTTGGCACAATGCAATGCAATCGAGGACAATTGCAAGAATTTCAAGGGAGAGGCCCACCACGAGAATGTGAAATTTTAATATGCTTTAATCTTTTTGATAACATTTTATTAAATTATTAGCCGAATGTGCAAGGTTGTTTAAGCACATGTGATGCACATGGCAGATATTCCATAGTAATAGGCCAAGGACCCCGAGGATGCAATGGGTGTCAAAGGCAAAAGTTGTGATAAGTTATGCCGACCAGATTCTATTGGTCAATTGGTATCAGATTGGACCCTAGTGTAGTGGTTTGGCCAATAAGTGTCGATGGTAACACTAGGAACTAGCATTAATTTATTAATTAATGTTGGTCTAAGGGTCAACACAAGTTGGGGACCACTTTAGGTTGTAAATGGCCTAGCCAATTTAATTATGGATGGGCACATTTAATTTTGGGCAGGGTCATAAGGGCTGAAATTAATTTTCAGGATTATTTAATTTTGAAAATTAATTAAATGACTGAATAATGCTGAAAAATGGATACTTGGCAAAAATGCCCGTGCAAATTGAGAAAACGTTTTTGGAGGTGGGTCTCAGTCATTTAGTTAGTTTACACCTTGGGGGGGGGAGAGAGAGAGAGAGAGAGAGAGAGAGAGAGTTGTTCATCCATTTTCTGATCAGAGAACAGCAATTTGCTGCAAAAGACAGTCATCTAGGGGCCTCAGTGGGTAGGGGACAGCAATGAGTAACCTTTCACAGGCTAGCAACAACATTTTCTGATCAAGTGGCAGCATTTTGCAGGTGTCTCACAATAGGTAACTGCATTAAATGCAAGTTGGAGCAGGCAGCTGGCAGAATTTAGGGTTTCATCGCAAAGAAAATCAAATTTCTCTCTCATCTTAGCTTTCTCTCACATTCTCCAACCCATTCTCAAGAGAGCTCAGCATTTCTCAGCCAAATTTGGTAGACAGCAAAGAAATCTCTGCTCTGTAAACCCTAAATTTTTGCAGAAAGTGGGTTTGACAACCACCTCGGGACCCGTGGCAATTGGCGAAGGCATCGTTCACTGAATTCAGCCTCTGAAATTTGTGTAATTGTCAAGGAATTCAAATGCCAGCCCATTCATTGTTATTTGGGGTAGCATTTGGCCAATTGGAGGTTCCATTTGTGCAAGTCCTAGGTGAAAAATCAAGGGGCAATTGGCCCGAATTGATTGCTGATTGTTGCTATAGCAAAGAGGCTTTTGGAACAACAAAGAAGATTGTAAATCTCAGCTTGTACTCATTCCATTAATAATCAAGTTAAAGAAATACCGAAAGGGGCACCAGTATTGGGGCCAACAAGATTTCCAACGTCCAAGATTATTAAGGTAATTTGTACATTTTAAGTTATGTTCATTTGCTAATTGCTGTAATTAAGTGCTTAATCAAGGAATTAGTTTCATGTAGAGAGAGAAATTTTAGAGTTTCATCGTCAGAAAGGCTGAAAATTTGCCATTGCCCTACTCAAACAGACATAGAAGCTATCACTTGCAGCTTAGGACCACCAAAAAATTGTTGCCCCCTCATGTATGTTGTCACTTGCACTAAAAGAACCTTGGGTTGTCGCCTACATCTGAAGGGCTTTGAACTATCCTTGCCTGCTGAAGGATTGGTCCCAAGTGGCTGCAAATCATGTCAGCAGCATCTCCTTGCTCTCTAACAGCCTTCTCTCACACAAGTTTTTCCAAGTGGCAGCCTTCTAATCCCATTTTTCAGCATTATCCAACTTATTAAATAAATTTTTGAATTATTATTTTTAAAAATTAATTTAATAATTATTTGTTCAAAAAAATAATTTCACCAGCCAATAATTAAATTGGCTAGACCAAGTTGTATCCCAAGTTTCCCTAAGCAATTATTGATCCTTAGACTAATGATTATTAACTAATTATAGCAAGCAACAAATTCATATAAACCAAAATTCAAATGTTACCACTCTTGGACAGTAGACTCCTGATTAGCCCCAAGGTCTCGGGACCCTCAACAATATTTCTTTACCTTGTATTGGATTTGGATGGAGTAAACTAAGATTTGGCTCCAATCTCCTTCAATTTCCAATGCCTTTTGCTTCTAGGGGTGGATAGCAAGCCTTCAAACCAATTTGCCCCTTCGTTGAACAAGGGATTGACCTTCTGTTCACAATGACAAATTTAGCCCCAAAATCCATTGTGGCTATCTGACCTCTTATACTCTCTAGAATTTCCCAAATTTCAAGAATTGAATTCAAGTGCTATACTTTCATCTCTTGAGCACGGGACCCAAGGTGGTTGGTAAACCCTAATTTCTATTGTAAATTAGGTTTTACAACAGTTAACCCTCCTACTATCCACTTTTAATGGCTGATGTCTCCTGAAAAGGATGAGAATTGCCAGGGAATGACTATAGAGAAGAGCGAAAGAAAATTAGAGAAATTGAGAGATTTGTCACCAAGGTTGGTTGCAATTCATTGTTGTCTTGCTGAGCAATATTAACAAATAACCTATAGCCCATTGAAACCAACCTTCCTTTTCATGTAGGGTGGTAAATAACTTGATTAAGCACTAATTGCAACAAGTATAGAATTCACATAAACTGAAAATACAAATGTTGACACTTACTTCTTGGACAATTGATACCCTGTTGTCCCCAAAAATTGACGCCCCTTGCGATATTTCTTTAACTTGTATTGGTAAAGGTTGAAGTACATTGAGGTCTAGCCTCATCTCATTCAATCTTCAATACATCTCGCTATCCACAGCAACCAGTAAGCCTTCAAACCAACTTGCCCCTTGGTTTGCTTAGGAATTGGCCTTCAATTTGCTCCTTGGAAGACAAATTCTTCCCCAAACTTTATGTTGGCTAGCTAACCTCTTGAAATTCTCATAAATCCCCAAATTTCAACTGCTGAATTTCAAATAGTAGCCCCAATTTCTGAGCACCCTTCCCAGGGTGGCTGGTAAACCCTAATTTTCTGTTGTAAATTAATGTTTCGTAGCAAAAATTCTTCAATTGCACCCCCTTGGGATTGAATTTGGTTGAGACCTCTTCAGGGAAGCTGTGAATTGGCTAAGAGAAGAGAGAGGAAGATGGAGAGAGAGAAACTTCAAAGTTTCATCGACAAAACTAGCTGAAATTTAATGTTGCCTTGTTATGAATGCTTGATTGACTACAACACACTATCAACAAGAGCACCACATGCAATCACCTACCCTTGTGGGCCCCAAAATTGTTGTCACCTCTTGTAGACAACCTACAAGGATTGTCACCTACCTCCAATGGCCTCTTGATCGACTAGGGGCAACTCTTTGACAGCCTCCAATGGCTAGGCTGATCACCAATGGCTAGGAAATTGCTCCAGCAGCTCTCTCTCTTCCTCTCCCAACCTCCACAATACCTCCACAATGTTGGAATGAGGCTCCACCAGTCTCTATAGCCTTTCCCTCACTTGCATTGAAGCTTTTGCCAATTGGCAGCCATCCTATTGCAGTTTTCAAAATATTGACTCTGAAAATTAATTTAATTGTTAATTCTTGCTCAAAAAATTAATTGTGCCAGGCCAACAATTAAATTGGCTATGTCAATTTGCCATCCAAGCAATCTTATTTATTAGACCCTCAATTGGCATTAAAAAAAATTTCCTTTAATACCCACTAACTTCTCACAGTCTTGGGCCCATCATTGTGAAATAACTAACTTAAATGTCGCATGTCATCTCACATTTGCACATTTGATTAACACTTAGTCAAAATGCAGAGTAAAGCATTAAAATTTCACATCCTCATGATAGCCCAATCTACATGGGAGCCCAACATGTAATCCACTAGCCCCTAAAAGCCCTGATCAACTGTCGTCTAATCTCCTCAACCTTGAATTTATTGTAGCATGCTGCAAAATGGTATCCCTTCAACTGAAATATGCCCAAATAGCACGTGGCTTCAACAAAACCCCTCTCCTCCTAGCTTGCCACAATTGGAATTAGCCTTCTCTCTCTCCTCCAACCCCCAATCAGCCTTTTTGCTCTTTCATTGGAAAGTTTTGGTTAGTGATAACCTTCCTTATCCAATTTTCAGCCAAATAAATTAAGTTTTAGAAAATTAACTCAACCCTTTGTCCCTACCCAAAAAATTAACAATGACTACCCACAATGAAATTGACTAGGCCATTTTGTCTCCCAAGTGATCTTGAGTATTAATTGTCCCCTAAACTAGCATTAATTATTTAATTAATGTCTAGTTCCTAATATCACCACTATCATTTAATGGCTGATTAAATATCCTAGGCCCAAACCGACACCAAGCACACACGAGTACCTAACCAATATAACGTGTTACAACTTTTGCCTTTGACACTCATTGACATCTCAGGGTCCTAGGCCCATCATGGTGACTTAATTGACTTGCACATCATCACATGTGCACATTTGATTAATGCCTAAGCTAAATGCTAAGCAAAGAATAAAAAATATACGTCCCAGTGACAATAGCCTTGTGATTGCAAACATTAATTGCCCATCTATAATTGAGACCACTTGTATGCAAGTGTTGAAGACCCAATTTGTGCTCGAATGTACATCAATTCAAATGGCAATTTGGGCCTTTATATTGTCAATCGCTTGCGACAACCCTTTAATCTTGAATTTGTAGAGAGATTGGTCAATTGGTTGGAGATCAATCTCCATGTATTACACGGTTTGAGGAATACAAACTGAAGAAATACTGCAAAGGACCACTTTTGGGACCAATTGGTTGTTGATTGTGAAACCAGCCTTTCTTCTCGGATAGGGTGGTAATTCCTAATCAAGCACTTTATTATAGCAATCAATAAAGTAGCATAAACTGAAAATGCATAATTTACCTTAAAATTCTTGGACAATAGGCACCCAGTTAGCCCCAAAACTCGCACCCCTTTCGGTATTTCTTTAACTTTATTGACTAATGGATTGGGTATAAGCTACACAATCTCCTTAGCTGATCCAAAAGCCCCTTGTTGTAGATGCAATCAACACACAAAATAGACAAATTGCCCCTTGAATTTCACCCAAGACTTACTCTACCCCAAACAGCCAAATGTTGCCCCAAATTCACAATGGATGGGCTGGCATCTGAATTCCTCAATAATTCCACAACTTTCAAGTGTTGAATTCAGTTTTCAATGCCTTCTATTGATGCCATAGATCCTAGGGTGGTTGCTAAACCCTAATTTCTACATAGATTTAGGGTTTACAACAAAATTTCCCCTACTATCCACCAAATCTGGCTGAGATATGCTCCAAATGACTGAGATAAACTTAGATCTTCTGAGAATTGACCGAAGGAGATGAGAGAATGCTAGAGAGAGAAAATTCAAAGATTTCTCGTGGAAAAACCCTCCAATCTACTTGTTGTCTATTTCAACCAACAAGAAAAGCAATTACTTGCAGCCTGGGAGCACCAAAATGTTGTCACTAGCCAACTGATGATGTCGCCATCCCCTGATAGGCCTTCTCCTACTATGAGTTGCCTGTTGATGGTTCCAATCACCTGTTATTTTCTACTCAAAAAATGGAGTAGCAACCTTCTCTCTCTCCTCCTCCAACTGAAAACTAATCTCAACAACTGGGACCAAGTCCCATAAAGGTTTTTTTCAATTTGCACGGATATTTTTGCCAAGTGGCAACCTTCTAAACCCAATTTTCAACTTTATCTAGCCATTAAATTAATTTTCAAAATTAAACAATTCTGAAAAATAATTTCACCCCTTTAACCCTGCCCAAAATTAAATGTGCCCATCCACAATTAAATTGCTAGGCCATTTGCAACCCGGAGTGGTTCCCAATCTCTATTAACCCTTAGATTGGCATTAATTAACTAATTAATGTGAGTCCCTAGTGTCACCACTGACAGTTATTAACCAAAAATGATCCTAAGGTCAAAACTAACACCAAACCACCAAATCTCAGCTGGCATTACTTATCACAACTTTTTGCCTTTTAACACCCACCACTGCATCCTCAGGGTCCTTGGACTATTACCATGAAATAATTACCATATGCATTACATGTGCTAAACAACCTTGCACATTTGATTAGTAACTTAATCAAATGTTAACAACAAGATTAAAGCATCACAAAATTTCACATCCCTATGACAAATTACCTTTTATTAAAGTGACAAAGTGTTAATTTCACTTGTATGAAGTAATTGCTTATTATAACTACCAGTTAATCAAGTTATTTATCACTCTATCCAAGAAGTGTTAGCAGATTAGTCACTTCATGGTTGAGTCTGTACTTGTGGTACAGCATGCTGGGCTCAGAGATTATTTAGGCATTTTATTTGCTATTATTAATTGTGGTTTGGCATTATTTACAGCCAATCAGCCAGCATTTAATGCTGGTCGACCAGTCATATTTTTGGAATTTATTTGCCCTATTTATTGTCAGGCTCCCTCCACCTCGTTCATTCATCACCTGACAGTTCTTGGGGAGAGGGAGCAGGTGCCAATACCTCCACAGCCGGTGACTCACATTGCTTCTCTACTATCTCATGTCTTGGTATATGGATTCCATTTCCCGAGCATACTTCTGAGTTCTCATCTATATTGTGTTCTTTCTTTCCCTTTCTCTTTTGTCTTGTGTTTCAACGGTTTATTACAGCTTATGTTTACACTTCCATTGCTGCACCACTTTTGACATAGTATCAAATTTCAGGATTTGTGTTTCTGTTGTGTTTTCTTGCTGATTTCAGGCTTGTTTTCACCCTTGCTGATCACGCATCTACTGCTCCAACCAGGCGCCCTGTTTTGCCTGCGTTTTTTTGTTGATGTTAGCATCCATACAGCCTATGCAGTCATTTCATCTTGCGTTTTGGTGTCTCAGCATCTCCTCCTAGCTGGGCGCTTGCATTACTAGGCCGTTTTTGCTGTTTTTGACTGATTTTTTTACTTTTACAGCAGTTTTTGTCTTATTTTGGTCAAATTTTGGGTTATGTTGTATGTGAACTCTTGCTTTTTGCAGTCTATGCTCGTGGTTTGGCTGTGTTCCCTCTCCAAATCCCTTCTTTCTCTACTTTTCTAAATCCTCTACAGATGGCTCCTCCTTGAACATCCATTGATGACAAGCTCCATGGCCCTGATTATTACACATGGAGTGCGGTGATGAAGGCTTGGTTTATCCAAAAGCGGTTATGGTATGTGGTTGGCGGAGCTATGGCACGTCCTCAACAGCCTTCTCTAGTTCCGTCTGATTTTGATGAAGACAACCATGAGGAGGCAGTGCTTACATGGGATTCGGATGATGCCCATGCTTATTCGGCATTACTTCGGTGTATTTCCAAAGAAGTCCTACTGGCGGTCACCTCCTATAGGACAGCTTCAAATGTATGGTCGAAGTTGCAATTGATGTACGAGGCCCCTTCCACCATGAGGGCCGTTACTCTCTATGGCCAGCTCCAACAACTAAAGTTTGAACCCAAAGATATGATTCAATCATTCCTACTTCGTGTTACCCAACTCCAAGACCAGCTTCGCACTATGCAGTCTGCCCTATTAGAGGCACATCTTGTTGGTACGGTACTCCACAAGCTTCCTCAAGAGTTTGATGAAGTGGTGAATGCTTTACGGGCGCAAACATCTACAACTCCTGTCAGTTTTCTTCATATGTCCTCGATGCTACTTGAGCATGAGGCTACTTTGCAACTATAGAGGAGGCTTCCGTCACATTATGGAGGTTCAAGTGAGGCTCTTGCCACTTCAGAGAGGGGTTTGAAGACAAAGAAGTCGAAGGCCTGGCCAGTGTTACCACTGTGGCAAGAAAGGTCATTTAAGGAAGGACTACAAAGAGTTAGCAGCTTCCAGTAAGAAAATGGAGCACAAGACGAAGCGGGATGCAAGCTCCTTCGACGAGTCATCATCTACCTCAGATTCTGACTCAGCTTCTCCGGCCAAGGCGAAGTCCAAGGCACGGAAGGGATCTTCTTCTTTCGATCGTGGGAAGGGCTTAGTGGCCCCTTCCTCAGCTGCTTTCTAGTGGTGGTGATGAGGTCATCCCTCACGACTCTCCAGTGCCAAAGAGGGAGTGTGAGAGGGTGGTGAGATGGGGCAACTGTGCATCATCTATATTTCTATATAGATGCACAGGATCCAAGAAGGAACATCCCTGACACATCGTGGCAGGTACAAATCCTGGAGCTGGGATTGACATCCAAGTTCATGATGGGCTAATTCTTTGACAAAGAGCGGGTGGCTTTCATCTAGAGCTCACATGAGAGGACACTTTGGCGGTCTGGCCAAAGAAGAGGCATTCATGATCATTTATGCGCCGCGGCATTGGTAACAGGATGGTCACATGTGCTACTTTAGAGGCATTGTTGACAAACATTGAGAGCTGCTATTATCTTCTCTATCTTCAAGAGCTGGTACGATTGACATTGACATTAGGTTCTCTTCAAGCCACCTTGGTGGTGACTTGCGCTACTTGGGTATCCATGGTTCTACTCTGGTGGACTTTGTTGTACGTACTATGATGCGACATTATCATTGTATATTGTATTGTATCAGATCACCCATGATCTGAGAGAGGGTATTAGCAGATTAGTCACTTCATGATTGTACTTGTGGTACAACAAGCTAGGCTCAGAGATTATTTAGGCATTTTATTTGCCATTATTTATTGTGGTTTGGCATTATTTGCAGCCAGTCGGCCAACATTTAATGCTGGCCGACCAATCATATTTTTGGCATTTATTTGCCCTATTTTTGTTAGACTCCCAAGTGCCAGTACCTCCACAGCCGTTGACTCACATTGCTTTTGTATTGTCTCGTGTCTTGGTATATAGATTCCATTTCCCAAGCATACTTCTGAGTTCTCATCTGTATTGTGTTCTTTCTTTCCCTTTCTCTTTTGTCTTGTATTTCAGCAGTTTATTACAGCTTATGTTTACGCTTCCATTGCTGCACCACTTCTCACAAGAAGAAAGGCCAACTTCAAGTAACCTCTTTTTGGTTTGCATTCAAGCTGCTCCACTTTCGTCATCTTTATCAACTTGATCTACATCTTGTTGCTACAACATTGTGATTAAATTTTACACCGTCTTTTTCAAACTTTCAGTCATAGATATCCTCAACTTCCCTCGACTGTTGCATGACATCACCCTCAACTTCAATTGGTTACAACTACTCCAAATTTGGTGATATTGCTACACTTGGGATCCATACACAAAGGTCTTCACCCTCTGGTACTTTTCCTAAGCTCACTCCCATGAATGTTTGTGATTGTTGGACATCTCCACTTCTTACGTATCACATCTATATTATCTTCTTCATTCCTTCATTTTCCACATTCATTCATTCATCAAATTCTACTCTTCTATCATTCTTGTTTTTTTGCATCTTTGTCTACCTTACCATACCTTCCTAAGGGATCTTGATAGAAAAGAAAGAAGATCATTTCAAAAATCTCCCAAATTTTGGGTGTCTTCTTACAAATTTTTTAAGTATTGTATCTAGTCAAAAAGATCTTGGATCTTTAATTAAAAACCTAACAATATATGAAATATGGACAAAGTATTGCTCAAACACTATAGCATCTCATATACAGCAACCTTGCAAAATCACATGCTATAGCTTCCTTTTCCTCTCTCTTTTTTTTTTGGAGGGGGGGGAGGATTTATATGGTGATTTATATGGTATCTTGCCAATAAAATTTTAAACTTATTGTTAAAACACAAATAATATTATAAACATACAAAATCAGGGAAGAATACTTTTTGACTACAATCAAATAGAGTCTAATATGCACATGGCCTTGGAGGCTTGCACACATAGGTGTGATATAAGTTGATTTTGTTTCAAACTTTAGTTTATGATACAAATGATCAGAATGACAGGTTTAGTGTACTCAGAATGATGCATCCAGTTTTGAAAGAGCTCAAAGGGCTGGCTAAAAGAGGCTATGCATCAATATGCAGAATATTTTGTGAACAATGGACCAACAAAGCTTACCTATCCAAGAAGCACAAACTGCAGATCCTGCAATCACCAGATCAGCTCTTGCTGCAAATTTGAAAGTAGCCGGAGCTTTGCTTTTTAAAACCTTGATTCCTCGTGCCAGGAGTTCTTGTAGCAATCCACCCTTTTGGCTTAGTGTAATCGCTATTATTTTTCCACCACATCTCAAAATTTCACTAGCAAGTTCCATCATTGCCAAAGGAGACCCTGTCATTGACAACTCATGAAAAACGAGCACGAAAATTTTCCCCCGTACAAATTCTCCAAAGGCTCCATCACTGCGGCATGCATTAAGCCTCTGTTCCAAGACAGGACCAAGAATTCTATTCTCAATCTCATCAAACGGTCCCACAAGGACTCCAACTGAGCCATTTACCAGGCCAACAGAAGGGAAAAGCCATGAACTAGGCATATGTAATGTACTGAGTAGCTTGTTTGCAGTAGCATCAGTTGCAAGAGACCCTTGCTGTTTATCCAATATCGAGGTGGATTTTGAGGTGCTATTAACAGCAACCATGGACGGGGGCAGCAAGTTGTGCTGTGAAGAAATCACATGGCGATCATCTGTCAGGTGGTGTGACCCATCAAATGAGACATCAGATCTCTCTTGAGTATGAGCCCATTGTATAAGGAGACCAATGTAGCCCCAAATCCCTATGACTACAAGCCATGGGAACAATCTTCTACTGAAAAGCTTGCGATACCAAGGGGGATGAGTGAGGTGACGGCTGTCTGATCTGGCAGCAGTCCTGACAGAAGGTGATCTTCGGAAGGAAGGAGAGGTACGAGGCGTGAGCCTGCCTGACAATGTGGTCTTCAGGCTGCGGGAGATATTGATTGATGGAGGCCTCACGACAGTCCCCAGGTGATCAGAAGAAATGCTGTCTTGATTTTCAATTTCCATCACTGCAGTCGCAGCAAATCAAAAAACTTTGTTTCCTTCGCTGAACATAAGAATGAACGGAACAATTATCCTCTCATCCGTGACGGTTCAGCTAGCCTTTGTCTTCTGCGATGCGTGGAACGTTACAATGCAACAGTAATCCTTCCAGCCGTGATGATTTCATTGCACTTCTTTCTTGCGATGAACGTTTCGCATTCCTCTTCTTAATGTAATAGCCTCGTCATTCGCGTCTGTGATTTGGATTCTAGAAATGAGAACGAAGTCTCGCTTCCTCTTTTCTTTCTTCCCTGTGCTTGGTTAACCATCTAGCAATAAGAATGAAGACTGACTTTCTGATCTTAGCCTGCCGTTGCATCTTCTCCCTCTTCTTCTTCTTCTTCTTCTTCTTATTCTTCTTCTTCTTCTTTGTGACCCGTGTTGCTAGTTGCAGCTTCGCAGGAAACGGCGAAGGCGGACGCTACTTCTAGAAATGAGAACGAAGTCTCGCTTCCTCTTTTCTTTCTTCCCTGTGCTTGGTTAACCATCTAGCAATAAGAATGAAGACTGACTTTCTGATCTTAGCCTGCCGTTGCATCTTCTCCCTCTTCTTCTTCTTTTTCTTCTTCTTCTTCTTCTTCTTTGTGACCCGTGTTGCTAGTTGCAGCTTCGCAGGAAACGGCGAAGGCGGACACTACTAAAGATCACCAAAAAAATCTCTAAAGATCATCAAAAAATATACAGGCATGAGAGTGCGGACTTCTCGACCAAAAGCATGAAAATGAGGGCTGGACGACCTCTGAATCGCTTTCTTTTCTTCATGACCAGCTCCACGCGATTGTCCGACAAGGGCCTGGGACGGAAGGAGACGGCAGCTGAAGGCACCGCACCGAGGTAAAATCGCAAATCGATGAAACCCGGATTCCTGTAAAAGGAGGGTGAGGGAAGACCAGTCTCCAGATAACACCGCTCATTCCACGACAAACGAAAAATAAAGAGAAGGAGGGCTTTGAATCGAGATTCGAGACGAGAGCTGTCCATGCATTCCTTTCTTTTCTGGTTGAGAGCTTGGAAGGTCTGAACCTTTTCTTTTAGCTTTACGTTTGAACTTTGTTCGTTTGTAGCCTGCAATAACGAATCTGGGACATTCACCAGCGTCCGTCGTAAAAATACCCCAATTTGCTTTGCCAGGGCCCCAACTCCCAACTGAAATGGGGCCTTGGACCCTACATGTGTCTCCCAACGCCAAATAAACTCTTAAAAGTGCCATCACCAGCAGCCTCAAGGTGCTCCGTGCCTAAGCTACTAGCCAAAGCATGGCCCTAAGCCACTACTTTGTACCACTCTTCGCGCCGAGGGAAATAACAAAGGCGGAGGAGGAGGAGGAGGAGGAGAAGGAGGAGGATCCCGTTACGAGTCGAGAGTTGGCATTAAGGGGCTCTACATAGACTATTAATATTTAATATACTATGTTATAATAGTTTATAACAATAAATTGAAGAAGCTAGAGTGCCTGCCCATCTGACTCTAATTCCTATGTTTCACCAAAAAAAAAAATCAAAAATATATTTTAAATCCATTCATAACCCAAAAAAACAATAAAAATAATAATTTAAAAACATCATGTAGTGCACCTGTAATAATTAATCTAGTTACGAATATTATTAGCATATCCTTCTATAATGATATCAACATAATTAACATATTAATATCCATAAGATTATTAATAATGTATCCTTTTATAATGATATTTACATAATCAACATATCAATGTTAATAGGTTGATAACATAATTATAGATATTATTCATTATAGTATTATATTAATAAGACATACATAGTATATTAATACAATCAAGTACATGCTATTATATTATTACATTAATATCTTGATAATTACTAAGGTGTTAATAATTACATAATTATAGCATCTATGTGTGGTAGTAGAAGGTGTGGCATGTGTCGTTGCCCACCTATTGCATGAAAGACAAATGCGCGGAGTCCCAAGATGCCCACAACTCCCATGTTCCTATCCATGTTGTGGTGCCTACATCCCAATTGAAGCTAGCACAATTCTCGACTCCCCAGTTAATGTTGTTGTTGCTACATGCACTTTCATGTCCTATCATCAGCCATGTTATTGTTAGCTATAGGGAATGTTATGGTGTCTTGTATCAAATCGCCTATGTTTGCAAAGCCATCACCATAGCGGGGTTTATATCTATACCACCATTCAAAAAGAAAAATGATTAATGACTACTCTATCATTATTTGGAATAAACAATTATAAACACTTCCAACACCATAGATCCTTCTATGTTTATAAGAGAGGATGCAAGAGCTTAAAATTTTTTTTTTTTATATTGCAAGTTCTCTTAGAGGTGCAACCTCCATGTCTATGTTGCCAATTGTCTAGCTCCTTTACATTGCTCCCCACACCCCAATTTGTGTTTCTATATCTCTAATTGGCAAGCCAGTTAATGCTACGTGTAATCGATTACCCAGTTAACGCACATATGGCATGTAACATGTGACAATGCACTAGAATCACACAAATGATGCAACTTTTTGTGTGTCATCATAAACATTAGGCTTTTGCATGTTTTGCCCAAAGGATTGACTCGTAGTTCTCCCCCCCCCCCCCCCCAACCTTCTACATGCTTTGATCAGAGGATTGAGCCCAAATTTAATTGCCTTACATCGTTTTCTACATACTTGGAGGACACATGCAAAGGATAATTTCCACATGTTCGAAGGATCGACCCCAACTTTTTGTGAGCTGGAAAAATGCCACACAAATTAGGGTATAGAGAGTGGCACCATACAACATACATGAAGCACCTATGATTGGGATAAATAGTAGCATGGACACGGAGACTACATCTCTAATAGCTAAAGGGTAAAGAAGAGACCAAGGCACTTCTCCAAAATTTGCAAACTATCTTGAAGTTGCTTGCACTTGCAATACTTAGCAAGAGTATGGCTAACAAAATCATTTTATACAAGGTGATCAGGTAGAGAGAGAGAGAGAGAGAGAGAGAGAGAGAGAGAGAGAGAGAGAGAGAGAGAGAGAGAGAGAGAGTGTGTGTGTGTGTGTGTGTGTGTGTGTGACTCTTGATCAACAATATTATTGAGCGATGTTGCATACATGAGAAGCTAAATAATCCTTAATCAATGAGGTAAAAAAACACAAGGATTAATGAAAGCTTTACAAGCGGGTTGCCACATGGCACAACCAAATGAGCTTGAAAGGTTGTGCAAACCATGGCACCAACTGAGTGCTTTGCAACAAGAGAAACAACATAGGTGAAGAAGGGGGAGGAGGAGGATATTAAAGGAAGAAGCCCGAGTGAGAGTAAGAGCAAGTGGAAGCAATGAAGGTTCAAATGGTATCAGAGCTTTGAATTAGAGCTTGATCATGGAGCTTTGTCCAGCATTACTTCAACCCAAATTGAAGACCTAGAGCTTGGAGCTTCAATGGCAGCCATGACTTCTTCCCCTCGAGGTAAGATTTCATCTCCCGCCTCTCCCCGTCCCTCATAGGCTCTTTGCAAGTGTTCCTTAGTTTCATTGGGCACCTTGTATGCCCCCATCTGCCCCCTTATCCTCAGCATAACCAGCAGGCCCCACAACCGGCTCACGTTTTTTTTTGCGCCTGTTTCAAAATCTGGTTCGAAAATCCTATTTTTTCTCATATCTCAGGCATCCGGAACCTGATTTAGGCAAGGTAAGAGTCTAACTTGGGTTTTTGGCATGCTTCGGACACAATGGTGATGTCAGATCTACCAAATTTTGATCACAACATTTTTGTAATAGATCTGAGTTGATTTACAATAAGAAAATGTCATGCTCTTAGCTTATGTGATGCTTCCGAGGCTTGGTATTTGATGCCCAAATACTTTGGGAATGTTTGCCCAATGTTTTGAGATGCTTTAGGACTTTGTTTGAGCTTCCATAGCTTGATTTATGCAGGGATTTACTGTTGTACATTGTTTGGGCAGCAAGGTTTTATCAGGGACGACTTATGCATAATGCTCTTTGTTGACATTTGGGTGTCCTGTTGGATGTATTGATGCTTGGTCATCATGGTTTTTATGCCTGGATATGTTATTTGAGAGCTATTGAGCCTTGATTTGGATGCAGACACTTCGTTGTTGGTTTGGATTTATGCTACCTTCGTTGACAGGTTATTTTACCTCCAGTTTGGTTATGCCTATTGGTTTCGAGCTATGTCTTTGGGATATGCAATGAAGTATTAACCTTCGGGGTATGACATCGAGCTTGTATTTGGTTCCGGAGCTTCATTTGAGCTTGAGCTCGGCTTTGGAATGCATTTGATGCTCCGTCTTGGATGTACATATGGCATGTATGTTACCTATGTCTGACCTGTCGACATGCTTAGCCTATGCCACTACTACATGCTACTTACATTGTTTGGAGACGATTGCTACTAGTGCCTTGTCTTGGCTTGCATCTGGCTTCCGGGAACTTACTTGGAATATTTCTTGGCTTGCCAAAGTTGTATTTGGGATACAGTTGATGTCTATGGATGCTCTAATTGGAGGCTAGAGAGCCTATATGCTCATGATGTCTTATTGATATTGGTCTTGGATCTTTCGTCACTTGTGCTCTCATATGCCCTTCTTGAGCTTCTAGGCTTGATCCATATGGCTTTTGTGCTAGTGGCAACATCGTTGGATGTTTGACAGACATTGAACAGGTGGTTTATGCTATTGAGCTTTGAGTATTTTGAGACTCGGATCTTCTTCACTTGGATGTTGCATGGTTGATATGTCGTGGTCCGCATATGTGTACTTGGGCTGATTTGGGCTTCGCATTGCCTGAGCATACACCTCTTTGTGTCAGGTCTTGCAAGTGTTGTGTACACTTTGCCCTATTACACAGGGGGTGTGCCGGCTTACTGACAGATTTGTTTGACATGCTTGGGTGTTTGCTCGATGTCTGTATGACTGTCATATGCTGATTTATGCCTGCTTGATGCTGGTTATGCTTTGACAGTTAGTGGTTGACTTGGTGCATTGATTTTGCCTATAATTTGCTCTCATTGTACCTGGCTGTAATTTATTATAGTAAGCAGTTATGTATGGACTGATGTGGAATTTTCATGCTGAATCATCTTGATTTTATATACTTTTGATGGTATTTGGTGGGGGAAGCATCATTAGCTATCAGTTCGTGGTCATTTTGCCTTGGTTTTGGTGGTATTTTTGGCTATTTGCAATAGAAAATAGCAAGCAGTTTTAAACTATCTACACTGTTTTGGACTGCATTATGGGTTCTTCTTCCACCACTGACAGTGCTATCTTCAACATCACTAAGCTTGATGGTACGAATTATGCCTATTGGAAGAGCCAAGTTTGGCAGGTATTGGTGTAGAAATCGCAGATAAAGCCACTAAGGATACATGGCAAGCAGCTTGAAACTATGACTGATTGGGATGAGCTTGAGGAGTTATGCAAGTCCACCCTCATCTTGTCTCTCACTGAACAGGTGCATTACAATGTGGTTGAGGAAGCATAGAGTGCTTGGCAGCTTTAGGATAAAATTAAGAACTCCTATGACAAGAAAAGTCCAGCAAGTTAGATGTATTGGCTGAAGCAGCTTATGGACCTGCGCATGAAGGAGAATATGACAATCTCTGCTCATTTGAGACAGTTCCATGTTATTCTCAAGAACTTGACTTCGCAGGGTATTACCTTTAATGATGAGGTTACTCCATTGTTTTTTCTTGGGACTCTAAGTGAGTCATGGGATGTATTCTGCACTGCCTTATGTACTCCTGCTACTATTTTGAACTTGCATGATGTAGAGAGTGCTCTTCTGCAGGAAGAGATCAACCGTAAGAACTTGGATACCTCTCGTGTGTCGCATGCTATGATTGTTAGAGGCAGAGATGGTAATGGCAAGAATGACTGTGGAAATGGCCGTGGCAGAGACTTGTAGAAGTCTAGGTCTAAGTCGCGTGGTAAGTCACGCAGCAAGTCTCGTGGGAGAAATGCTAATGTGACATGTCATCATTACGGCAAAAAGGGTCATAGCCCATAGTGTCATGAGTTGCGCAATGAGAAGCGCAAAGAGAAGGGGAAAGACAAAGTACAGGAAAAGTCATTTGATCGCAGCATTATGCCTGCGAAAATCCAGTGTGAAAATCGAGGAGATAAATGTCATGCAGACTGATGACTCTAATGAGGAGTACATACTTGCAGCTAGTTCTTGTGATGCTACGTTGTTAACCGATGCTCACTCTATGTATGCGCAGTGCTAGCATTTGGATTCTGGTGCTTCATTTCATGTTACACCATGTTGTGAGTGGTTCCACTCCTACTGCACTGTGTCTGGTTCAGTTCGCTTGGGTGATGACAGGTCACTTGCTATTGTTGGCATTGGGGATGTACAGCTATAGTTCTCTATTGGCATTACTTTTCTGTTACAGGATGTACGTCATGTACCTGCGCTTACATGCAGTCTTATGTGTCTACAGGGTAGCTTGATGATGCTGGGTTTCATGTTTTATTTGGGGATTCTGCCTGGAAGATCACCTATGGTAGACTTGTGCTTACTAGAGATGCCAAAGCTGGCAGCCTCTATCCTCTTGTAGTTGATGGGTCCTCTGTTGACCATGTTTTGTCAGTGGTTTTCATCCCACATGTATCTCTTTGGCATGCCCATTTGGGCCATATGTCCTTGAAGAGAATGAAAATATTTTCTGATTTGCAGTGCTTACCACCCCTTGACTACACATGTTTTGATTCATGTGAGCATTGTCTTTATGGCAGACAGACTTGGAATACACGTAAGAAGTCTAGTAGGACACGCATGAGTGAGACCCTGGCATTGGTACATTCAGATGTCTGTGGATCCATGCCCTGTTAGTATATGGGTGGTCCAAAGTATTTTGTGATATTCATTGACGATTTTTCACGTAAAGTCTGGGCTTACCCCATTAAGCTTAAGTCCGATGTCTTGGTTATATTTCAGAGATGGCTTGCATTTGTTGAAAACAGATTGGACATAGGCTGAAATGCCTTAGGACTAACAAAGGGAAATAATATGTGTCACGTGCTTTTTAGCAACTATGTGACAAGAGGGGTATTAAGCGTCAATTGACCGCCCCCTATACCCCACCCTAGAATGGTTTGGCTAAGCGGATGAATAGAACCGTCGAGGAGCTCATACACATTATGCTTAGCCATGCAAGCTTACCACACAGGGATTTTGGGCTAAGGCAGTTAGTACAGCTGTGCATGTCATAAATAGATAATCTTTTAGTGGTTTGGATTTCCAGGTTGCAGAGAAGGTATGGATTGGGAAACCTCCATCTTATGCGCATCTACGTGTCTTTGGATGTGAGGCATTCTACCATGTGTCCAAAGACAAGCATACTAAGTTGGATCCTAAGAGTGCCAAATGCATTTTCCTTGGCTATGGAGATGCAGAAGAGATAGGTTACCGCCTTTGGGATCTGCAAGCGCGGAAAGTCATCCGCAGCCATGATGTAGTCTTCCATGAAGACAAGATGCATAGGCAGCTTGAGAATGTGGTAGAGATATATAGGGTTATATTCCAGGAGGAGCCACGTGCTCCTGCACAGCCAGTTGGATAGCTTGTAGCAGCAGTTGGTACACATGGCCAGGGTGTTGGACCAACCGCAAAGCCTGCCGTGAGACGGTCTACTAGAGATAGACGTCCACCTGATATATTTGAGCCCTTTATGCATTATGTCTTAGTTACAGATGTAGGAGAGTCTCTCACCTATGATGAGGCTATACGCAGGGGTGACAGTCACTCCTGGGAGAGGGCTATGCAGTCTGAGATAGACTCCCTGCACAAGAATATGACTTGGGATTTGGTTGCACTGCCTTAGGGCAAGAAGGCTTTGCCATGCAAATGGGTGTACAAGTTGAAAAGTACCCCTAGAAACCCCAAGCCGGCTTATGAGGCAAGACTTATCGCTAAGGGTTTTAAACAGGAACATGGAGTTGACTTTGATGAAGTCTTTTCTCCTGTGGTCAAGATGACCACCCTACGCTTGGTTTTTGCCTTAGTCGCGCAGCTTGACTTGGACTTGTACCAAATGGATGTTAAGACTGCATTTTTACATGGGGATTTGAATGATGAGATATATATGGAGCAGCCTAAGGGCTTTGCAGAACCTGGCAGGGAGCACCTAGTGTGCAAGTTGAAGAAAAGTCTTTATGGCTTGAAGCAGGCACCTAGGAAGTGGTATCATAAGTTTGATGCCTTTATGCAGTCACAGGGCTACAACAGAAGTGCTATGGATCCGTGTTTTTACATGAAGAAAGCTCGTGATGGCTCATTGCTTATTTTGGTACTTTATGTGGATGATATACTGATAGCAGGGAAAGCTCGTGATGAGCTGGATGCTTTTAAATCTTAGCTGAAGAAGAGCTTTGAGATAAAGGATTTGGGACAGGCCTCTCACATTCTTAGTATGCGCATTGAGCACGACAGGCATAAGGGACTACTCTACCTCTCACAGAGGGAGTACATTCATAAAGTCATTGAGTGTTTCTGCATGCAAGACGTAAAGCCTATTAGCTGTCCATTACCTTCTTATGTGAAGGTTTCACAGGCCGATTATCCGCAAACGGATGAGTAGAGAGCCGAGACAGTCAAGCTCCCTTATGCATCAGCTGTGGACAGTTTGATGTATGCCATTTTAGCCACCCGTCCAGATATTGCCTTTGTAGCTGGTGTTGTGGCAAGCTATACGGCTACACCTGGCAAAGAACATTGGGATGCTGTAAAGGGTATCATGAGATACCTGAAGGGAACAACAGATATGTGTATTTGCTATGGCAGTCAGGATACAAGAGTTGTGGGCTACATAGACTCCAATTATGCAGGACAAGCAGATAGTAGGAAGTCCACTTCCGACTACGTCTTTACCTATGCTGGAGGTGTTGTTTCTTGGATGTCTAGGGTTCAAAAGTGTACGGCTCTCTCTACCACACTAAGGCCAAGTATGTTGCGGCTAGTGAGGCTTGCAAGGAGGCCATATGGTTGGGCCATTTGGTTCATGACCTTCGGATTGATACTATATCTACGCTACATTCGGATTCTATGAGTGCTATTCAGCTAGCCAAGAATTCGGTCTTCCATGCGAAGACGAAACACATTGAGGTGAGGTATCACTTCATACGTGGGCTCGTGGAGGACAAGTCTGTTGACCTTGTCAAGATCTCCACTGATAAAAATGCTATAGATGTGCTCACGAAAAGCCTCACTACTGAGCGCTTTGCCTTCCTCAGGAGATTGATGGGTGTGAGATGAGATGACGTTTTTCCTCATCCTGTTGTACATGTGTACATTATACTGTCTTTTCTTTTTCTTTTCACTCCTCGCTAGGGAAGATTCACCTTTAAGTGGGAGGTTGTTGGGGGTAAAGCCGCCTCTGCCTAGCCGTCTGTATATTACTACACTGACAGTACCTGCCACTGCATATTGCAGGTAGCGAGCACCCGTCATTGTCACTTTATTCTTTATTCTTTTAGTGGCAGTTTGAATAAAGGAAGGCCCGATCACACATTATGACTGTTGGAGTTCCCATTTGTATCTCTCTCTCTTCTTGCTCTTGCTCTCCGCCATAGCTCACTTCCAAGCAAGCTTCGATCATTGTCACCTTTTAGAATTAAGAGATTAACAAAAAGAATGTAGATGCTTCCCACACCTCTCATGCTTTGACAGTCAAAGGCAATAATGGTAAAAATGATAATGACCACCATGGAAGAGACTCTCGAAAATCTCATTCTTAGTCACATGGACAGTCTCATAGTAAGTCCCATGGCTATAAGTCCACATTGACAAGCACAATGAAAATGGAAATGACAAAGTGCAAGAAAATAATGATGATCACAACATTGTCCCTAGAAATTTCTAGCATCAAGATTGAAGAGATTAATATCGTGTAGATGGATTCTGATGATGATTATATACTTGTAGCTTCTTCTCTTTATGTTTCGCAATTGAAGGATGCCTCATCCACCTATGCTCAATAGTGGCTTATTGATTCAAGGGCTTTGTTTCATGTTACCCCTCATCGAGAGTGGTTCCACTTCTATCACAGCATGATAGGATCTATCAAATTGGGTAAGGCCTTGGCATTAGATATTGTTGGTATTAGAGATGTCGACCTACAGTTTGCTTTAGGCAGCATATTTACTTTGCATGATACACACCATGTTTTTGCTTTGATTAAAAGCATACGTTCTGATGAACAACTGGATGATGGAGGTTATGTTGTATCCTTTGAGGATTCCTTATGGAAGATTATCTGTAGGAATCTTGTCCTGGTGCGAGGTGCCAAGTCTGGCACTCTTTATCCCTTACTATTTGTATATGGGCCTATCAACCATGTTTTAGTAGTGGCTACATTTCACATGTATCATTATGGCATTGTCACCTTGGGCACATGTCATTAAAGGGAATGAAAATGCTTACTGATTTGTAGTATCTTTTGTCCCTTGACTATAAGTATTTGATTCTTGTGATCCTTGTCGTTATGGCAGGCAAAGAAGCCTCTGACTCTTGTTCATTCTGATGTTTGTGGACCTATGCTCTACAAGTCATTAGATGGTGTGAAGTATTTCATTACTTTCATTGATGGCTTGCTTTTGTTAAGAGCCTATCTAGCTATAGGCTAAAATGCTTACGATTTGACAATGGAGATGAGTATGTATCTAAAGCCTTTGAGTAGTTTTGTGATGAGAGGGTTATTAAGCATCAATTAACTACCCCATATACCCTACCCTAGAATGGTATGGCTAAGCGCATGAATTGGATGAGCCATGAGAATTTCATAGTATGCTTAGTTAGACAAGCTTACCACAACACTTTTGGGCTGAGGTAATTACTATTGTCGTACATTAATTAATCGATCCCCATGTACTACTCTTGACTATCAAGTTGTAGAGAAGGTATGGTTTGGAAAACTTTCATCATATGCTCATTTGTGTATCTTTGGTTGTAAGACTTTCTGCCACGTTCCCAACAAGGACAAGCATAATAAGTTGGATCCTAAGTTCGTGAAATGCATCTTTATTGGTTATGGGGATATAGGTGAGGTGGGCTATTACCTATGGGATCCATAGAGGTGAAAGGTCATTCCTAGCCATGATGTTGTTTTCCATGAGGAGAAAATGCATAAGCAGCCTGAGTAGGTCATTGAGGTACACTAGGTGATATTTTAGGAGGAGCCCTGTGTTATTATACAACCAACTAGGCAGTCTGGAGTAGCAGTTGATGCTCCAATGGCCTAGGAGCATGATGTTAGATAGGATGATGTATGGGTCCTATGTCTTGTTTTGCAATGGTCTACTAGAGATAGATGTCAACTTGAGCGATTTGTAACTCTATGGATTATGTTATGGTGAGCCTCTTACCTGTGGGATAGTCACTCTTGGGAGAGAGCCATGTAGTTAGGGTATGACTCATTGCAGAAAAATCATATGTGGGATTTGGTTTCTTTGCCTAATGGAAAGCATGCTTTGCCATGCAAGTGGGTGTACAAGTTGAAGAGTACCCCTGGACGCCCCAAGCCAGCATACAAGGTCAAATTTGTTGCTAAGGGTTTTTAGTAAGAGCATGGTGTTGACTTTAGTAAAGTCTTTGCTCCTACAGTCAAGATGACTACCCTATGCTTGGTATTGGCATTGGTTGTGTAGCTAGATATGGTGGAGCTCTATGAAATGAATGTTAGGAGACAAAACACATTGAGGTGCATTACCACTTTATTAGAGAGGTCATTGAGGACAAGTCCATCGAGCTTGTCAAAATCTCAATTGACTGAAATCCTGCATATCTACTCATTAAACGTCTCTTAGTGAAGCATTTTTCCTTCCTTAGAAAGTTGATGGGCATTGGATGAGATGACATTTTTCCTGATCCTGTTGTACTTTATGTATATTTATACATTGTCACATTTTTCTTGTTCTCTTCTCACTAGGGACACATTTTCCTTTAAGTGGGATTTGTTGTTGGGGGTAAAGGTGCCTATGTCTATGCCATATGTGTATTCTCTACATTGACAGTACCTGCACACTTATATACTACAGGTGGCAGGTGCTCATCACTCTCACTTTATTCTTTATTCTTTCAATGACATTTGAATAAAGGAAGGCTGGTCCATCTTGAGTCTCTGTCCCTTGCTCTCTTGCTGGGGTGAAGTTTATTGTTGAGAGTATGAGAGATACAAGAAGCATCTATATTCTTTCTATTAACCTCTTAATTCAAGAGTGTACTATCTACATCCTGTATTTTTAGCCCATCAGCAAACATATTTGCATACTGTATCCCATGGCGGCTCAGGCAATGTAACCACCAAGAATAAGGGAGGAAGATTATCCTTGAAAGCATGAGAGGTGTAGGAAGCATCTACATTCTTTCTATTAACCTTTTAATTCAAGAGTGTACCGTCTACATTCTGTATTTTTAGCCCATCAATAGGCATATTTGCACACATAGCAATACGGAATGTGTCCCATGGCTCAAGCAATGTAACTAACAAGAACAAGGGAGGAAGATTATCCTTGAAGTCAATCCCCTGTGAAGATAACTGGTTGAAAAAAGAACGAAACTCATTTAAATGGGTGGACATGGAAGTCCCCTCCTTTACATGAAGGTCCGTGAGTTGCTTCGGCCAATATATTTGAGAGGCCTGGCTCTTCTTGCCATAGACATTACGAATCTTATCATGTAACTCCTATGCAGTTTGCCTCTTAGAGACAACATTATAGAAAACTTGCTTAGAGAGTGACAAAATGATTGTAGATTTGCATAAGTCATCCAGTTCAGCCTCCTCTACATCAAAGTGTTCGGGCTTTACACCCTTACATCTCAATGGCTTAATCTACAATTTTTGCACTAAAATCTACTGAATTTGTGCTTTCAATAGCTATAGTTAGTGCCATCTAGTTTGTTTATGTTTAAGATAGCACTGTCATTCAACCCACTAGCCATAATGCAATAAATGAAAGCACAATCCAAGATAAACAACCTATTGTAAATGACAACAAAATAAACCAAAATTGAGACCAAGACAATGTCTAAACATAGGACATTAGCAAAGAGTAGGGCTATCTGCTAGTTTCTAGTAAATGACAATCAAAGTCAAAGCATCTGCCCTCATGAATGATGCATAAACCTGCAATTATTACAACAAGTTAAAAATTATGACAATGGTAAATCCAAAGCTAGGTGTGAGCAATCAACTTATAGAATCCAATATGCAAATGCTAGGTATATCTTGCAAGAAGTGGGATATGTATAAACCACTAGCAGTCATTGAGTATGCAACCAGTACCGAGAACTATCAACCTCAATGTGTTAGAGAGAGAAACATCCAATAGGCATAAGTGTCATATAAATTGTAGGTCTCAAAGATAACGGAAGGGAACTACTAGATACACAATTGATTGAGCAAGTGTGAAGAGGCTCAATACATAGCCAAGTAGGATGAATACATCACTGGCAACAACTTGACAAAGATAGGTGATGGTCAAAGCATGAATCAAATAAGCCAATTAGGCAACAAGTGCATCCAAATAGCATCCGGAGAGCATAGACATAACTCAACCAAGTCCCATGGTCTCATTGATGTAAGCTCAACTACATAAACCCAAAGCTCTACTCAAATACAAAATATCCAAGTGGCTCAAGTGACTCTCATTGGAACAAAACCAAATGCCAAATCAACAATGCAAGCTCAAAACATTAAGTGCATGCCCATCCGAAATCCAATATACATTAAGCATAGAGCCAAGAGCATAAACACCAGTAGAATCTTCAAGCTTGTAACTACGTAAGCCACTGAAATACCCAAGTCAATGCTCTAATATATGTAAGCAATCTCAAAGTCAAAGCTCAAGAGCTTTCAAGATCATATCCAGGTGTAGACCATCAATCATATGCATCAATAGACAGAATGAAGCACTCGAATGACATCCAAGAGTAATAGGCACAAAAATTTTATTATGTAAAAGCTTGTTGTCCTATTATCACAATTGTGAATGTCTCTGCATAGCCCGAGGTATTTCAACTCAAAATAGTCCCAAACACATTCCAAGACATCAATATAACATCCCCCAATGATCTGCTAGCATGAATATGTGGGCATACAAGCATCAATAGAGCTCTAGACAATGAAGTGTGTCCATGTGTGTACTACATCAAATTGTCCAAAGTATACAATTTCAAGTATCTTTGAGCTCAAAATGAGCATCCAAACCCACAATGCTAATGTTAGAGGGGTGCTAACTAATGTTCAAGGCCTTGGTAAGCATCCAATGAGTGGAGAAGGCCAAATAAGAGTTGCTCAATGCCTGCAATAGAAGGGATAGCTTGTTGTAGCAAATTGGCACATCTGCATGGACAATCGAGGAGGATGTTGTTGCACTTGATGACCTTGATGGAGCCTTAGACAAAGCCCGAGCAACCCAAGGAAGTTCTTGGAGTAGGCACAAACAAGCCTTGAAGTAATGAAGGTCAATGCTCACCCAAGAATGAAGAGCTAAACCTTTTCAAAATTGGGATGAAGTAAATTAAAGGGAAGCTCCTCAAACCAATGCTTTGAAACCAGTTGAAGGAAGAAGCCCAACTGAGAGCACGAGCAAGCGGAAGCAATGGAGGAGTGAGCAATTGTAGATGGAGCAAGAGAATGAGAGAGAGAGACTCGATATGTGGGAACTCCAATGAAAGAAAAAAGAATGAAGTGATAGTGATGGGTGCCCACCACCTGCAATGTATAGGTGTAAAGGAGGTGTTAGTGTAGTGAATACACATGTGACGTAGGCACATGCACCTTTATCCCCATATAGATATCATTAGGAGTTGAGAGTTAAAGTTGAGGGGCTCTACACATACTATTAATATTTAATATACTATATTATATACAAAACCAACTGCCTTGGATGCTTTTGCAAAGTTGGAGTACAATCCAAATTTCTATGATTGGTGGATCCCAAAAACTACAAAATATTGACCCTTGTATATAACTAGCCTTTTTTTTTCTCACTCTATATATTTTTCTTTTGTTGCACTGATAAGAGCGAATTTGACTTTTGAAACAATGCTATATCTTCTGTGGGGGCAAGATCAAGGTATGATATCATAGCTTTTGGTCACAATACAATAGTGAACCAATAAATAAATAAATTATAATGTTTTATATTGTTTTACATACACTACATGGTATTCTCAAGATTTAACCAAGTGAATGTACGCAAATAATAGGTGACACAACAATGCAATGCACTTCATGTTTGAAGCCAACATAATTGATAGTAGAATCTTTCTTTGAAGATTCCAAGTTATGGCAACATCATGACAACCAAATCATTTGAGAGACTCTCACAAGGACAAAGACATATGAGTGCTATCAATACCGACATCCCAATTTCTTCATCCATCACATTCCTTGACTACAACATACAAAGGTCATCTACTTATTGAGGGGAAGTCACGCTTGCTTCTTCAATACTACAAGTCTTCAACACCTAATACTAGTTTTTCTTCACCAACTCTATATCACCAAAGAGACAAGGTGCTTTCAAGGTTCAAGGCTTAGTCTTCCATTCTTTGAGCCAAGTCTACTATTCTCAATTAGCCTTTCAATCTCTCATGTAACTTCCACTTTGATTTTGTAAGGCTATTAGCCCTCTTATTTGACATTGTATTACTTCAAAAGAAGACTCAAAGAAAAAATTAAAAAAGGATACAAAAAGAGAAATGTAGGAAGAAAAAGAAAAAGGCAAGCGAGAAAAAAAAAGAAAGGAAAATGATAGATGCACTACATTGCACCTAGGGGTCCTTAAGTTGGATGCGTCTAGTGGCTTCAAACTCCCCCTTGTGTTGATCTTGCAGGAGAACCATGTGCTTCAAGAGCTTATTAGATTGGACTCCACCTTTTTTCCATCTCCCCAATGGTGTCTCTCTAATAACTTTATTTTCCCTTAGCAACAACTACACTTTCTCTCATCTTCACTAGTGCAAGATTCCTTTGTCAGCAACCCTCATCAAGAGAAGAGTGCATGAAGCAGTATTCTAAGAATGTATTAGACTATGTATGCACATGAACTTACATAATATTTGCACCATAACCTATTCATGATTTTGGGCCCTCAAGTGTGGGACAACAATTTACGCTTGCCTGAAGTTCGATCCATCTCCTAATTCCACCTACACGTACACAAGTCACCATATAAGCAAGTAGACGCACCCCTTAGGGAGAGCACAAGTTGGCTAACAAGACTTTTGTAGATGATTATTTGAAAGACTGAAACCCCATCAACATCTGTGGCCTTTGCATCCTCGTTCTTCCATGCTTCATTTCTCTTCTTGTGCTATGCCATCAGTGATTCAAGAAAGATGGGCCTTGAGAAGAACCATTTCAACTTCTAACACTTTAGGGTTTGAAATTCTTTCAACTTCCTAGGAACCTATGTATTCTATCACAAGTTCAATCTATGTTTTGTGAGATATAATAGGATTTCCTATTATTTCAACCAAGCAACCGATGTGGATGCATAAGATCTATCTGGCTTAATTGTAATTTAATGCGTATTCTTGAAAATTTTCATATATATATTAGCATGAAATTTCCATGCAATTTAATGGCTTCTAAGTGCGATTTTAATTGATCACCTAAGGTGAATGCGATGAACAAAATTTTCCTAGTGCGCTCATTATCTCGAAACATGCTCAATTAAGTTGCAATAATTAATGTAAATATTCTTTTCTTCCAATTTATTTTCCCTAATACAATGGGATGCACCTGATTCATAAGAGATGCATTTTTCATAGTTGCGGTCCCTTGGTTCATGGTCCCGTTGGTTGTGGTGGGAGTTTTAGTGTTTGGAGAGATCTTTCACTTGGGGCCATCGTTTGCAAGTGGATTCGAGAGATAAAGAAGAAGGAATGAATTTGAGATGAGAGAGCGTAAGATAAGATGGCTTAGTGGAAGATCGAGATAGGGGGAATTGAGCCAACTCTCTCCCTCACAGCCTCTCGGGGTTCTTAGCATTTCCAAAGAGATACAAGTGGAGGCTAAGTACAGTGGCCCCTAAGAGAAATTAAGAAGTATTAGTACTCTTTTGATCTCATCATTCCAAAGGCTAGTTTCTTGAGACTTGTTTAAGAGATTGTGTAAGAACTCTATTGAATAGAAAGCAAGAGATGGCTTTTGGCATAGGGTCAGAATAAACCTAATCGCTTCACAAAAGAATATCTTCATGCTTTGCAGTGTGCTGCAGTGGCCTTTTTAGTAGACTTAATGGCTAATGCTCAACATTGTGCGATATATGCAAGGCACATTAATGAATTTCAACTTCTAAAAAATCTTAAAGTAGTGTTGAAGGATGTGTTTGTTCCAATGGAACAAATATTGTTTGTAATGTTATCTTTTTTGGAATGGTATTCTCCATACGAGTCCAAGAAGATTAAAGACTGCACCAAAGAGTGCGAAAGAAGCACTAAGAAGATGAAGAAAATATTCTCCACTACCGATAACAAAAATCTTCCCGTAGTGGATCTGGTTCTCATAGTGGATGTAACAAACCCTACCAAAAATGTAAAGTTTCAAGCCTTAACTTGACTAGGCTGCCAAAGAGCTAGTCTCTCGGGCCATGTCATCATGAAGGGGGGGCAAAAGCTAGCAAGGATAGAGATTCATAATTTGAGGGGGAGTGTTGAGAATAGAAAATGATGCTTACCCATAAGTGGCTTTGTATGAGAGGTATGACAAAGATGTATGCTCTAGAAGCTCTAGGAAGAGTTGTCCAAAATCCCATAAGCACAGAGAAGAAAAGTGGTACTATCCATAAAGCTATAAAGGCATGTACTTGACACTCATTTCAATGCAATGGTACAATCAATTTGAGTCACTCAAGATTGTGTTTATGAGTCCAAGCTAATCTATCTTGGAGCCTAATTCACTTGAGTTATAATTCCTTATTCTAATAATGTATCGTGTGTATGATTTTTGTCCACCATAGCTGATCTAGCTCTAGATCCATGTTCCTTGATACTAACGCGCTTGAATAAAACTCCAATAGGATTCATAGAAAAGAAGAGACCATTAAAAAATATAACCAACTTGTGTGAGAGAGTAAAGAAAAGGAGACTAAATCTTGCAAAGAAATATGTCTCTAACATATCGGGCATTAATATTCGAGAGAGCGAGGAGATAATTAATCTTTTAAAAGAGACCATGAATAAGAAAGATATTTTGAGAATTCTTAACTCTCCTCGAAATATGAATTTGAGGGGTCCAACTCTCAAAAAATTAGTAAAGGACTTAAAGGACATGGTAAAACCAAATGAAATTGTAGAGACATGTGATACTACTGGAATTAGTCGAAAAGGTTATTGTGCTATCTTTAGATTATGGTTTAAAAACCTTACATGTAATAGAATGAGTGCATTTGGGTTGCCTCGGGTCGTTGCAATATTGATTACAAGGACTGCTATGAATTGTAAGATTCCACATATTTTTTGGGAATACATTCACACTGAAGGGTCTATACTATACAAAAAGAAAAAAGAAAAATCTATTTTTGAATACAACGCATTTAACAATATATGGGTTGATCTAAGAAGAGTGTAGATTACAATGGTCCACATGTATAATCTCATGATAGAGGAATGCCATGACGTTTTGAAGTTTTCCTTGAAGTTAGATTAAGCACATATTCAAAAAGGAAAAAAGAGGGAAAGAGTCAACATTTGCATCATGAACAGGATGTCGGACTACACTAATGGTAAGGGTCAATCACCAATGCATAAGTTCCAATTGGAGATAGAGATTTGGTAGGTCAATGTAGCTCAGGTACTAATTGAGAATCATCAAACATTGAAATGGTTGTTCACTCATGCAGGTATTCTAAACATTACTAAGTCTCAAAGTGGAGAAATATTGGTGGTTGATGGGTTGGTAAATTTGACATGGAATGACATATGAGTGCCGACTTTAAAACTATCAAATGTATGCTTGGAATATGCAATGAAAAATAAATAAATATTATTGTGTGTATTGCATGAAAAGTGTTGGGTCTAAATATTGAAATAGCTTGCACCTAGCAAGAAGAGCCCCAACTAGAGACTCTATAGATTGGAGTAAATTTAAAAACATAGAAGATATATGGCATCCCATTATTTCAATTTCTCTTTTAGAAACGTTTATATTTGTACTTTACATGTAGAGATTAGAATAATTGACAAACTTTTTAGGTTGCATCTTGACTATGTATACTCAATTAAGCCCTTGTCTTTATTCAATGAGTGTATTGACAAATGTGAGGCATTACTCTCAAAAATGGATTTTCATGGAGGTCAAATTCACTTAAGAAAAGATCCAATACTTTCAAGAAAAACAAGAGATGTCTTAGCTGATGTCTCTATGGGAGACTCAAAAGCCAGATACTTTTTAGGAAACCATATAGAAAAACATGTGAGCATTACTTGGGAGTATTGGGGAGAGCTGTGTGGGATAACGACAAATGTTGCAAGCATACCACAACTTGTATTTCTAAGGATGGAGGTTTGGAGACACCTCGATGCCTTTCTAAAGCTTCTTGAGCAACAAAAGACAACATACACATATCCAAAAGAGTTCACATGCTCAATTACAAATCTTGTTCAAGTAATAAAGGAGGCATGGGGAGAAAAGGATATCATGTTTTATTTGGTACCAAAGAAAATATTTACTCTAAGTTTTCTTTGATAAAAATTTCAATGATGTAAAATGATTGTTACTCTCTTGAATTGCAACACATCCTTCATATCCATAGGCATTACTTTATGGAGGAGCAAGGCCCCATAGCAACTTATAGTGGCCAAGGCATGGAAAAATCTGTTAGAAGTCAAGCTCTCCCATCTGTCCGTCTTTATGTATGACTGACATCTGTGATAGCTAGTGTGCAGTTGTCTGCATGTGACTACATTGAATAAGTCGGTTTATCTAGTCAGTGACCTGACTAGAGTTAGTCAGTGAGTTAGTCAGTCTAGTTACACTTACACTAGGTTACTCTTTGTAGTGTGGGTATTACTCTAGTGTTGAATAATGAAAGAGAAGAAGAAGAATCTGATGGTTCTCTATTAGCTCCATCCCTGTCTCTCTCTCCCCTCTTTCAACATGGTATTAGAGTGGGACTTGGTGGACTCCGTGAAGCTGGAGGAAGTGAAGAGGACCTGACTTAGGTTTTTCCCTGCATTAAACAAGCTGCCATTGTGGGCTGCAGGTGAGCATTTGTTCATTGCATACTCCAGGGTGAAGATCAGTGCTTGTGCCTTGTTGGGAGCCTTGAGGAGGCCAAGAAGACCACATCAAAGTGTGTATCACTCACTACCATCACCATCATCTCCAGAAGCGTGCTGAAATCCAGGTTTGCAGGCAGCGTGAACTGTGCCTGTTTGCTGTCATCATTTGTTGGGCTGTACTTCATCAAATGCTAGTGTCTTTGGTCATCAAATGCTTGGTTATGTCATGTATGAAGTGCTTTGAGATTGCAAGAAGCAAAAGCTTGACTTTGAGCTCTGACATGAGCTGAGATCAGAGTGGGCAGATTTGAAAAAAAAGGCCTGCACTACTGTATACACAGTGTTGAGATATCGAGCTCCACTCGTGATATGCCAGGGTGACTGTTGTGCATTTATGTCATCGACTTGTCAGTTGGTGCAGATGCGGTTGATACACCGCCCATGAATAATAGCTAGATGACAGCTATCCTTATCTACTCTAGTTCGTGGCTCAGTTAGTATGCCACATTAGTTAGTTGAGTTTGGTTTGAGACCCATATATAGGGTTCTTCTATTTCTATGTACTTGACTTCTTTTTAGCTTACACAACTAAGAAGAAAAAAACTGTTTTCAGCCTCCACATCTGTGTGTATTCCCCTATTGTGCAAGCAAGAAAGCTACAAGTGAGACTCCTTCCTTCTCTCCTACAATCTTGACATGGTATCAGAGCCTTGTTCGTGGTAAGGAGCTCAAGAAAGAAAGCCAAGTTCGTGGTGTTCTAGTAAGAGGACCAGTGTTGCTTTCATTTTTCTGTTTTGGGAGCAAGTCTCTACAGGTAGCACAGCCGGAAAGTGCAAGAGTGCATTGTCTCAGATTGAGACGCCCTTCGCGGTGAAGCAAGAGGGCAGTATATACTGCAGGAGAGGCCTTTAGCCCTTGGTGACCCTGTTTTTTTGATTTGAGACCATTTCGGGGCCTGTTTTGGAGGTGGAAGTTTTCTACACGCACTCAGGAAAAGGCCCAGTTTTATGCTGTGCGACCACTGTTCTACAGGTCGGTGAAAAGTTACTGTAGAAATTGCATCGTATGCCTGTGCGCAGAGACATTGGGAGTTACAGAATCATCCTTGTTGCCTGTTGATGCAAAATCGTCACTAGGAAGTGACTGTGTGGTCAAATACCACTTTCGTTAGGTTTGCAGATTTGCCCTTGTGAGGCTGAAGCTGTGTTCTTTGCAGGGACAGAATTTTTTGCAGTGTTCTGTAATGGCGTCTGATTCTCTTTCACAGATTGTCACTGAAAAGCTTGACAAGAACAATTTTCAAGCATGGAAGTTTAGAATGACGAATTTCCTTATGGGAAAAGGATATTGGGAATTTGTTACAGGAAATGAAGAAGAACCAGTTCTTCCTGATGTTCCCAATCAACAGCAAATGCAGGCATTTAAAGCATGGCATGAGAGAGCCATGAAAGTTATGTACTGCATGTCTATCAGCATTTCAGACTCTATGATTGTGCATATTCAAGATGCAAGTACGCCAAAGGAGGCATGGGATACTTTGTCAAAAATGTATAGCACAAATACTCAAGCCAGGAAAATGCCGCTCAGGGAAGAGTTGCATAATGTGCAAAGAGAAAATATGAGCATCAATGACTACCACATGAAGGTGAAGAACATTGCAGATGCACTTGCTTCCATTGGGTCGCCAGTGGAAGATGATGATTTAGTTTCTGTGACCTTGAATGGTCTAGAAAAGGATTATGCACAGTTTCGGACATCCATTTCAGTTCGTGAAAGATTTCCTAATTTTGAGGAGTTGATTGCTCTTCTAATTTCTGAGGAGCAGAGAAATGGTGGTGCATCTTCTTCAGGAGGAACTTTAAAAGAAACTGTCTTCTACTCAAATGCTGGAAGAGGTAGAGGCAGAGGTAGAGGAGGCCGATCTAGAGGCCGTGATAGAAATCAGAATATGCAGCAGACTCAAGAAAACCAGTCCTATGGAGGAGGACGTGGTAACTCTAGAGGCAGGGGGAGCCAAAGAGGTCGTGGTGGATGGCAAAGAGGCCAAAATGCAAACAGCAATGTTGAATGCTACTACTGTGATAAAATGGGTCATATGGCTAAAGACTGCTATAAAAAGCAGAATGACATCATGAATGGGAAATTGCAACAAGAAAATTATGCATCTTCTAGTAGATAGGGTGATGACAGAAATGAGCATTTGTTTATGGTACAGCACATGAACAATTCTGTGACAAGTGTAGAAGAAAGCAACGAAGTGTGGTATGTTGACTCAGGTGCATCAAACCACATGACAGGTCATGCAGAATGGATGCAGGATGCAAGAAAAATGGAAAAACCAGGATTTGTGGAGACTGGTGATGATACTGCACATCCTATTGTACAGATTGAAAAAATTCATTTGTCTATGCAAGATGGAAAAAAGAAATACCTGTCAGATGTATTTCATGTCCCGAATATCACCAAGAATTTGGTTTCTGTTGGTCAAATGGTTGAGTAGGGCTTGCAGGTCAGATTTAATCCTCATGGATGCTTTGTTGAGGATATGAAAAATAAAGGTCGCTTGATAGCAAAAGGAAAGAAGAAGTGCAGAATGTTTACATTGGATGCAGACATGCCTGAATTGAGTGTAGCAATGTTTGCACATGGGACCGGTGTAGTTGTAGATATTGATATTTGGCATAAACGCATTGGTCATGTTAATGTACAGCGACTTAAATCAATGTAGGCCCAAAATATTGTTGCAGGATTGCCTAAATTCAAGGTTGCAGAAATGCATAAGGTATGTGAAGCCTGCCAATTTGGAAAACAGACAAGGAAACCATTTCCTAGACATGTTCAAGAGAGTAAGAAGCCATTGGAATTAATCCACTCTGATGTGTGGACTACTAAAGCTGCATCTCTTGGAGGCTGTCATTATTTTGTCACTTTTATTGATGACTATAGCAAAAAAGTTTGGGTGTATTTTATGAAAAAGAAAAGTGAAGTTTTTGGGCATTTCAAAACTCTTAAAGCTATGGTTGAAAAAGAAACAGGCCTGCAAATAAAATGCCTAAGGTCAAATGGAGGGGGAAAGTACCTCTCAAATGAGTTTGCAAGGTTCTTGCTGGAGCATGGCATAAAGCAGCAATATTCATGCAGTCATACCCCACAACAAAATGGAATTGCAGAAAGGAAAAACAGGCATATTGGAGAGGTATCTCGTGCCATGCTCAACGAAAAAGACTTGCCAGATTTTTACTGGGCTGAAGCAATTGTTACAACAGTCTACATAATGAACAAGACTCCCACTGCAGCAATACATGGGATGACTCCAGAGGAGAGGTATACTGGTAGGAAACCAGATATTTCTCATTTGAAGATTTTTGGTTGCATTGTCTATGTTCATGTGCCAGATGAGTTGAGATCCAAGTTGGATCCAAAAGCTGAGAAGTGCATCTTTATTGGTTACTCTTTGCAGCAGAAAGGGTATAGATGCTATAACCCTTCTACTCGTAAGTTTACAGTGAGCATAGATGTTGTTTTTGATGAGATGAGTAGCTAGTATAAACCAGTAAATGTGATTGATAATGTAGATGCACAAAATGGTAATGCTGCACAGAATTCACAGCAGCAGTCACAAGATATTAGTGGACCTGGAGCGTCCTCTAGTAGTGGTTCACATTCTTTGCCATGGATAGGCAGATTGAGATCAGGAGAATCTTCTCAAAGCAATGCAGATAGTGGTATGCATGTATCACAAAAAGGAAAAGAGAAGGTAGATCAGCCCATGTTTGATGTGAATGCAGGTCACTCTTATGTGGATGGTGAATCCAGTGGCTCGGAACAGAGCATTGATGATGAGTTGGGTATTCCTTGTGTTGTTACACCTGGAGTAAGGAGGACCAGGGATGTTTTGAAGGCATCAGGAAGTGAGCCTACTTTGCGCAGGTCTACCAGAGCTAGATATCCTATGGATAGGTTGAAATATGATGGATTTACAGCCATTCACTATGCATATATGGTCAAAGTGATACAGGAACCAGAACCCACTTCTTTTGAGCAAGCCATGGGAAAAGAAAAATGGGAGAAAGCCATGGATGAAGAAATGGATGCCTTGGAAGCAAATGCTACATGGGAATTGGTACCTTTGCCTAAAGGTAAGAATGCAATTGGCTGTAAGTGGGTTTATAAGGTGAAGCACAATGCAGATGGTTCTGTGAACAGATACAAGGCAAGATTAGTAGTCAAGGGGTATGCACAAACATATGGCATTGATTATGAAGAAACATTCAATCCGGTTGCAAGGATGCAATCGTAAGAGCAGTCATTGCTATGGCTGCATCAAAGGAATGGTCTTTACATCAGATGGATGTAAAGAATGCCTTCTTGCATGGTGATTTGCAAGAAGAGGTATATATGAAGCAGCCACTAGGTTATGTGCATGCTGTTCATCCTGAGTTTGTTTGCAGGTTGAAGAAAGCCTTGTATGGCTTGAAGCAAGTACCTAGAGCATGGTCTGACAAGATAGGATAGTATCTTGTCACTATTGGCTTTCAGATTTCCAAGGCAGATTTCTCACTTTATGTGAGAAAAACAGAGAAAGATATTATGCTACTTGTCATTTATGTTGATGATTTGATTATGACAGGTGACAGTGATGAAGATATCCTTCATGTGAAAATGCTATTGAAGCAGAAGTTTGAGACGAAGGATTTGGGAGAGCTGTGTTATTTCTTGGGCATTGAGGTGATTAGATCACCAAGCGGGATACAGCTCTTGCAGAGGCAGTATGGATTGGACATGCTGTCCAAATATGGGATGACAGGCTGTAAGCCTATTTCAGTTCCTTTTGAGCAGAATGTGAAGCTGAGCGCAGATGCAGGTGAGCTTCTAGAAGACCCTACTATGTACAGACGCATAGTAGGAAGTTTGATTTATATGACTATTACCAGGCCAGATTTGAGCTATGCTATTGGATTGGTAAGTCAGTTTATGCAGGCTCCAAGGAAACCACATTTGGATGTGGCTAGACGCATACTCAGATATGTGAAGTCCACATTGCAGTATGGACTATTTTATGAGACTGGGGTTCAGATACAGTTGCATGGATACACTGATGCTGATTGGGCTGGTAGTATTTCTGATAGACAATCTACTAGTGGATATTTGTTCTCTTTTGGGAGTGCTGCAGTCACTTGGAGCAGCAAGAAACAACCTACAGTTGCCTTGTCGAGCACAGAGGCTAAGTACAGGGGTGCAGCAATGGCTACATGTGAGGTAGCTTGGTTGCATAAGCTACTTTATGATATGCATCAGCCTCCTACAGATGGGCCAGTTGTCATTTATTGTGACATCATGAGTAGTATACACTTGGCAAATAACCCAGTCTATCATGCTAGAAGAAAGCACATTGAGGTGCATTATCACTATGTGCGGGAGAGGGTTTTACTAGGTCTTATTGATCTAGTTTATGTCAGCACAGAGGATCAGGTAGCTGACATATTTACGAAGGCATTGGGCATAGAGAAGCTGTGCAAGTTCAGAGACTTACTTGGTGTGCAGGAATTGGGATTGAGCTCGAGGGGGAGTGTTGAGATATCGAGCTCCACTCGTGATATGCCAGGGTGACTGTTGTGCATTTATGTCACCGACTTGTCAGTTGCAGATGCGGTTGGTACACTGCCCATGAATAATAGCTAGATGATAGCTATCCTTATCTACTCTAGTTCGTGGCTCAGTTTGTATGCCACCTTAGTTAGTTGAGTTTGGTTTGAGACCCATATATAGGGTTCTTCTATTTCTATGTACTTGACTTCTTTTTGGCTTACACAACTAAGAAGAAAAAAACTGTTTTCAGCCTCCACCTTTGTGTGTATTCCCCCATTGTGCAAGCAAGAAAGCTACAAGTGAGACTCCTTCCTTCTCTCCCACAATCTTGACACACAGCATACATGGTATATGCAACACATTGAAGAGCTTTGGAAGCTCTCTGACAAGCCCAGAAGCACTCTTGGAGCATAGGTATATGCTGGAGGTCATATGTACCTGTTGTGATCCACTGTAAGCTGATTTTGGTAACTGAAATACTTAGATGTTGAGACTTTTTAGACAGGCTGAAAACTGTCATTTAACATGGACAGCAAGCATTTGTTCTTTACTGAAGCATAGTGTGACATTTGGTGACATCTATGAGATGTATGTACTGGCATATGTATGTCAGAATGTTCATGGGTTGAGAAAAGCATTAAGTTCTACTGAATGCTGAAATTTTTGGAGCTGAAGCAAATGTAATCTTGTTTTTTTGGCTGAATACAAATTGCAGAAGTAATGTATGACTTTGCTCATTAGAGACAGACAGTCTATGGTCACTACATAGTCATGCATTGGCCTTGTCATACTGGAGCAAATGCATGGTTTGGTTTGAAGACACTTTGAAGCGGTTTGAAGCTGGTTATGCTGTTTTTTGGTTGACTGCAACCTACAAACAAAATTGTTGACACTTGTACTTGCTGATTATGCACTGTTTTGTGCTTCTATGGTCATGTCTGGAGTGACATGAGTACTTGCAGTCATCTGAGAAGACTTGGGACATATATGACATGTGTGCATGTTGTTTTTGGCATTGAAAGTGCTGCTGTTAATCACAGTTTACAGGTTTAGACTGCATGTTTTTGGACCCTGGCAGTGGATTTGCAGGAGTTCAATATGAAGCAAGTACACGGCATATCTATTGATAGTTATTTCTACGAGCTGGACTACTTGATTGTGGACTATTTTGGGTTGATACTGGGCTGAAATTTACTGGTTTTTTACTGCAATTAATTGTAGAAAACTGTCATCAACTATAGTGGACTGAACTTAGTCAGTCGGACTTATTGACTTGCAGGGAGTCAGGCATTTGACATACAGTCTGTTGCATCATGGCTAATGCATATGGGACTGATAATATCACGCAAATAGTTGGAGAAAAGCTAGACAACAAAAACTTTGCATTATGGAAATTCAGAATGAAAAATTTTCTGGTTGGCAGAGGATATTGGGACTTATGCACAGGAGATGAAGCATCTCTTGAATTGCTTGAAGCAAATGCAACAAATGAACAGAAGAGAGCTCACAGGTTATGGACTGAAAGAGCATGTAAGGTACTGCATTGGTTTTCACTATGTATATCCGATGCTATGGCTATTCAAATCATTGGATGTGAGTCTTCGAAGGATGCTTGGGATATACTGATGAGAAATTATGGAACCATGACACATGCACGAAAGATCCAGTTGAAACAGCAGTTCAATAATATGTCTAGAAATGGTAGGAGCATCCAGGTGTATACCACGGAGATCAAGATCATAGCTGATCAGTTAGCTACCATTGGTTCAAGGGTATCAGAAGATGATATGATTGCTGTTGCATTGAATGGTTTAGGGAAAGAATACAAAGCATTTGACACTTCCATCTCACTTAGAGTAGATCCCCCTGACTGGGAAGAGCTGGTTGCATTGTTGCTGCATGAGGAGGTCAAACTTGGCCTAAATACAGGTTCCAGTGCCTCTCAGAGCAGAGACACTGTGTTATACTCTAAGCAGCGTGGTAGAGGAGGCAGAGACCGTGGTTCATATCGAGGTCATGGCGACACTCGTAATGGCTATGGACAGCAGCAGCAGCAGGGAAATTGGCATGGTGCCAATACACAGGGCTAGTAATGAGGATCTGGTGGTTTTAGAGGCAGGGGGAGATCACCTCGAGGAAAAGGAGGTGGATCTAGATCTTGGCAGTCTTCTGATCAGTCCAATAGGGACAAAGATTGCCATTATTGTGGCAGGTATGGGCACATAGCGAAGGAATGTTACAAAAAGCAGAATGACATGAAGGCAAAAGGGAAACAGCATGGGCATTATGCATCCTCTAGTGGTGGTCAGGATGATCAGGTTGATAGACTCTTTGCCATGCAGCATGTGTCCAAGACTGCGTCAAGGCAGAACAGAGATGACAGATGGTACATTGACTCTGGTGCGTCAAACCACATGACTCCGCATGGAGAGTGGTTTGATGAGATGTTTGCAGGTACACATGGTCATGTATGTACTGGGGATGACACCCAACATGACATAAAGCATAAAGGGATTGTTCCATTGATGATGCCTGATGGCAAGAAGAAAGGCATGCATGATGTCTTACATGTACCGACCATAACGAAGAATTTGTTGTCTATGGGTCAAATGGCAGTGCAACTGAGGTTTAACAAGGATGGATGTTTCATTGAGGAGTATGGAAATGGCTGCAAGCTAATTGCCAAGGGCAGAAGAGATGGCAGGATGTTTACTTTGGAAGCGACCATTCTTGAACTTAAAGCAACTATGTTTGCTCATGGTGAGAGTGCCATCAGAGAGGTAGAGATTTGGCACAAGAGAATTGGACATGTAAATGTACAGAAGCTGAAATCCATGCAGCAGAAGGCAGTCGTACTTGGATTACCAAAATTCAAGTATAATGACTTTGGGCATGTGTGTCCTGCATGTTGAAAGGTGAGAAGGATCGAAGCTTGCACGCGAGCTATGGCGGGAGAGCAAGAGCAAGAAAGAGAGAGACAAGAAATGGGAACTCCAACAGTCACAATGTGTGACCGGGCCTTCCTTTATTCAAACTATCACTAAAAGAATAAAGAATAAAGTGACGTGACGGGCGCCCGCCACCTGCAGTGTGCAGTGGCGGGTACTGTCAGTGTAGTAATACACGGGGCGGCACGGCGGAGGCGCCTTTACCCCCAACAACCTCCCACTTAAAGGCGAATCTGCCCTAGTGAGAGAGAAAAGAAAAAGAAAAGACAGTACAAATGTACATAGGTACAAGGGATGAGGAAAGGTGACATCTCATCCAACGCCCATCAACCTCTTGAGGAAGGCAAAGCGCTCAGTAGTGAGGCTCTTCGTGAGCAAATCTGCAGGATTCTCGTCAGTGGAGATCTTGACAAGGTCAATAGACCTGTCCTCCACGACACCACGTATGAAGTGATACCTCACCTCAATGTGTTTCGTCTTCGCATGGAAGACCGGATTCTTAGCCAACTGAATGGCACTCATAGAATCCGAATGCAGTGTAGGTGTAGCATCAATCCCAAGGTCAGCAACTAGACGGCCTAACCATATGGCCTCCTTGCAAGCCTCAGTGGCTGCAACATACTCGGCCTCAGTGGTAGACAAAGCCGTACACTTCTGAACCCTGGACATCCAAGAGATAGCCCCTCCAGCATAGGTGAATACATAGCCAGAAGTGGACTTCCTACTATCTGCATGTCCTGCATAATCGGAGTCAGTGTACCCCACGACCCCTGTATCCTGGCTGCCATAGCAAATACACATATCTGCTGTGCCCTTCAGGTACCTCATGATACCCTTCACGGCATCCCAATGTCTGCTGCCAGGTGTAGCCATATAGCGTGCCACAACACCAACTGCATGTGCAATATCTGGACGAGTGGCTATCATGGCATACATCAAACTGCCCACGGCTGATGCATAAGGGATCTTGGCCATCTCGGCCCTCTGCTCATCTGTCTGCGGACAATCGGCCTGTGATACCTTCACATAAGAAGGTAATGGACAGCCAATAGGCTTTACGTCCTGCATGCGGAAGCGCTCAAGGACTTTATGAATGTACTCCCGCTGTGAGAGATACAAAAGTCCCTGATGCCTATCGCGCTTAATGCGCATCCCAAGTATATGTGAGGCCTGTCCCAAATCCTTCATCTCAAAGCTCTTCTTCAGCTGAGATTTAAGAGCATCTAGCTCATCATGAGCTTTCCCTACTATCAGCATATCATCAACATAGAGTACCAAGATAAGCAAACTGCCATCACGGGCTTTCTTCGTGTAAAGACACGGATCCATAGCACTCCTGCTGTAGCCCTGTGACTGCATAAAGGCATCAAACTTATGATACCATTCCCTAGGTGCCTGCTTCAAGCCATACAAGCTCTTCTTCAACTTGCACACTAGGTGCTCCCTGCCAGGTTCTGCAAAGCCCTTAGGCTGATCCATATAGATCTCATCATGCAAGTCCCCATGTAGAAAAGCCGTCTTGACATCCATCTGATATAGATCTAAGTCAAGCTGTGCAACCAAAGCCAAGACTAAGCACAGGGTGGTCATCTTAACCACAGGAGAGAAGACCTCATCAAAGTCCACACCATGTTCCTGCTTAAAACCCTTTGCTACCAATCTAGCCTTGTATGCCGGCTTGGGGTGTCCAGGGGTACTTTTCAGCTTGTACACCCACTTGCATGGCAAAGCCTTCTTGCCCTTAGGCAAGGCAACCAAATCCCAAGTCTCATTCTTATGCAGGGAGTCTATCTCAGACTGCATAGCCCTCTCCCAGGAGTGACTGTCACCCCTGCGCATAGCCTCATCATAAGTGAAAGGCTCTCCTGCATCTGTAACCAAAACATAATGCATAGAGGGCTGAAATCTGTCAGGTGGACGTCTATCTCTAGCAGACCGTCTCACCGCAGGCTCTGCTGCCTGTCTAACTACCTGTCCAACACCCTGGCCCTGTGGAGAAACTGCTGCAGGCTGTACTACTGGCTGTGCTGGAGCTCTAGGCTCCTCCTGAAAGATCACTCTGCGGATCTCAACCACCTTCTCAGGCTGCCTGTGCATCTTGTCTTCATGGAAGACGACATCATGGCTGCGTACTATTTTCCGCGCCTGCGGATCCCATAGGCGATAGCCCATCTCTCCTGACTCACCATAGCCAAGGAATATGCATTTAATGCTCTTTGGATCCAATTTACTCCTCTTGTCCTTGGGCACATGGCAGAATGCCTCACATCCAAAGACACGGAGATGCGCATAAGAGGGTGGCTTACCAGCCCAAACTTCCTCTGCAACCTGGAAATCCAATCCACTAGAAGGCGATCGGTTTATGACATGCACTGACGTACTAACTGCCTCAGCCCAAAAACTCGGGGGTAGGCCTGCATGGCTAAGCATAGAGCGCACACGCTCCTGAATAGTCCTGTTCATGCGCTCAGCCAAACCATTCTGGGGTGGGGTGTAAGGGGCGGTCAACTGACGCTTAATACCCCTGTCATCACAAAACTGCTCAAAAGCATGCGAGACATATTCTCCCCCATTATCTGTCCTAAGGCATTTCAGCCTATACCCAGTCTGGTTCTCAACAAGAGCAAGCCATCTCTGAAAAACTGCCAAGACATCGGACTTCTGCTTTATGGGATAAGCCCACACTTTCCTAGAAAAATCATTAATGAAGGTAACGAAGTACTTCGCGCCACCCACAGACATGCAAGGCATAGGCCCACAAACATCGGAATGCACCAATGCCAAGGGCTCACTCATGCGTGGCCTACCCGATTTCTTATGCGTAGACCTATTCTGCTTACCATAAAGACAATGATCACACGAGTCAAAACGTGCATAGTCCAAAGGCGGAAGATACTGCAAACCAGATAACATTTTCATTCCCTTCAAAGACATATGCCCCAAACGGGCATGCCAAAGTGATACATGTGGGATAGAGCCCACTACCAAAACATGGTCTACGGAAGACCCAGATACAACAAGAGGATAGAGGCTGCCAGCCTTGGCGCCTCTAGCAAGCACAAGTTTGCCTTTGGTAATCTTCCAGGCAGAATCCCCAAAACAGACATGAAACCCTGCATCATCCAACTGTCCTGCAGACATAAGACTGCGCGTAAGCACATGTACATGACGTACATCCTTGAGCAAAAAGGAACTGCCAGTGGAAAACTGCAACTGAATATCTCCACAGCCCACAATATCAAGAGACCTGTCATCTCCAAGTCTGACTGATCCAGATACAGTACGGTAAGAGTGAAACCACTCACGGTAAGGCGTCACATGGAAGGACGCACCTGAATCCAATAACCAGCACTGTGCATACATACTAGGTGTCTCAGTCAAGTGTGAAGCATCAGAAGAACTAGCTGCAAGTATAAACTCATCACCACCATCGGACTCTTCAGTCTGCGTGACATTAATTTCCTCAATCTTGACGTTGGACTTCGCAGGTACTATGCTGCGATCAGAGGACTTCTCCTGCACTTTATCTTTCCCCTTATCCTTGCGCTTCTCATTGCGCAACTCATGACACTGTGGTCTAATATGGCCCTTTTTCCCACAATGATGACAAGTGACATTTGCATTGCGTCCACGCAACTTACTACGCGACTTGCCACCACGAGATTTAGACCGACCCTTCTGCGAGTCACGGCCTCGGCCATTACCACGGTCATACCTGTCATTCCTGCCTCTAACTGTCAAAGCATGACTACCACGAGAGGCATCCAAGTTTTTGCGATTCACCTCTTCCTGAAGAAGAGCACTCTCAACATCTGCCAATTTTAGAGTAGCACTAGAGGCACAAAGAGCAGTGCGGAATACATCCCATGACTCATTCAGAGTTCCAAGCAAGAAAAGAGGAGTTACTTCCTCTCCAAAGGTGATATCCTGCGAAGTCAGGTTCTTCAGTATAGCATGGAACTGGCTCAAGTGAGCAGACATAGTCGCATTATCCTTCATGCGCAGATCCATAAGCTGCTTCAACCAGTACATCTGACTTGCCGGACTTTTCTTATCATAAAGATTCTTGATCTTATTCCATAGATCCCATGCACTCTGTGCTTCCTCAAAGACATTATAATGTACCTGTTCAGTGAGAGACAATACAATCGTGGACTTGCATAGCTCATCAAGTTCAAGCCAGTCATCATTGTCCATAGTTTCAGGCTGCTCTCCACTCAACCGAAGTGGCTTAATCTGAGATTTCTGCACCAAGACCTGCCAAATTTGACTCTTCCAGTAAGAGTAGTTGGTACCATCCAACTTTGTAATGTTAAAGATGGCACTATCATGCGAAGATGACGCCATTATGCAGGCTGGAAATGCCCAAACAGTCCAAACTGCAGAAACTGCCCAAAAAATGACCAAAACGAGGTCCAAAGGGTGAGCAAAGTGTGCCAAAAGTTGCTGCCCACTTAGTACTAGGTGCGGCACACCAAATCAGGATATTTCAGCATGAAAAGTACACCTCAGTCCACCAATAACTACTTGCTGTAATAAATTGCAGGTATGCAGTCTAGAGAGCAAACTGTCCCAAAATAGGATCCAATGTCAAGCAAACAATGCTAGGTCCAAAGCCGGCATGAAATGGACATAAGCAAGGCCAATGACAGTGAAAAGAACATGAGCTCAACACCGAAGCATGTCAAAATAACATCTGCCAGTGAAAGGCACACCCCCAGACACTCTAGGCAAAGTGTTCCTGTAACTGCCAAAACCTGACACAAATAGGTGTCTGCTCAAAGAGAAAGATCCAAATATGAGACTCAGCTCATAAGCATCCTGTGAACCAAGAGTACATCAATGCATATCCATAAAGATCGGAGTATGATCCCAAAGTCTCAATGTGTATGTAGCTGCTCAAGACATAAACTGCTCCAAATACATGTAAGTGCTCCAATAGCATGCAACTGTCAAAGGTCAAGCAAGCATGTAAAATGCTCCCACTGGCACAAAAGGCATACAAACCAAGCTCAGAAGCTCAAACAACCCAAGAGAAAGCACCAGTGATAAGTGACCCTGTCAATGCATCAAGCGCATCCAAGAGAGCATGACATACATGAAGCACCAGTCGTATTAACCATGAAGCAATACATAAGCCCAAATAAGCTCTCAGTCAACTCAATGACATCCAAATAACAACCAAGATCAGTGATCAAGTAAGCCGGGAATGCTCAAATACATCCAAATCCAAGCTCCAAATGTCGGTATGGCATACACGAACCAAATAGCATATGTCACGAACCAAAGCATGTAATGCAAAAGCCTAACTGTCAAGCAGAGACATGAGGCATAGGCGGTCCACGAGCATGCCAAGTCGGTCCAAATGCCAGTGAAGATGGAGCTAATGTGAAGCTCAAAAGCATCCCATAATCTCATACATATGCTCCAAGTCGTCCCCAAATGTCAGAGACATCATGCCAAAGCTCAAAGCATACATCCGGTATCGGTAGGTAAGTGCCAAAGCCTGTAAAGTACCTTCAGCCCACTGTTATTCCAGCATGTATTTACTGTTCTAAACAGCAGATTTCAGCCCCGAATTCAAGCCAAAATCATGGTCAAACCAAATGCATACATCCCCAATACATCCGGGTAGGAAATAGACCGCATACGGGCATCAAACAAGGTAACCGGAGTAGAGTATAAGCATTAAATGCCAATGCCAAGTGTGGCTGCCCTGTGTCCAGCACTGTATAACAGTAAATAACAGTCCCAAATCAGCCAATATTTCAAGCCAAAATCATGGCATAATCATGTGCATACATTCCCAAGGCACTAGGCATCATGTAGACCGCATACGGGCATCAAATAGCACAACCGGAATGGAGTATAAGCAACAAATGCTAATGCCAATGGTGCTGCCCTGTTTTCAGCCTGTTATGACAGTTTATAATAGTCCCAAATCTGAAGAAATCAGCCCCGAATGATCAAGACCAATGCCCAAAGCTTGAATGACATCAAACATGAAGTCTATAGCCCTCTTGATCAAGGTAGAGAGCAAGAAGCAATGGCCAAGTGTGGAGCTGAAGTAGATGAGTGCTCACAGCCTGGAAAAAATGATGCAATCTGCCCTGTTGGTGCTGAACTTGCTGCTGCTCCACATGGGCTGAAAGGGGGTAATGGGGGGCTCAATGATGGCCCAAGGTAGGCACATACCAAGCCATGAAGGCCCAATGCAAAGGGGAGGGAAGATATGAGCTATGGAGCTCAAGAAGAGTGGCTGCCCTTTGTTCCTGCCCTGTTTCAATCTTAGAATACACTCAAATGCCTGCAAATGCTGAAGCAATACCTCAAGGGCAAGGCCCTGATGAAGCTCAAGAAGGCCGGGATGGAGCTTGGGAAGCCGGGGAGAGTCGGGAGCTCAAGAGGTTGGCTATGGCTGCCGGGATGGAGACCCAATGCGTGAAGCGAGTCGATGCAAAGGTCGGGAAGCACCGAGTTGAGCTCGAGCAAGAGAATGCCAAGCTCTGATACCAGTTGAAAGGTGAGAAGGATCGAAGCTTGCACGTGAGCTATGGCGGGAGAGCAAGAGCAAGAAAGAGAGAGACAAGAAATGGGAACTCCAACAGTCACAATGTGTGACCGGGCCTTCCTTTATTCAAACTGTCACTAAAAGAATAAAGAATAAAGTGACGTGACGGGCGCCCGCCACCTGCAGTGTGCAGTGGCGGGTACTGTCAGTGTAGTAATACACGGGGCGGCACGGCGGAGGCGCCTTTACCCCCAACACATGTCAGTTTGGGAAGCAGGCACGATTTCCTTTCATGAGACATGTACAAAACAGTACTAGGCCTTTGTAGTTGGTGCACTATGATGTTTGGGGACCGTCGCATAATGCGTCTTTTGGAGGTGCATGGTACTATGTCTCATTTATTGATGATTTCGGCAGGTACACTTGGCTGTACATTTTGAAGCATAAAGATGAGGTGTTTGAAGTCTTTAGAGACTTTAAAAAACATGCTGAAAATGAACTTGGCTGCTACATATCATGCTTGAGATCAGATGGAGGAGGTGAATATGTATCCAAAGAATTTGACAGATATCTTGCCAAGTATGGGATCAGAAGGCAGCTCACATGTAGCTATACACCGCAACAGAACCGTGTTGCCGAACGGAAGAACAGAGTCTTAATGGAGTCAGCAAGAGCTATGCTAAATGAGAAGTGTTTGTCTAATGCCTATTGGGATGAAGTAGTAATGACTGTAGTTTATGTGCTGAATCGCACTCCTACAGCAAGAATACATGCAGTCACCCCTTATGAGAAATTGTATGGTCATAGACATGACATCAGGCACTTGAAAGTCTTTGGATGTATTGCGTATGTGCATATACCGGATGAGAAGAGGAAGAAATTGGATCCTAAGGTAGTGAAGAGTGTATTTTTGGGATATGCACAGGAACAGAAAGCATACAAGTGTTATGTACCTTCTATGCATGAGACACTCATCAGCAGAGATGTAGTCTTTGATGAGTTAGCATCGTGGTATGGGAATTCGGTTGTGGTGCCTACTGATGGAGCACCTAGTATGAATCATGCTGAAAATACTCCTGCAGAGAGTACTTCTATGAGTGGTCAGACAGCAGATGTATCTTCCACAGTGAGTCCTTGGTCAGGACGCTTACGGAACCGTAATTCTATGTCCACTGACAGGGACATGTCAGTGAGGGGGAGAAATGACAAGGGAAAAGGAAAAGAAAAGGTTTTTGACGATGTGACAGGACCACTCACAACAGGCTATGAGTCATCGAGCAGTGATAGCTTAAACAGCGAACTGGGGATTCCGTTTGTTATGATGCCAGGTGCTAGGCAGAGCCGTTATGCGCCGCCTCATGAGAGGCAAGCTCAGAGTGAGCCACAGCTCAGGAGATCAGAGAGGATCAGGAGACCTGTTGGCAGGTTTACGTACACTAGTTATGCTGCAAAGCACTATGCTTACATGACAAAAGTGATGGAGATCAAAGAACCAGGTACTTATGCTGAAGCAGTAAAGGATGAAAATTGGTGCAATGCTATGGGACGAAGAGATGAATGCCTTGGCTGAAAATCAGACTTGGGATCTGATGCCACTGACTGATGGGAAAAAGACCATTGGCTGCAAATGGGTCTATAAAATCAAATGTAAGTCTGATGGCAGTGTGGAAAGATACAAAGCCAGGCTGGTTGCTAAAGGATATGCTCAACAGTATGGATTGGATTATGATGAAACATTCAGCCCGGTTGCAAAGATGGCAACCATACGTACAGTAATTGCCTTGGCTACTACAAAAGGCTGGAAATTGCAGCAGATGGATGTCAAGAATGCATTCCTCAACGGTGATTTAGCAGAGGATGTATATATGATTCAGCCGGAAGGGTATGAGCACCCTGATTTTCAGCATTATGTGTGCAGGCTGAAAAAGGCACTGTATGGGCTAAAGCAGGCTCCGAGAGCCTGGCATGCTAGGATCAGTAGATACTTGTAGAGCCTTGGATTTGTTGTTGGCGGGGCTGATCACAGCCTGTTCACAAAGAAGACTGACAGTGACTTGGTAGTGCTGGTCATATATGTTGATGACCTTATAATTACTGGAGATGATGACATGGGAATTCAGCATGCAATGAAGATGCTGAAATTTGAATTTGACATGAAAGATCTAGGAGATATGAAGTATTTCTTGGGTATTGAGGTTGTACCGAAAATGGTTTATGGCTGATGCAGAAGCACTATGCCATGGAAATGCTTAAAAAGTATGGCATGGTTGAATGCAAACCATTGGATACACCTTTGGATGAGAATGTAAAGCTAGACATGAACACTGGGGCTGAAGTTGAAGATGTGACTATGTACATGCAGATGGTTGGCAGTCTGATTTACTTAACCATCACTAGGCCTGACTTGAGCTATGCTGTAGGGCTAATAAGCCAGTTTATGCAGAAGCCAAGGAAGCCGCACTTGGATGCAGTTAGACGCATCATGAGGTATGTTAAGTCCACTGTAGACTATGGGTTGTTCTATGTCAGAGATAAGCCCTTGACACTGATTGGATACACAGATGCAGATTCGGCAGGATGCTCATTTGACAGACGGTCTACGAGTGGCTATGCTTTTGGCTTTGGTAGCGGCATGATCAGCTGGAGCAGCAAGAAGCAGCCTACGGTTGCTTTATCCAGTACTGAGGCTGAGTACAGGGGAGCTGCATTGGCAGCATGTGAGATTGCATGGCTGCTCAAGCTTATGGCTGACTTGGATATATAGGTTGATGCTCCAGTGACACTGTTATGCGACAATCTCAGTAGTGTACTCCTGGCCATGAATCCAGTTTACCATGCCAGGACAAAACACATAGAGGTACACTACCACTTCATTCGAGAGATGGTTATTGCAGGAAAGGTTGATCTCATGCATGTGAGGACTGATGAGCAAGTTGCAGATATCTTTACCAAGTCTCTAGGTAAAGATAAGTTTTGTGGTTTTAGATAGCTACTTGGTATGCAGATGCTGTCTTGAGCTTGAGGGAGAGTGTTAGAAGTCAAGCTCTCCCGTCTGTCCATCTTTATGTATGACCGACATCTGTGACAACTAGTGTGCAGTTGTCTGCACGTGATTACATTAAATAAGTCGGTTTAGCTAGTCAATGGCCTGACTAGAGTTAGTCAGTGAGTTAGTCAGTCTAGTTACACTTACACTAGGTTACTCTTTGTAGTGTGGGTATTACTCTAGTGTTGAATAATGAAAGAGAAGAAGAAGAATCTGATGGTTCTCTGTTAGCTCCATCCCTGTCTCTCTCTCCCCTCTTTCAACAAAATCTCACTATCAATTATGTATAAGTTATTTTCAAAGCACAAGACATGGAGGAGGAGTTATGAAAAGCAATGCTCTTGAGGAGCCATTCGATTGGTTTTTTTGACAATAGCTTCAAAGAATGAATACTAAATATGACAATGAAATCTGAGAATTCATAGTATTTTTCAAGATAGAAAAGTAGAAAGCTAGCTCTCAAGAGATTTTACATCTTCTTCCTCCTCATGGATCTTTCCTTTATAACACATAAATTTTCTTCTCTATGGATTTTATATTAGTTCGATTTACTGCCAAAGCATAAGATGAGAGAGCCAAAAAGTATCGTGCTCTAGAAGTAGAGAAACCAGGACCATAACTAAAAATCCTAATTGTTGCTATCTTCTCCAAAAACATCACCTTGTGGGCATTATATTGTAACCCCAGAGAAACCAAGTAGCCTTGCAAGTGCCTTAATACACAATATAGGCATGTTGCTTTCCCTAAGAAGACGTTATGGAATACTAAGAAAACATGAGGATTAATCCTTGTGAAGTAATAGCCAAGTGCAACATCCTTAAATGAACTACCACCAGCTCTAAACCCTTTGCCACGTCCCAGGAAGTTATCAGAATTTTCAATCTCCAATTGCAAAAAAGATGAATATCAAATGAAAGTTGAACTTGAACCTATCAATGTATCTTACAAAATCAAAGATAATATTACCAGTTGGTTTTCATCATGCTCTAGCTTAGTTGGATTCCATAGAACAATTGACGATGACATCTCATTGGTATCTTGCAAATCTTTAACATACCCCGACTGCTCTCTTCTGAAATTCCAAGTTAGTCTTGAAGATGGATAAACTTCTCATCAGTAATCTCCAACTCTTTCTCAGCATCCTTTGCCTTGTTAAAATAAAGAGAAAGGGCATCCCCTCCATTAATAAACTTGTCATCTGCAATTTCTATGTCCAGTTTAAATAACTCTTCATTGGATTCATTCTCGACATCAACTATGCCATTTCTAGCATCAGAAGCCTTTGCAATGATTACTAAACAATACTATGAGATTAAAGAGCCTTTGGATATCTGATAGTAGTATGTATTCCTTGTCCTTAATATGAAAAGTTGGAAGAGAAGGAAAAGTATAGAAAGAAGGGGATTCAGACACAATATCTACATTTGCATGGCTTTCTTCAATAATGGTCTCAGCTGTGACTTGGGCGACATCTAATTTGTCAGTAATATATGCTTCTTATTGAGGGTCCAAATGTTCCTCTACATCCTTCTCATTTGCCACCTCATCCAGAAGGAAAAAGCTAGAAGATTTTGCTACCTCCAATTGTTGTTCATTAGATTTCATAGGATATTTAATAAGAGCATATACAATGAATGCTACTGATTTTGACATAAGACTACATTTCCTAGAAAAAGTAGAACAAAACACATTTGTTGCACAAAACCTGTTGAGAGAATGAGCTCCACACTTCCTTGTGAACAATGACTTCTTGAGAGTTTCAAAGGTTCTTTTAAGTGTTACCACATTGAAATTAGTAGATTGCTTTTTGAGGGGCATATAGCCAAGTAGGTTGTGGAGGACCTTGTTTTTTTCTATGACTCCAAGTACATATTGCCCAAGGCAAGTCGAGAATATGGAACCCTTGAGTCTACACATTTATCAAATCTCAATAGCATAGAATGGCCATTGTGTAGTGGTGACATTTTGCACATGTATAGCACAAAACTTTCACCAGATATATTGAACTCTATGAAGCCAAGCACTAGCTCAAAGAACGCACACATAAGCTAGTTCATGTATAGCATAAAACTTTCACTAGATATATTGAGCTCTATGAAGCCAAGCACTAGCTCAAAGAATGTACACATAAGCTAGTTTGTACCAATTGCAATTTTTGCACATATATTCAATGAATGTGAGGTTTGAGACATACTAAAAGGATATACATTATAAAAAGTGCATTGGAGGATTATGTAATAAGGATTCCAACAAAACCTTGGACCTTGAAAATAATTCATAGTTATGACATAGTGGCCAATAAATTCAATTACTTTGAAACAGAATGGCTACTCCAATTTGATGCCATATTCACTACTTATGCTAAGCTATTTGCAATGATTGGATCCCACTACTACAATTTCTTTAAAATGGCATCCCACTTGAGAAGAGAGTGAATATATTTACCAAAAAATTCTATTGGTTCAAGCTAAGTATGCTAAAACCCTTCCTCAGAAGTAATTGCAATCATGCTAACTTATTCTCTCTTATGCTTCCTTGATCAGAATAAAAAGACCAGTCAGCACTTAAAATTGAATAGAAGTGCAATACCTTGAGTCCATTCTTGCAAAAAAAAAATTCTCATTGGCTCGAGATTGGTTGTGATGGCAATCGTCTTATGACAATGATTGAGCAGCATCATATAATCAATATGCTTCAATATGATGCAACCTAGTATGAGACTACTTCCTTGCATTTTATCATCTTGGCTCGGCATCTTGACTTGCCACAAAAGTTAAAATACCACCCATTTCTTGATAAGATTCTGATTGAAAAGGAGTTACATATTGCCAGTTGCTTTGCAGGACCATCCTTGCTTGACAATCTGATTACTTATATTTAGGGACTAGCTACAAAACCAACTGCCTTGGATGCTTTTGCTAAGTTGGAGTACAATCCAAATTTCTATGATTGGTGGATCCCAAGAACTACAAAATACTGATCCTTGTATATAACTAACCTTTTTTTCTCACTCTATATATTTTTCTTTTGTTGCACTGATAAGAGCCAATTTGACTTTTGAAACAATGCTATATCTTCTTTCAAATGACCAGTTTCTTTCAAATGGCATCCCACTTGGGAAGAGAGTGAAGACCTTTACCACAAAAGTCTATTGGTTCAAGCTGAGTATGTTAAAACCCTTCCTCAAAAGCAATTACAGTCATGCAGACTTATTCTCTCTTATGCTTCCTCAACCAGAATCAAAGACCAGTCAACACTCAAAATTGAATAGAATTGCAATTCCTTGAGTCCATTATTGCAAAAATGGTTTTCTCATCGGCTTGAGATTGATTGCGATGGCAATTGTCTTATGAAAATGACTGCCAGATGGCATCATTTCCATTCTGAGTTTGTGGCAAATCCACGATAAAGTCCATGGCTATGCTCTCCCAATGTTGATTACGAATGGGAAGGGGCTTGAGCAAGCCAGGAGCTTTATGACAATCATATTTTACTTTTTGACATGTGCTATACTTTGGCATATATCTCGATGTCAATCCTAAGAGTGGACCGATAAAAATGCATTTCTAATGCCTAGATAGTAGGAGTAATACATTTATTCCCCACATAAGGCTAGCATGAGCTTCTTCCATTACTTTCATTCTAATAGCTGAGCAATACAAATTGCATGATGATGGTAGAGGTAACCATCTCTAATCAAATAAGGAAATACATAATTTCCCATCTATAATTGTTGCCATAGATTGGAAAAATTGGAATCATGTGGATACTTATCTAGAAGAGATGGTGATAAAAGCTAGTGATAGCCTTCATTTTGGTCTTCTAGAGAGGGCAGCTACTACTATGTTTTTACTTCCAAAAGTATGCAAAATCTAGAAGTGAAATGAAACATAGATAGAAAGTTGTCCCATCTCATCTATTTCTTAGACACCTTTCATTGAGAGAGAAAATATCGTAAGTTGTGATCACCTGTTTTGATTACAAAATCAGTACTAAGGAGATAGTGTTTCCACATAGAGAGAGCATGGATAACAACCATCATTTCTTTTTCATAGATAGAAGTATGAGGCTCTCCATCTTTAAGCCTTTGGCTTTCACAAGCAATGGCATGGCCTTCTTGATTGAGGTCTAATCCGATGCTTTTGCCAGATGCATCACAATGCACCTTGAAAGGCTTTCTGAGATATCAAGCTATCAAAATAGGTCCATGACTCAAAAGATACTTAAGAATTTCAAAAGATTCCTTTTGTTTGAGTCCCCATGTGCAAGGAATCTTCTTCTTTCTAAGATCATGATGAGGACCAATTACATGGGTAAAATGCCAAATGTAATGTTGATAGTATGAGGAAAGGCTGAAAAATCTTCGTAAGTCATGTACTAAAGAGAGTGGAGGCCAATCTAAGATAGCTTGAATCTTTGCTGGGTCCATGTGAATCTGATTGTGAGAAACCATGTGACCTAGATAGTGAATCTTTTCTTTTAAATTTTCACTCTTTTTTTAGTTGATCTGAAGCTAATGCTTTCTTCGCTCTTCAAAGACAATTTTCAAATGTCTTTCATGTTCCTCCTCATTCTAAGAAAAGACTTGGATGTAGCAATGAAGACTCTTGTGAAATTTCTATGGGGATGGAAAATTTTGTCCATCATTTGATTGAATGTGGCTGGTGGATTAGTGAGTCCAAAAGGCATGACTAAGAATTCATACGATCTAAAGGTTGCTTGGAGAGCAGTCATGCACATCTGCAGGAGCAATGCAAACTTGATGATAACCACTCTTAAGATCTGTGTGGCTGAAAATTCATGCTCCTTTTAACTTATCAAGAATATCATCAATCCGAGGGAATGGAAATAGATCCTTGATGGTGATCTTTTTTAGAGATTAATAATCTACACACATTTGAAATGTGTAATCTTTCTTTTGCACGAGTAATACTAGTGAACAATACGGAGAAGTGCTAGGTCGGATAAGCCCTTCTCCAAAAGTTCACTAATTTATTTCATAATCCCCTCTTGCTGTGTTAGGCTCACCCTATAAGGGGGCTCATTTGGAGGAGAATTTTCTAGGTATGAGATTGATCTTATGATATTCCAGCCCTTTGGGACAAAGCTCATTGAGAACAATCAATGATATAGACATCTGCTGAGAGAGAGAGAGAGAGAGAGAGAGAGAGAGAGAGAGAGAGAGAGAGAGAGAGAGAGAGAGAGAGAGGCTATATAAACAGCCTATGGGTCACTATTAAGAGAGAGAGAGAGTGTGTGTGTGTACCCAAGTTGTACTCTAAGCAACCTAGTAAGCAAGATTTTGTTCTTGTACTTTGAGCTCTCTTCTCCCTCTTGTGCACATTATTCTTGCTACAATCTATGAGTTCCCACATCAGACTCGATAGAGATTGTGATTTTGCACTTCCCTAGGAGTGCGTATGGCTTGGCCCCCAAATGGGCTAAGTTTAGCGCTAATGGGCTATAATTGTGGTTGACCAATGAGGGTCCAATGAGCATGAGTCAAGACATTGAAGTCCTCTTCCTCGTCAATCAAGACCTAATGTCCAAGGCTTTAGAGTTGTGTTTCCTTGGATGCTATTTGTGATGTCCATTCAAGACCAACTCCTTGATTAGATCCCCAACCACACCTACTCCTTGCCATGATGTCGATCTCCACAATGGCTCTTAGGATGGTGAGGTGGTTTCGAACAACCAAGCTCATCATCTGGCTACATCTATGCTTGTGCCCCCCTACCTTTCTGGACTTATGCAATCCCATTTGTTGGGATGGGAGCACATCATAAGTCCTCTAGATAGCCAACAACCAGCAATGTTGACACATGTTCATCTGCGGGAGTTCCACCCCATGTAGTCTAGGATGCAAGCATTAATACCAACACATGTGCCACCTCTAGCGAGGTCTTGCGCCCTTGCCCTTGCCACCATCAGTTGCTACACCATCGCCTACATCTGATGACAATTTGCCTCCCTGTCATATGTCATCACATACATTGCTAGTTGGTGATAGCACCACATAGCCATCATCCCCCCCCTCGGATTGCACAAAAGAAGACGTTGGAACTCAGTCAAAACCTTCGATGAGAGGTTGTGGAGGCATAAACTTATAAATTTTTTGATTGGTTACAAATGCAAAAAGTGCACCCTTGTTCACCACTTTACAAAATGGGTTGGTGAAACTCCCCGTTCAAAAGTGGACAGGGAGTTCACCTGTATAGCAGGTAAACAACAGGCCATGTCCTCTTCAGTGTGTAAAGGATTGCAAACGCCCAACCGTTAAGTGATTTGATTGGTTAAAGCTTACAAAATGGGCATCAGTCATTTGGTGTGTAACCCTATCTACGATGAGAGACAAATCAACTTTTCTCTCCGCTATGTGCAGTTGTTATCCATAAATCCGTCTTTGTGGAGTCATGGAAGACAATTCGTGGTGGGCTGCGCGGTCTGAACCCACCCTTAATGACTCAGAAACTTGCTAACAGACCCTTGGCCGCCCTCTTGTTTGAAAACTTCGGGCCACCATCACCATTCCATGAGATGGACGCAGACGCGGCAGTTAGTCTGCTTGGCAGCGTTCCAAATGAGCTGCTGCTTCTTCACGTCCTTCCGCGTTTGCCATGGTATACCCGTCCTGTCTGCAGAGCCATCTCCAAGTCCTGGAGAGCCTTCATCGACGCCTCCAAGACAAAGCAAGCTGCAGAGCTTGACCTCAAAAGCCGACATTATCAGCTCCCTCTTCTCCGAGGTCTCTTCGTGATATGCACATCAGATCTTCAGGTCTTCATCACAAGGGAACACGAGAGTGATGAACTTCGACACTTATCAGATGCACAGGCAATGGAGGAAGCTCCCCCCTTTGCACGGCCTCCTTCCATCCTACAGATCTGGAGCAAGGCTAATCGCAAGCTCCGGTAGGGTTTATGTGTGGTCTGATGACAAGCCTGATCTTGTGTTGAAAATGGATATGGGGTGTGGGGATTGCACTTGGAACAAGCTTCTTCTCCCTCACCCTTTCAATGCAGATGCCATCAGCTTCAATGGCAAGATCTACGTACCTCGGGCTTCTGTCGGAGTATCACCGAGTCAGGAGATTGGGGAAGTGGTGCTTGTTTATGACATGATGACAGATGAATGTGTGCGTGCGGGGACATGGAACCGTGACAATCTGAGAGTGCTTCCAAAGAAGAGCTCGTGTTCGTCGGCATCCCATGTGAAAGAGGAGCTTTACAGTTTTAGAGAGCACAGGTCGGCGTGCTCTGATGGGAGGTTGGAACTTCTTGTGTTTGATACTTGTCAGGATTCTTGGGGGACTTACGCAGAGATGCCATTTCCTGAATGGCAATGGTCGGAACTATCGCAAGTTCAGCTTCTGGATGGTGGCTGCTTTGAGCCGGCCTCGGAGATGGACGCGAACACTGTGTGGATCGACTATGAGAATGAGGTTATTACTTGGTTCGATGCATCTGTGTGTAAAGCCTGGGTTCATGTGGAATATGATCCTGGCGTGGAAGGCATGAACTTGGAGTATTTACAGTTTATCCGTGGTTCGCTATATGCGGTCCTCTGTGAGGACACAGAAATGGAGGACAGACAAGAAGAAGTAGAAGGCAGCAGTGAGACGAGTGAAGAGGATGGAAGGCTGTGGAAGCGGAGTATACGGAAGGGAAGGCTATGCGCAGCGAGCACAAATGTGGTATGGGAAGAGATGCATGAGTTAGGATATTTTGAGGAGAGTGTTTGTATGGGTTCCTCTGTGGATCCACCAATCTTTCACTTCACTTTGATGGCGTAGCCTTATGGGTTGATAGGGGGATCTACTCGATTGATCCTTTATCCAATGAACCTTTGATTTCTCGAGTCACAAACTTATTGAAATATGTATGTGAGGGTGAAAATGGGTTGTTCGGTTACACTAGACAGCTTAATGATTAGGTGTTGAGGGTGAAAATGGGTTGTTCGGTTACACTAGACAGCTTAATGATTAGGTGTTCAATGTGTTGGCCCGTTATCTTAAGCACATAGTGGCTAGTTGATCACTTTTTGCAATTGCAGTCACAAGACATCATCAATACACAGAGTTGGCTAGTTGCCTCATGAATGTGCAGGTTGTTGAACCAAAGTTCATACTCTTTTTCTTTTTGTAGTTTTTTTAATAAAGAAGTAGAATATGATTAAAATGAAAACAAAAAGTTACAAGAAGTCCCAAAGTTTAGGGAAGGGCAAAAAACCTATATAGAGAAGGATTATCCTAGGAGCTTTGTACCATCATGAGTCTAGGAGCAAAGTACATCTTGACAAGGATAGAAGGCCAAGATTACCTTTGGAACTCTTTTGCCAATGGGGAAGGAAATTTTTGGCACCTCTTCCATTTTGGAAGCAATTACATGAGATGATTTAATAATGTTAGACTTACAAGGGAAGAAGGGATCATAAAGTTTTTTAAGGAACAAATATGAATTTCTATGCGAGATGTTTACAGTTCTCCAAACATTCCAAAGCAAAACATCCAAGTGAAGGCAATAGCCCAAAAGTAACTCTTCCTTGGAAAAGGGTTGGGGATGAATACTTTTCATAACGGTGAGCAACCAATCTAGCAACTATTGATTAAAGGAACAACTAATAAGAAGGTGTTCCAAGGTCTCCTGTTCTAGCTTACTATGGGGAAGACACCATCCTTGCTCATAATTTTCTTAGCCTTGAACCCAAACCACAATGCTTGGTGCATGATAAGCCAGGAGGTTGGAGTGCTTTGCAACCAAGGGAAAGGACCAAATGCACTTGAACCTATACTTCCATAGCTTAGAGCTCCATTGTAGGTTCCATCTAAAATTGAGAGCATCCCTGAGATCACTCTTGAAAGAAACTTCTTTGGAGAAATCCACACAGATGCATCTGCCTATCGTTGAGCTTGATAGAGCTTTGTGGCTTGCTCAGCTAGCCAGCTAATAGAATGAGAGCAGGAACATGCTCGTAAATAACTTTGAAACCTCTTTTAGAGTGATTAATTTGAGAGCCAATGGCTTCATATGATCAGGCAATTCCAATAGTGAGAAACGAAAGATTCTTCCTTCTTTAGTAGAGCATTTGGGGTAAAGGCCTGAGTGGTGGCCGGTTGACAATCTACTAACAAACCCACTAACTTATTGTTTGGATAATAATAGAAGAATACGGAGTAGCCACACATTGTGGTTAAGAGCCCCACCAAGCAAAGTGTTTGCATATCATCTTCCTCATTGAACGCACACCTGCACGTCGTCATCGAGTTGCAGACACTACCATGTACGTTGTTTATGGAGCCATTTTGGCATTTATGCTAATCCCGATCCTTTTGGAGACTAGATCTGAAGAGGGTCATTGCTGAGCTTGGTGGCCATAGTCCTATTATTGCTAAATCTTTGTCATTAAGCTTGGAGGGTCGTGGTGAGGTTTCATTGAGCCAGGGTATTCTCGGATGTTGAGATGCCTTCGGTGATATAGGTTTGTTGGAGCATCCCTATTCCTTACCTCGCCTTAGGACATGTATAAAGAGGACTAGGTGCATTTGATGTCGTTTATGGCAATCTAGTTGGGTCTTATTGGATCAGCATATGCACTTTATGCATCAACTTATGCTTTTTGCAGTTTTTTTAAAAAACTTTTGATTTTAGATTTTGCTCTTTTTTTTTTTTTTGGAGAACTTTGCCATAGTTTCTTGACACTTGATAGCGATGGCTAGTTCTTCAACTAAGGATGTGTATACTATCTGGAAGTTTGATGGTACAAACTTTAGTATCTGGAAGGAGCATATTTAGGATGTTTTGACCCAAAAAGGTCAATTGGATCCATTGTTTGAGCATGACAGCAGATCTAGTGCTGAATGGAAGTTGCTTGATTCAAAGGCCCTTACTTTTCATTTACACCTTACAGAGTCGGTATTCTTTACCATTGTTGGTGAAGCTACTTCTCGTGCCCTATGGACTTAGTTATGCAACAATTACGAAAGAGAGACATCTAGTAACAAACTTTACCTCATGACAAAGCTTTATGAATTTATATGAAGGAAGGTGGTAGCATGTCAACACATTTAAAAATGTGTTTAACATCATTTTCAGCCAATTGGTCTCACATGGATTTAACTTTGATGAAGAGGTTAGATCTATATTCTTGTTATATTCTTTACTTTCCTCATGGGATACTGCTAACACTGCCATAAGCTTATGTTGCTCAGTCTTGCACACACACACACACACACACACACACACACACACACACACACACACACACACACACACACACACACACACACACACACACACACACACACACACACACACACACACACACACACACACACACACACACACACACACACACACACACACACACACACACACACACACACACACACACACACACACACACACACACACACACACACACACAGAGAGAGAGAGAGAGAGAGAGAGAGAGAGAGAGAGAGAGAGAGAGAGAGAGAGAGAGAGAGAGAGAGAGAGAGAGAGAGGGCGCACTCGTGATCATTCTAAGTCAAAAGATCGCAAGAACACTGGTAGTAAATCTCATGGTTCTATGTGTGACATTGAGTGCTACTACTACCATAAGAAAGGGCATGTAAAGAAGAATTTTCGTGCTTTGCAGAGAGATAAGAAGTCTCAATATAAGCCTAACATTGACCAAAAGGGAAAACCCAAGATAGAGGAGATCGATATTGTAGAGTCTCCTAAGACTCAAATTTTGAACATCTTGCTCTTCACATCAATTCTTAGCTCAAATGTTATTCTTACACATAAGGCTAGCTATGCATAGAATTGGATGATTGATTCCAGTGCGAGTTTCCATGTTACTGTAATAAAGCAATTTTCATGCTACTTTAATTAGGCCAATTAGTCTATTTTAGGCTAGAGTATAAAAGGCAAGAGAGTGCCAATGTAACATATCTTTTCAATTCATTTCTTGAAACTCCACTTCTTGGAGCTAGAAGGTTTCTTCCTTCCCACCATTGCAAAGGGTGTGTATCTTGCAGCAGCTATCATCATAGTATTCTCAACAAGCAGCCATGGCTTCAACATTTGTATTTCTTCTTCTCATTGAATATGAATGGCAAGCTATGGTTTATTTCTAGCATTTCTTGGAAGCATTTCTTGTTAGTTTTTTTGTATTTTCTTGGATGTGGCAAAGTATAATTTCAATTGGTATCAGAGCAGTAACTTTGATCCATGGGAAGAGTCACTGTCATGGAGAATTTAGTCACAGGGACAAGCAACAAGTAACTAGAGCATCGAGATTTGGTCACAGGGTTTGGTACAGTTCAAACCGTGACTAGTCAGGGTTCTCTGCAGCAAGTCGGGATTAATTTTGGAGGTTACTTGGAGAGATCTTGAGGAAGATGGAGGTTCTTGGCCAAGATAGCAGGTCATGGTCAAATGGAGGTCCATTTTGAAGGTTCTTGGCCCTAACTAGAGTCTAAAGAGGGATTATAGGAGTTAAATCTTGGTTACTTTTTGGAACAAGCTTCTCTTTCCTCTTTCCTTCAAGCTTCCCTCAAGCTTTCATGGTGGATCCTTGCTTATATATTCAATCTATGGCTTCTACACTATCCAAGGACTTCAAATCTTGCCTCTCTTCAACCTCTCTTCAGCATGAGCTTCATGAGGAGTAGCCTTATGGCTAGTTTCAAGAACTCGGCACATAATATCCATTTTTGTGATTTGGCTGCCGCCAAGCCTTCATTCCAGGTCGAGCCCGAAAACCATTGAGCTTCTTTGTCTCCCGTGCTCCCATCGCCAAAGAAGTTCTCAGATCCACCTTGGCCAGGCGTGAACGAGGAAGTTTGAAATACTTGAGTGTCTTGCTTGGATTATTGTTTGTGTCTTGAGTTGACAGCAAAATGATATTACGAATAATCACAACTTCTTTTGTGTTTGAAAACTTTGCTGAAGGGCACAGATCTAGCATGCGAGATAGTGCAGAAATGGCCACGCTGATACATTTGCACGAGATGGCCTCATGAGAAGCAAGTGTCAAATAATCCGTCTCAAAGTCGGGACATTTGAACATCTTTTCTACCTGTTGTGATGCTCCTTCTTCGTCATTCGTCTATAGACAAATTTTGAACTTAAAAAAGGCTCCAGCAATGCTTACTTCCAGCTTGTGTGCTTCATCTGCATAGTCGGAGTGTGTGTGCTACTGCCATGGGGCTCAAGAATATACTCACGTATGATACAAAAAAAAATGGGGCTAGATAGCTCCCATAAAGCTTTGAGATCACTTCTCTCATGTGGCAGATGGTTCCTTTCAACTCCTTGGCAAGATCTCAAGCATTTGTAATCTTTTCCCTCTCCCAAACCCTAGCTATGGCAGATTTTAGGACAACACTCAAAATTTTTGGAATTTCTTGAAGAGATCAAGGGGTTTTTACTTCATTTTACTTCCTAGAGCTTCCTCAACACTCAAGGGATTGACATTGAAGCATTCTTGGACTTGAAGCTTCAAAGAGAGTTGGCTATGGAGTCAAAACAGGGCAGCAAGCTATAGGCTTCAAAATTTTGGTCTATTCTCTTCTATTTCATGGGGCTTTGGTCTTAAATGACTTCAGGGACCTTCCTACTACTCCAAATACTCAAGATTTTGAAGGCTTTAAGCAATGGATTCAAGATTAAAGGCCAATCTTCTCTTGAACTTCAAGCATAACAAGGATTGAAGAATTTCTTGGAAATCTCATTCTCAAAGAGGCTCCAATTACAAAGGATCTTCCCATCATTTGGCTTCTTGGAGTTGAAGACTCACTCAAGGCATCATCCTTGGATGACAGTGCTGAAATTACAACATGGCAAGGAACAAGAAGAAAGAGCAAATGTTAGACCACATTGACGAAGGCTTGGAGGAGTATCATGCTGAGACAAATGACAATAATAGAGCCAAAAATCAGAGGCAAGAATTCATGGGAGTTAGTACCACAAAGTGCAATGGCCAAAGAACCCTCATGTCATAGATCTTGGGAATGAAGTAAACATCTCACGTGATTCTAACGACTTTCAACAAATGTCTAAGCAACTTGGCAACATGAATGATGGTTTACTTCAGCTTACCCACTCCATGGATGATAAATTTAGCAAGATGATTTCTCATATGGAGCAACAAAGTAGTAGATTAGATACCAAGTTTGATCAGCTGATCACTATATTCAACAATTTGGGAGATAGATTCCACAGTAAACCATCACCCCATGTTGAAGAAGTGCCACTTACTCATGGGAATGTGAGATCTACTACAGCTCATCAACATATACCATCGACTTATGAACATGGAGGTCCTTCTAGAGTCAATGAAACCGCTCAGCCATGTGCTAATTCATGGAGTAGAGGCAGGCCTAAATTTCCTATCTCAAGAGAACATGGACAGCAAGGTCATTCACTGCATGAAGATAAAGAAGAGTTTATTCATGGATGTCACTCCTTTTATAAAGAGTTTGATACTCATCATGCTCAAACTCCTAATGTGAGAGAAGATCATGGGCAGCATATACATGGGGACAGTTTTCAGCATGTTAATGCTCATGACAGGTTTTAGCATGTTAATGTTCATGAGGATAGAATGCCACATGCTGTTTCTAATCATACCCAATCACATTAAAATTCATTGCTTGGCCATCAATCTCATGGAAACCATCGCAATGGGTAGCAATCATATACAAACAATCATGGGCAGCAAGCAAGGAGCGACTCTTTTGATAGACAACAATCTTTTGGCTTCAATAATCATGATGGGCAGCAATATCACTATGATAAAGAATACAAGGATAAGATCAATATAACAAATTTCAAAGGAGATAACCCTTCACTGACCAAGCTTGAGGAGTGGATCAATAAATTGGAAATGTACTTCACTCTATACCCTCGCAATGAATAAGTAAAGATTTGTTATGCAGCCCTACACCTAGAAGGGTATGCACATACTTGGTGGAGATACATGTGCAAGATAGGGGAAAATTTTCAATCTTGGGATGAGTTTAAATCAGCCATGACTCAAGTATTTATGTCACCCATGGAAAATGAAAGACTTGAACGAAGATGGTACGATCTTAGGCAAAGGGGATCTTCCGTAAGGGATTATTCCACCCAATTCTTAAATCTTTCCATGTGTGTCGAAGGTATCTCCGATGCAGCCAAGTTAAATAAGTACATCTTTGGTCTTGATCCTAACCTTTCAGCCGAAGTTGGAGCAGCCAAGACAACTAGTGTACATGCAGCCATACAATATTCTGAAAGGTATAGCCAAAAGTATAGAATAGAGTTGACTGCATTTCAGCCCAAAACAGGGACACATTATCAAGCAAATCAGCCCATGAGATTCGGACAGCAATTTAGCCAACAAAGAGAATGAAATAGAGCTGAAAATAGGTTCTCAAATAATTTCAGCAGGGTGCCAATATATCCTACAGCTTATGCTTCAAGGTAGGGCACTAATTTTAGGAGTAATGCTGATTCAAAAGGGGATTTCAAGAGGATTGAAGGTGCAGCCAAACCATATCCCATTGCCAACAACAATAAAGCACTTCCCAATGACAAAACCAAGGGCCTATGTTACAAGTATGGGGAGAAGTGGTCTCCTGAACATAAACATAAGTGCAAGGGATACATAGCAAAGTCAAACATACTGAATATAGAAGAATTTGAGGATAAAGAAGCAAATGAAGATGCTATTTTGCAAGTGGATGCAGCCCCCACATATGAAGACATGCATGATCAAGAGGACCAAGATGTGCAGGAGGATTTATAGCTGGTCAATAGCTTTCCCTATGATCCAGGTGGTTCTATGGTTTCTTGTCAACCCATGTTATGTTCCATATCTCAGGATGCATGGATGGGTTGTAAGGTTGAAAATACACTTCGGCTCAAAGGTACTATAAATTCAAAAGGTTGCTCATATTCTCATTGATACGGGCAGCACACATAGTTTTGTCAATGCTAAGTCATTGTATGAGCTGAAGTTATTACCACAAGAAATGGATTCCCTATTGAAGGTACAAGTGGCAAATGAAGCTCAAGAGTTGAGTAAAGAGATATGCCAGCAGACTCCTATTGAACTATCACAGTCTTGCACTATTATGACAGAATTGATTGTCCTAGATATGGGTCCTATTGACATCATCCTTGGTTGCGATTGGCTTAAACAGCTTGGAAAATTTTCCTTGGATCTTAACAAGATGGGTCTTATTGACATAGCATTGGAATGGGCAGCAAGTAAAACTTAATGGCATTGAGAGGAAACAAGTGGAAATAATTAGTAAGAAGAAAATGAAGAGGGAAATCAATGCTATGTCTTGCATTTTCACAGTTCTTCTATCAAAGGCAGATGAAAATCAGCAATCTACTTCACTTAAGAGCAAGATCCATGTCTATGTAAACTTTTGGAAGAGTTTTAAGGACATATTTCAGCCATCTACATCGTTGCCTTCTTAGCGAGAAGTGGATCATCCTATTGATTTAATGCCTGACACTAAACCCATCAACAAACCTCCTTACAGATTATCCAAGTGTGAGAGAGAAGAAGTAGAGAAACAGGTTAAAGACTGGCTGGAAATGGGATTTATTCAGCCTAGTCAGTCACCTTTTGCTTCTCCTGTTCTACTTGTCAAGAAGAAAGATGGGTCATTTAGGATGTGTATTGACTATAGAGATCTAAATAAGAGCACTGTGAAGAACAGGTACCCAATTCCCCGCATAGATGATTTGTTGGATGAACTCAAGGATGCAAAGGTTTTCACCAAGATCGACTTAAGATCAGGGTATCATCAAATCAAAATGAAAGTAGGGGATGAGTACAAGACAGCTTTTAGGACAGAAAGAGGTCTCTACCACTTCCTAGTCATGCCATTCGGACTTTCCAATGCACCTGCAACCTTCCAAGCACTTATGAACAAGATTTTGCAGCCATTCTTGTATAAATAAGTCTTGGTATTCTTTGATGATATTATCATCTATAGCAAGAATAGAGAGGAACATTTGAAACATGTTAGAGAAGTTCTCCTTACTTTGAGAAGACACAAGATTTTTGCAAAGGAAAGCAAGTGTACTTTTATGGCTGATGAAGTGGAATGTTTGGGTCATATAGTTGGTGAGAAAGGAATCATGGTTGATCCAAAGAAAGTACAATGCATCAAAGATTGGCCCATACCACAAACTTCTACTTCATTGCGAGGATTTCTTGGATTATCTTCCTTCTATAGGAGATTCATCAAGAATTATGCCCATGTAGTAGCTCCTCTTATTGACAGATTGAAGAAAGAAGCTTTCTTCTGGGATGTTACAGCCACTATGAGCTTTAATGAGCTGAAAAGTCTTCTTATTTCAACACCTATCTTAGTGTGCCCAGACTTTTCCAAGGAGCTTTAATGAGCTGAAAAGTCTTCTTATTTCAACACCTATCTGTGTGCCCAGAATTTTCAAAGGAATTTACCATCTATGCAGATGCTAGTGGCAGAGGTATTGGGGCAGTTTTATGCCAAGACCATGGTGTTATTGCTTATGAAAGTAGGAAGTTAGATGATAAAGAAAGGGAGCTCCATGTCTATGAGCAAGAAATGTTAGCCATTCTTCATGCTATTAAGAAGTGGTATCACTACATTTATGGCAGCCATTTTAAGGTGAAGAGTGACCATCGAGTGCTGAAGTATTTTCTTTCTCAGCCAAATCTCTCTCCCAAACAAAGACGGTGGTTAGCTACTCTTCAAGGATATGATTTTGAGATATCCTATATGGTAGGCAAGGATAATGTAGTGGCTGATGTTGAGATATCGAGCTCCACTCGTGATATGCCAAGGTGACCGTTGTGTATTTATGTCACCGACTTGTCAGTTTGCAGACGCGGTTGGTACACCACCCATGAATAATAGCTACATGACAGCTATCCTTATCTACTCTAGTTCGTGGCTCAGTTAGTATGCCACCTTAGTTAGTTGAGTTTGGTTTGAGACCCATATATAGGGTTCTTCTATTTCTTTGTATTAGAGTTTTTTTTAAATTACACAACTAAGAAGAGGAAAATAGTTTTCAGCCTCCACCTTTGTGTGTATTCCCCCATTGTGCAAGCAAGAAAGCTACAAGTGAGACTCCTTCCTTCTCTCCCACAATCTTGACATGGTATCATAGCCTTGTTCGTGGTAAGGAGCTCAAGAAAGCAAGCCAAGCTCGCGGTGTTCTGGTAAGAGGAGCAGTGTTGCTTTCATTTTCTGTTTTGGGAGCAGATCTTTGCAGGTAGCACAGCCGAAAATTGCAAGAGTGCATTGTCTCAGGTTGAGACGCCCTTCGCGGTGAAGCAAGAGGGCAGTATATATTGCGGGCAAGGGCTTTAACCCTCAGCGACCCTGTTTTTTTGATTTGAGGCCATTTCGGGGCCTGTTTTGGAGGCGGAAGTTTTCTGCACGCACTCAGGAAAAGGCCCAGTTTTATGCTGTGCAGCCACTGTTCTACAGGTCGGTGAAAAGTTACTGTAGAAATTGCATCGTATGCTTGTGCGCAGAGACATTGGGAGTTACAGAATCATCCCTGTTGCCTGTTGATGCAAAATCGTCACTAGGAAGTGACTGTGTGGTCAAATACCAATTTCGTTAGTTTTGCAGATTTGCCTTTGTGAGGCTAAAGCTGTGTTCTTTGCAGTGAACGAATTTTTTGCAGTGTTCTGTAATGGCGTCTGATTCTCTTTCACAGATTGTCACTGAAAAGCTTGACAAGAACAACTTCCAAGCATAGAAGTTTAGAATGACGAATTTCCTTATGGGAAAAGGATATTGGGAATTTGTTGCAGGAAATGAAGAAGAACCAGTTCTTCCTGATGTTCCCAATCAACAGCAAATGCAGGCATTTAAAGCATGGCATGAGAGAGCCATGAAAGTTATGTACTGCATGTCTATCAGCATTTCAGACTCTATGATTGTGCATATTCAAGATGCAAGTACGCCAAAGGAGGCATGGGATACTTTGTCAAAAATGTATAGCACAAATACTCAAGCCAGGAAAATGCCGCTCAGGGAAGAGTTGCACGATGTGCAAAGAGAAAGTATGAGCATCAATGACTACCACATGAAGGTGAAGAAGATTGCAGATGCACTTGCTTCCATTGGGTCGCCAGTGGAAGATGATGATTTAGTCTCAGTGACCTTGAATGGTCTAGGAAAGGATTATGCACAGTTCCGAACATCCATTTCCGTCCGTGAAAGATTTCCTGATTTTGAGGAGTTGATTGCTCTTCTAATTTCTGAGGAGCAGAGAAATGGTGGTGCATCTTCTTCAGGAGGAACTTCAAAAGAAGCTGACTTCTACTCAAATGCTGAAAGAGGTAGAGGCAGAGGTAGAGGAGGCCGATATGGAGGCCGTGGTAGAAATCAGAATATGCAGCAAACTCAAGAAAACCAGTCCTATGGAGGAGGACGTGGTAACTCTAGAGGCAGGGGGAGCCAAAGAGGTCGTGGTGGATGGCAAAGAGACCAAAATGCAAACAGTAATGTTGAATGCTACTACTATGGTAAAATGGATCATATGGCTAAAGACTGCTATAAAAAGCAGAATGACATCATGAATGGAAAACTGCAACAAGGGAATTATGCATCTTCTAGTAGACAGGGTGATGACAGAAATGAGCATTTGTTTATGGTGCAGCACATGAACAATTCTGTGACAAGTGCAGAAGAAAGCAATGATGTATGGTATGTTGACTCAGGTGCATCAAACCACATGACAGGTCATGCAGAATGGATGGAGGATGCCAGGAAAATGGAAAAACCAGGATTTGTGGAGACTGGTGATGATACTGCACATCCTATTGTGCAGATTGGAAAAATTCATTTGTCTATGCAGGATGGGAAAAAGAAATACCTATCCGATGTATTTCATGTCCCGAATATCACCAAGAATCTGATTTCTGTCGGTCAAATGGTTGAGCAGGGCTTGGAGGTCAGATTTAATCCTCATGGATGCTTTGTTGAGGATATGAAAAATAAAGGTCGCTTGATAGCAAAAGGAAAGAAGAAGGGCAGAATGTTTACGTTGGATACAGACATGCCTGAATTGAGTGCAGTAATGTTTGCAATGGGACCGATGTAGTTGCAAATATTGATATCTGGTATAAACGCATTGGTCATGTTAATGTACAATGACTTAAATCAATGCAGGCCCAAAATATTGTTGCAGGATTGCCTAAATTCAAGGTTGCAGAAATGCATAAGGTATGTGAAGCCTATCAATTTGGAAAACAGGCAAGGAAACCATTTCCTAGACATGTTCAAGAGAGTAAGAAGCCATTGGAATTAATCCACTCTGATGTGTGGACTACTAAAGTTGCATCTCTTGGAGGCTGTCATTATTTTGTCACTTTTATTGATGACTATAGCAGAAAAGTTTGGGTGTATTTTATGAAAAAGAAAAGTGAAGTTTTTGGGCATTTCAAAACTCTTAAAGCTATGGCTGAAAAAGAAACAGGGCTGCAAATAAAATGCCTAAGGTCAGATGGAGGGGGAGAGTACCTCTCAAATGAGTTTGCAAGGTTCCTGCAGGAGCATGGCATAAAGTAGCAATATTCATACAGTCATATCCCACAACAAAATGGAATTGCTGAAAGGAAAAACAGGCATATTGGAGAGGTATCTCGTGCCATGCTCAATGAAAAAGACCTACCAAATTTTTATTGGGCTGAAGCAGTTGCTACAGCAGTCTATATAATGAACAGGACTTCCACTGCAACAATACATGGGATGACTCGAGAGGAGAGGTATACTGGTAGGAAACCAGATATTTCTCATTTGAAAATTTTTGGTTGCATTGCCTATGCACATGTGCCAGATGAGCTGAGATCCAAGTTGGATCCAAAAGCTGAGAAGTGCATCTTTATTGGTTATTCTCTGCAGCAAAAAGGGTATAGATGCTATAACCCTTCTACTCGTAAGTTTACAGTGAGCAGAGATGTTGTTTTTGATGAGATGAGTAGCTGGTATAAACCAGTAAATGAGATTGATGATGTAGATGCACAAAATGGTAATGCTGCACAGAATTCACAGTAGTAGTCACAAAATATTAGTGGACCTGGAGCGTCCTCTAGCAGTGGTTCACATTCTTCGCCATGGACAGGCAGATTGAGATCAGGAGAATCTTCTCAAAGTAATGCAGATAGTGGTATGCAGGTATCACGAAAAGGAAAAGAGAAGGTTGATCAGCCCATGTTTGATGTGAATGCAGGTCACTCTTATGTGGATGGTGAATCCAGTGGCTCAGAAAAGAGTATTGATGATGAGTTGGGTATTCCTTCTATTGTTACACCTAGAGTAAGGAAGACCAGGGATGTTTTGAGAGCACCTGGGAGTGAACCTACTTTGCGCAGGTCTACCAGAGCTAGGTATCCTGTGGATAGGCTGAAATATGATGGATTTACAGCCATTCACTATGCATATATGGTTAAAGTGATACAGGAACCAGAACCCACTTCTTTTGAGGAAGCCATGGGAAAAGAAAAATGGGAGAAAGCCATGGATGAAGAAATGGATGCCTTGGAAGCAAATGCTACATGGGAATTGGTACCTTTGCCTAAATGTAAAAATGCAATTGGCTGTAAGTGGGTTTATAAGGTGAAGCACAATGCACATGGTTCTATGAACAGATACAAGGCAAGATTAGTAGTCAAGGGGTATGCACAAACATATGGCATTGACTATGAAGAAACATTCAGTCCGGTTGCAAGGATGGCAACCGTAAGAGCAGTCATTGCTATGGCTGCATCAAAGGGATGGTCTTTACATCAGATGGATGTAAAGAATGCCTTCTTGCATGGTGATTTGCAAGAAGAGGTCTATATGGAGCAGCCACCAGGTTATGTGCATGCTGTTCATCCTGAGTTTATTTGCAGGTTGAAGAAAGCCTTGTATGGCTTGAAGCAAGCACCTAGAGCATGGTCTGACAAGATAGGACAGTATCTTGTCACTATTGGCTTTCAGATTTCCAAGGCAGATTTCTCACTTTATGTGAGAAAAACAGAGAAATGTATTATGCTACTTGTCATTTATGTTGATGATTTGATTATGAGAGGTGACAGTGATGAAGATATCCTTCATGTGAAAATGCTATTGAAGCAGAAGTTTGAGATGAAGGATTTGGGAGAGCTGCATTATTTCTTGGGCATTGAGGTGATTAGATCACCAAGTGGGATACAGCTTTTGCAGAGGCAGTATGGATTGGACATGCTGTCCAAATATGGGATGACAGGCTATAAGCCTATTTCAGTTCCTTTGGAGTAGAATGTGAAGCTGAGCACAGATGCAGGTGAGCTTCTAGAATACCTTACTATGTACAGACGCATAGTAGGAAGTTTGATTTATATGACTATTACCAGGCCAGATTTGAGCTATGCTGTTGGATTGGTAAGTCAGTTTATGCAAGCTCCAAGGAAACCACATTTGGATGCGGCTAGACGCATACTCAGGTATGTGAAGTCCACATTGCAGTATGGACTATTTTATGAGACTGGGGTTCAGATACAGTTGCATGGATACACTGATGTTGATTGGGCTGGTAGTATTTCTGATAGACGATCTACCAGTGGATATGTGTTCTCTTTTGGGAGTGCTGCAGTCACTTGGAGCAGCAAGAAACAGCCTACAGTTGCCTTGTCGAGCACAGAGGCTGAGTACAGGGGTGCAGCAATGGCTGCATGTGAGGTAGCTTGGTTGCATAAGCTACTTTATGATATGCAACAGTCTACAGATGGGCCAGTTGTCATTTATTGTGACAACATGAGTAGTATACACTTGGCAAATAACCCAGTCTATCATGCTAGAACAAAGCACATTGAGGTGCATTATCACTATGTGCGAGAGAGGGTTTTACTAGGTCTTATTGATCTAGTTTATGTCAGCACAGAGGATCAGGTAGCTGACATATTCACGAAGGCATTGGACGCAGAGAAGCTGCGCAAGTTCAGAGACCTGCTTGGTGTGCAGGAATTGGGATTGAGCTCGAGGGGGAGTGTTGAGATATCGAGCTCCACTCGTGATATGCCAGGGTGACCGTTGTGTATTTATGTCACCGACTTGTCAGTTGTTGCAGACGCGGTTGGTACACCGCCCATGAATAATAGCTACATGACAGCTATCCTTATCTACTCTAGTTCGTGGCTCAGTTAGTATGCCACCTTAGTTAGTTGAGTTTGGTTTGAGACCCATATATAGGGTTCTTCTATTTCTTTGTATTAGAGTTTTTTTTGGCTTACACAACTAAGAAGAGGAAAACAGTTTTCAGCCTCCACCTTTGTGTGTATTCCCCCATTGTGCAAGCAAGAAAGCTACAAGTGAGACTCCTTCCTTCTCTCCCACAATCTTGACAGCTGATGCCTTATCTAGGATGTGGGCATGTTCCGTTTCTACTATCTCTACCATACATAAAGATTGGATTCAGGACATTCAAGAAGAATATCTTTTGGATGAACACATTGCCAACATTATGAAGAAATTACAGCAAGACAATGGATATGAACTTCCCAATTTCAAGTGGCCAAATGGACTTCTTTGGTTCAAAGGAAGAGTCTATTTGACCCCTCAGTTCATCATTTAGGCCACGTATTTTGTAGGAGATGCATTCTTCTCCTTTGGCAGGACATATTGGCTTGTTTAAAACCTTTGATAAGATCCATAAATGTTTCTATTGGAAGGGACTTTGGAAAGATGTCAAGGAGTATGTGATGCAGTGCTTACCATGCCAGAGCAGAATAAAGATTCCAATTTATTGCCTAGTGGTTTACTTCAGCCTTTGCCTATTCCTCATGGTAAATGGACTGATATCAGTATGGATTTCATTACAGGACTTCCTACCACTAAGCAAGGTTGGAATAGCATTTTTGTTGTGGTTGATCGTCTTACCAAATCATCGCACTTCTTACCTACCAAAGTCCAATATTCAGCCAAACAGGTGGCAGATCAGTTCATGGAAGGAATTTTCAGACTTCATGGATTACCTATGAAGATTGTTTCTGATAGGGATTCCAAGTTCATGGAAAATTTCTGGAAAAGTCTCTTTACTTCCATGGGTACCAAATTAACTCCAAGTACTGCCTATCATCCACAAACAGATGGCCAAACTGAAAGGGTCAATAAATGGTTAGAGGTCTATTTGAGACATTTTTGCCATGATACACAAAATTCATTGGATCATTGGATTCATCTTGCGGAGTTCTGTTATAATAATACTCATCATATGAGTATTGGTATGTCACCATTCGAGGCATTGTATGGATACAAAGTCCAAGTACCTTCCGCATTGTTTCATGATGAAGTGAATCCTCTTGCTCGAGAAGAGTTGGAAAAGATGGAAGCCTTAATGAAGCAATGCAAAGAAAGCATTAGGAAGGCACAAGAGACAATGAAATTATATGCGGATGATAAGAGAAGGCATGTGGAATTTGAAGAAGGAGAATGGGTATTTTTGAAAGTACCTAAGTCTCGTTATGCTTCTCTCAAGGGCGGACATAATAAGCTTGCTCATCACTATTATGGTCCATATCAAATCACAAGAAAGGTTGGAGATCTTGCTTACCAACTTGATTTGCCTTCATCCACACGCATTCATAATGTTTTTCATGTGTCTCAACTTAAGAAGTATATTGGCCCTGACATACAAGTTCTTGAAGAACTACCTCCTCTTGATGAAGATGGCTTAATCATCTATGAGCCTGAAAGGATTATTGGCAAGAGGGAGAAGGTTCTAAGGAACTGTATTGTTATAGAATACCTTGTCAAATGGAAATGATTGCCTATGGAAGAATCATCTTGGCAGCATGCTTCATATTTGGATCAATATCCATGGCTTCTTCAAGAAGATACTTAGCTCATTACACAGTGGACAGCTTGCTGTTATAAATTTCTGTCATGAAAATAATTGACCTATCGACATCAAAATTGGATTTTGATGACATGGATGGATACCTTATGAAGTAAACTTCATTTCTATACCTCATATGCGCCATTCCGACATTTCTATCCAAAGTTATGGGTCATTTACTATCACTACCCTGTTTAGGACAGCATTCCAAATTTCCACTGTTTTGAGTTTATTTTCAAGATTCTTTTCATGGAAGAGTATCTTCTTCAAAGGACAACTTCAACAAGGATATTCAACATTGGTCTCTCGTTCCTTTACATTTACCATCTACTTGTCATTTTAGTCTTCAAAGTTTTGAGGACAAAACTTTTGGGCAGGGATGGATTGTAATAAAGCAATTTTCATGCTACTTTAATTAGGCCAATTAGTCTATTTTAGGCTAGAGTATAAAGGGCAAGAGAGTGCCAATGTAACATATCTTTTCAATTCATTTCTTGAAACTCCACTTCTTGGAGCTAGAAAGTTTCTTCCTTCCCACCATTGCAAAGGGTGTGTACCTTGCAGCAGCTATCATCATAGTATTCTCAACAAGCAACCATGGCGGGTTGTTGGAGTGAGGGGGACTTGAGGGGTACCTATCTCATAGCCTTTACACAATAAGGGAGTGAGATGGGGGTGGGTGTGTGTGAGAGAAAGAGAGAGATGCATAAAGTGAAAGAAACCTCAAGAAACTCAAGCACAATGCCTTACACAACCATCCATTTAATTCAACCAAATCATTCCTCATGCAAGTAAACCCACCAACCCTTATCACCTTCTCTTGCTCAAGAAACACACACACACACACACACACACACACACACACACACACACACACACACACACACACACACACACACACACACACACACACACACACACACACACACACACACACACACACACACACACACACACACACACACACACACACACACACACACACACACACACACACACACACACACACACACACACATACATAATCCTTTCAAGAACTGCTCTAAGAGAGGAGGAGAAATACACTCAATCATACAAGCATTTACCTCAATGAACACTAGATACATTGACTAGGTACACTCAATCATACAAGCATTTACCTCAATGAACACTAGATACATTGACTAGGTACTAATCATGAAATTGGTAACCACTACAAGAGCTATGTACAAGCATGAAAGAAGCCTAAATAACACCCAAGATGATGCAAAAATAAGTTAGAGTGGCTAAGTACAAGTTGGGGGTGTGGTACCCTCTCCCTTTGTGCTTAAATGGAGACCTTTTTATATCCTCCCATGCATGTGAAAAACCTTGATTACGAAAACTAATGAAGGGGACAAATTGAGATTCCTTGGGAGCTACCACCTCAAGCTAGAAATGGCTCTCTTGAAGGTTCTCCTACCAAGAGTTTTAGTGGTAATTATCCTTTTGGTTGATGGGGAAAGACCTTTACCTTACAATTGACCGTATCTTCACCTTTGTTGACAGAGAGAGTAAAAAGTGATTCTGCTAATTTATGTGTAGATGTTTGAGATGTGGGTGGAGTAGAATGTGGGTAATCTTAGGATTGATGGGTGTGCAATTCGGTCATATTTTGGATTTTTATTAGACAATTAGGGGAAAATGCTTCAAAGTAGACATGTTTTCCATCATTTTTTGGCTAAATTGTGGGTATGTAAGAGAACACACACACACAACAGGGGAGAAGATGAAGTGCAACCATAGAAGCTTAATAGGGTGGATTAAGGGAGGGAAATAGAGGGGATATGAGCAAGAATAAGTGTGTATGAGAGAGAAGAGTGAATAGTGTAGAGGGGTGAGGGGTGAGGGTGGGGTGAGAGATAGGGGCCAAACAATTCAAATTTCTCCCCATATCACTCCAAAATGGGCCCTAATGGGCCCTCCATAAATTGGCTAATAGAGGGCATGATGGAGTCAAGGAGGGGTGCCTAGAATGCCTCAAAGATGTTTTGTAAAAAATATTTATAGTGAGAGGATAAACTTTTGGTGCCATGAACATTTGCACAAGTGATCAGATGGGTCTAAAACTTCTTTCCACACAATATGAGCATGTAGTTCACAAAAATAATTTGTATGGACTAAAAGCAAGTGAAGAGAGAAATTTCTATTCTTATTAAAATAATGGTACATTATGACAGCAAATATGAAAATATAGCCAAGTGTAGACCTCTTGTTGTCTACATTCCCCATAGAATTTGCATCTACTTGTCCAATAGTGGATGCGTCACTAGTCCTACGCGTTAGCACTTTGCTTGTTGTACCTTTCAAACACCTGAGGATATGCTTCAATGCTTCCCAATGTTTCTTGCAAGGGTTAGCCATGTAACGGCTCACCACTTCCATTGTAAATGTAACATTTGGCCTTGTATAGCCACCATCACATATATGAGACTACTCATGCTAAGGAATATAGAATCTTAAAACCATGAGACTACATAAATGTATCAAACTTCTAATGCCATTTCCTACCAAATAATGCCATTTCCTACCAAAAGTAGCTCTCATCATCATCATCATCTTCTTCTTCCTACTTGCTTGCTTGAGCTTGTGCTTGAGAGAGGGAGTGTTGGAGAGTGAGGAAATGAGTGTGTGAGAGTGAGGGATCAAGGAGGAGAATCTCCCCATCTCCTCTCTTCATCTTCTTCTCTTCTCGTCTCTTCTCTTGTCTCGCGCGGCTATGGAGGATGGAGCTTGATGGACAGGGATCGAGGTTGCTTGAGCTTTCCTCAAGGATTATGGAGCTACCAGCGAGCAAGAGAGAGGAGGGTACTCAATCAAGCATCAAGGTAAGCTCACTATACCCCATGGGTAGGGATAGCATGTCGACTATGTGAGAAGTAGCCATGGCCGCTCGGCTTGAAACGCTTGACCAATAAGCAGTCCCTAGGTCTCCAAGGTTGAGCTAGAGAGCTCCCTTCAGATGTTGAGATGACTAGCTCAACACATACGGACATTGATGATGGACTGCCTGGTTAGATGGGTCCACACGTCTACACTTAGCACGTCGGTGGTCGTTATGACTCAACATGGCCACTAACTCATTACTTATTATATTCAGGTTGTTACACCTATTTACATCTGGCATAGTTATAGCGCCAGTCGACTAGTGTAGTCGGTTATGCATTGTTTGACTTAGTAGGCCACTTTTTTTTATGTTGTATCTTATCTATACTTTGTGTACATTGTAAAGAGGGTGGAAGAAGAAGAAGAAACCAGCAAAAAAACGTTTTGGCCTCCATCTCTCTTCTTGTCTCTTGAGTGAGCTTCTCCTTGTGCATTCTGTGTGTGATCGGCGCAGCATCTTGAGCAAGTCCCCCCACCACGCGATTCTTGGCATGGTAACAGAGCCACGCCACTGAGAGAGGCTGATTTCGAAGGTTGAAGCGAAGGAGAAGAAGCAAGGTTCGAGCAAGCAAGCCACGAGTAAGAAGCTCTCCCATTCTTCCACTCTCTCTCTTGGATAGTGCCTGTGGAGGCACCGGAAGCAGGGTCGAGCAAAAATCTCAGATTGCAGTGAGATTTGGTGTGTGCGAAGAGCGTTGTGTATTCTGCAGATTTTCCCTTTAGGGCGTTCCCACAGTTATTTTGGGCATCTGAGGCCGTTTCAAGCCCCGTTTTAGAGCCGCAAGGTTGTGGACAGCAGTTTCAGGGTACACTGTGATTTCAGTTGTTTTGACCGAAAGTGGGTGCGTAGGTTACAGATTGCGAATCTGTAATTCTTGAGGTGTTTGCAGGAAGAAAACATAAGGTTATCTGCAAATAGGTTGCAGATTGCATGTATTGTTGAGCAAACCGTGAAAAAGGTTGTTTGGTGTATTGTTGTGCACTACAAATCAAAGGTTGCAGAAGATTTGCTTGATGTTTGGTATTAGTTTTGTGATAATGGCAGAGAACAGTGGAAGCCCCGTCATTGAGAAGCTCGACAAGAATAACTATCCTTCATGGAAGTTCCATGTCAGGAACTTCCTTATTGGAAAAGGCCTCTACGAGTTTGTTTCAGGTGAAGAAAAGGAGCCAGAGGTAAGTGATCCTCCAACTGCAGAAGAGACAAAGGCACGGAAGGAATGGAATGCAAAAGACAAGAAGGTTATGTATTGGCTGTCTGCAGTAATTGACAATAATATGCTGGGACATATTAGAAATGCAGAGAATTCATATGCAGCTTGGACCATACTTGAAAGTATGTTTTCCTTCAATACAAAGGCACGAAAGATTCAACTCAAGCAAGAGTTGAACACATTGAAGAAAGGGAAGATGTCTATCAATGAGTATGCACTGAAGGTAAGGAGCATTGCAGATGCATTGGCAGCGATTGATGCAATGCCCGATGATGATGATTTGGTGTCGTCTACCTTGGGTGGACTTAACAATGAAAAGGCTTGGAAGTCTTTTGTAACTTCTGTATATGTCAGAAAGCCATTTCCAGATTTCGATGAGTTGGTCTCCCTTATGATCACTGAAGAGATCAACATGCAGAGTGAGACATCTAAAAGAAGTGGTGAACAGGTTCAAGCTTTCTACTCCAGTTCAGGAAGGGGACATGGTAGGTTCTCTTCAAGAGGCCGTGGTACAGGACGTGGTAGTGACAACCAGCAATACTGATTGAATCAGCAATTTGGCGATATGTAGGTTTCAAGAGGTCATGGTAACTTTAGAGGCAGGGGGAGGTTTAGAGGAAGAGGTGGATGGCAGAACAGAGGTTCTAATAACTCTGGTATTGTGTGTCACTACTGTGGCAAAACAGGTCATATTTTAGCCCAATGTTATGCTAAGAAAGATGATATTCGTAGTGGTAAGTTGCAGCAAGGAAACTATGCATCATCTTCACGATAGAATGAAGACAAAAATGAACGTCTGTTTGTTATGCAGCATATGCTGAATGCTATTACAGGAAAGGAAACACATGATGATGTTTGGTATGTTGATTCAAGTGCATCCAATCATGTGACCAGCCATGCAAAATGGTTTGGAGAGATGCAGAATTTGCAAAATGCAGATTATGTGCAGACGGGTGATGATTCATGCCACCCAATTTCACACATTGGAAAAGTTCCCTTGTCCTTGCATGATGGTAAGACAGAGTCTTTCAGATGTATTACATGTGCTATCTATTACAAAGAACTTGGTGTCAGTGGGTCAGATGGTAGAGCAAGGACTGCAAGTCAGATTTAATGCAAAGGGCTGCTTTGTAGAAGACTTCAATGACAAGTGCAGGTTAGTAGCAAAGGGAAGTAGAGTTGGACGTATGTTTACTCTGGATGTTGGAATTCCTCCTATGAATGCTGCTATGTATGCTAAAGGAAAAGGTGTTGTTGCAGATATTGAAATTTGGCACAAATGCATTGGACATGCAAATGTACAAAGGCTGAAATTAATGCAGTCCAAAGGGTTGGTTACAGGTTTGCCTACATTTAGAGTTGCAGAATTTCATAAGGTATGCGAAGCATGTCAGTTTGATAAGCAGGCAAGACAACCCTTTTCACATGACAAAGATGTAAGCAGAAATATCCTTGATATTGTGCATACAGACATTTGGGGGCCTACACAAAATGTATCTCTTGGAGGCAGTTCATACTTTGTCACATTCATTGATGATTGTTCTAGAAAGCTGTGGGTATATTTTATGAAGGAAAAGAGTGAAGTTTTTGAGCACTTTAGAACTTTCAAGGCTACAGTTGAAAGAGAAACAGGCTTGAAAGTAAAGTGCTTGAGGTCAGATGGAGGGGGAGAGTACCTCTCAAATAAGTTCAGTGATATTCTGAGGTCTCATGGGATAAAGAGACAGTTCACATGCAGGTATATCCCACAGCAAAATGGGGTTGCAGAAAGGAAAAATAGGCATATTGCAGAAGTTGCATGTGCCTTATGGTTGAGAAGAATATGCCTAAGCATTTTTTGTCTGAGGTTGTTCATACTACTGTTTATATTATGAACAGAATTCCCACAATTGCAGTTCATGGTATGACCCCCGAAGAATGTTTTACAAGTAAGAAGCCTGATGTCTCACACTTGAAAGTGTTTAGATGCATTGCGTATGTGCATGTGCCAGATGAGTTGCAGAAGAAACTGGATCCAAAGGCTGAAAAGTGTGTCTTTATTGGATACTCTTTAGAGCAGAAAGGGTATCGCTGTTATAACCCTGTCACATGTAAGTTCAGAGTGAGCAGGGATGTCATCTTTGATGAAATGAGCAGTTGGGTATGCATCTAGTGGTGATGCATTGGATGATGATGATGATCATGACACTCATGTGCAGGCTGAAAAGCAAGAATCACAGACTCTTAGTGGATCAGAGACATCATCTGGTAGTCCTTGGTCTGGGAGACTAAGGAGTACCTCTACATCTTCGGGTGCATCTAGTAGCACTACAGGTAAAGACAAAGGAAAGAATAAAGTGTCAGAAGGCATTGATGCAGTTCTTGATGGAGACTCCAGTGGCTCAGAGAGCTTGGATGATGAGCTTGGCATTCCTTCAGTGAGAACTCCAGGTATGCAGAGAGCACGCGTCAATGCAAAGACTCCATTGAGTGATCCGGTGGTACGCAGATCTAGCAGGGTCAGATACCCTGTTAAAAGATTTGGTTTTGAAGGTTATGCAGCTCACCATTATGCTTATATGGTGAAACTAGTTGAGGATGTTGAGCCCACTTGTTTTGAGGATGTTGTTGGTCATACTCATTGGGATGCAGCAATGGATGAGGAGATGGCTGCATTAGAGGCCAATAAGACTTGGGATCTAGTATCATTGCCAAAGGGCAAGAAAGCTATTGGATGTAAGTGGGTTTATAAGATTAAGCACAATGCAGCTAGTTCTATTAGTAGATAAAAAGCTAGGCTGGTTGCAAAAGGCTATGCCGAGACACGCGGCATAGATTATGATGAAACCTTCAGTCCAGTTGCTAGGATGTCAACTGTCAGATGTGTGATTGCTTTGGCAGCAGCCAAAGGTTGGAGATTGCAGCAAATGGATGTGAAGAATGCCTTCTTGCATGGTGATTTGCAAGAAGAAGTGTATATGGATCAGCCAGCAGGTTATGAGGATTTACAGCATCCCACGTATGTGTACAGGTTGAAGAAGGCGCTCTATGGGCTCAAGCAAGCACCTAGAGCATGGTCTGACAAGATCAGAGAGTATCTTGTCAATATTGGCTTTTATGTTTCTAATACTGATCACTCACTTTATGTGAGAAAGGGAGATGCAGGTTTGGTCATCATAGTCATCTATGTGGATGACTTGATTATTACAAGTGATAGTGATAGTGGGATTGCTGAAGTCAAGGACTCTTTCAAGAAGAAGTTTGAGATGAAGGATTTAGGTGAGCTAAGATACTTCCTTGGCATTGAGGTGATCAGATGTGATGATGGTATATGGCTGTCCCAAAGACAGTATGGCTTGGATATGTTGTCCAAGTATGGTATGACAACATGCAAACCACTTCCAGTCCCGTTGGAGCAGAATGTAAAGTTGAGTGCTGATATTGGGGATGAGATAGAAGACCCTACTATGTTCAGGAGGATAGTGGGGAGTTTGATCTACATGACCATTACAAGGCCAGACTTGAGCTACGCTGTTGGTCTTGTGAGTCAGTTTATGCAAGTACCTAGAAAGCCACATTTGGATGCAGTCAAATGCATATTGAGATATGTGAAGTCCACATTACATTATGGACTTTTCTATGAGGCAGGTACAGATGTACAGGTGTTTGGATACACAGATGCAAATTGGGCTGGTAGTATGTCTGATAGAAGATCTACCAGCGGATACATGTTCTCTCTTGGTAGTGCAGCAGTTGCCTAGAGCAGCAAAAAGCAATCTACAGTTGCTTTGTCGAGTACAGAAGCTGAGTATAGAGGTGCTACTGTTGCAGCATGTGAGGTAATATGGCTACAAAAGTTAATGGCTGATTTGGATGTGCAAGTGGAAGGTCCAGTTATCATTTATTGTGACAACATGAGCAGTATACAGTTGGCTAGGAACCCTGTGTTCCATGCCAGGACAAAACATATTGAGGTACACTACCACTTTGTGAGAGAGAAGGTACTAGCAGGTGAGATTGACTTGGTGTATGTCAGCACATAGGATCAGATAGATGACATCTTCACGAAGGCATTGGGTACAGAGAAGCTTCAAAAGTTTCGAAGCTTACTTGGAGTTGCAGAGATGCAGTTGAGCTTGAGGGGGAGTGTTGAGATAACAAGCTCAACACATACGGACATTGATGATGAACCACCTGGTTAGATGGGTCCACACATCTACACTTAGCACGTCGGTGGTCATTATGACTCACACATGGCCACTGACTCATTACTTATTATATTCAGGTTGTTACACCTATTTACAGTTGGCATAGTTATAGCGCCAGTCGACTAGTGTAGTCGGTTATGCATTGTTTGACTTAGTAGGCCACTTTCCTTTATGTTGTATCTTATCTATACTTTGTGTATATTGTAAAGAGGGTGGAAGAAGAAGAAGAAACCAGAGCAAGAAAACGTTTTGGCCTCCATCTCTCTTCTTGTCTCTTGAGTGAGCTTCTCCTTGTGCATTCTGTGTGTGATCGGCACAGCATCTTGAGCAAGTCCCCCCACCACGCGATTCTTGACATCAGACATATTTTGTACAGCTATGTGTGTAAATGTGCCTACTAATGGGCTACAGTTATAGGATATGAACTCTTGAATGAAGAAGTTAATAGAAAGTTTGCCAATGCTTCTTGCACCTCTCATGCTTTGACAATTAGAGGCAATAATGGTAGGAGTAGTAATGAGTGATGCGGGAGAGACTTTGAGTAGTCTCGTTCTTAGTCATGAGAATAGTCTCATAATAAGTCTTGTGGCCATAAGTTCACACTAGCTTGTCATTATTGTGGGAAGCAGGGCCATATTTGGCCACACTGCCATAAAATGTGTGATTGACAAGCGCAAGCAAAAGAGAAAGAGCAAAGTGCAGGAAAAGAATGATGATCGCAACATTGTCCCTAGCAAGTCCAACGTCAAGATTAAAGAGATTAATGTTGTGAATACTAATTTTGAAGATGACTACATACTTGTAGCTTTTTGTCTTGATGTTTTGTAATTCACTGATGCCTCATTTACCTATGGTTAGTGTTTGCCGATTGATTCAGGGTCTTCATTTCATGTTATCCCTCATTAAGACCGGTTCCACTCCTATTGCAACATGATAGGATCTGTTAGATTGGGTAATGACTTATCTTTAGATATTGTTGATATTGTAGATGTCTTCAAGTAGTATGCTTACTTTGCATTATGTATACCATGTTTCAACTTTGACTAAAAGTCGAGTTTCGGTGGACAGTAGGATTATATAGGTTATGTTATCTCTTTTGGTGATTCCTCATGGAAGATTATAAGTGAAAATCTTGTCCTTGCACGAGGTGTCAAGTCTAGTACTATTTATCCCTTACTTGTATTTGGGTCTATCGACTGTGTTTTGGTAGTGGTGGCTGCAGTAGCACATATATCCTTATGGCATCGTCACCGTTGGTGAGTACATGTCATTAAACGGAATGAAAATGCTTACCAGTTTAGTATCTTCTGCCCTTTGACTATAAGTGTTTTCATTATTGTGATCATTGTCTTTATGGCAGGTAGACATGTAGTTTGCATACGAAGTCAAGCATTCTGCACATGGTTAAGCCTTTGGCTCTCGTTTATTTTTATGTTTGTGGACCTATATCATACAAGTCATTAGCTGGTGGAAAGTATTTCGTTACTTTCATTGATGATTACTCATATAAGGTTTGGGCATATCCCATAAAGCAAAAATCAAAAGTATTTGCTATGTTTTAGCATTGGCTTACTTTTGTTAAAAACCTATATGCTAAAATGCCTATGATTTGACAAGGGAGGTGAATATGTATCTTAAGCCTTTGAGTAGTTTTGTGATGAGAGGGATATTAAGATTTAGTTAATTGCCATGTACACCCACCCCAAAATTGTATGGATGAGCACATAAATCGGATGATTTAGGAGAGAATCTATAGTATGTATAGCTAGGAAGGCTTACCACAATACTTTTGGACTAAGGTAGTTACTATTATCATACATTGATTAATTGATCCCCATGCACTACTCTTGACTATTAGGTTGTAGAGGAGGTATGGCTGAGCACATAAAACCAGACGATTCAAGAAAGAGCCTATAGTAGTATGTATAGCCAGATAGGCTTACCGTAGCACTTTTAGGCTAAGGCAGTTACTACTATCATACATTGACCAATCGATCCCCATGCACTACTCTTGACTATCAAGTTGTAGAGGAGGTATGGTCTAGAAAACCTCCATTCTATGCTCATTTGTGTATCTTTGGTTCTGAGACTTTCTACCATGTTTTCAAGGATAAGCGCAATAAGCTGGATTCTAAGTCTATGAAATGCATCTTTCTTGGTTATGGGGATGCAGGTGAGATTGGCTATGGCCTATGGGATTTGCAAGCTCGAAAGATCATCCACAGCCATAATGTGATATTCCATGAGGAGAAAATGCATAAGTAGCATGAGTAGGTCATTGAGGTATGCAATGTAATATTTTAGGAGGAGCCTACTATTATTGTACAGCTAGCTAGACAACATGTAGTTGATGCTCAAGTTGCCATGGACCATGATGTTAGACAAGATGTAGGGGCCCCATAGCCTATTTTGCGACAGTCTACTAGAGATAGACGACAACATGAGTGGTTTGCACCCTTTATGGATTACGTTATCATGACAGAATGTTGGATAGCCTATTACCAATGATGAGGCCATGTACAGAGGTGATAGTCACTCTTGGGAGAGAGCCATGCAGTTAGAGTATGATGCACTATAGAAGAATCATACGTGGGATTTGGTTCCTTTGCCTACTGGAAAGTTTGCTTTGCCATGCAAGTGGGTATACAAGTTAAAGAGTACCCCTAGACACCCCAAGCTAGCATATAAGGCCAGATAGGTTAATAAGGGTTTTAAGTAGGAGCATGGTGTTGGCTTTAATGAAGTCGTCTCTCTCTCCTATAATCAAGATGACTACCGTACACTTGGTTTTGGCCTTGGTTGCGTGGGTATACAAGTTGAAGAGTACCCCTAGACACCCCAAGCTAGCATATAAGGCCAGATAGGTTAATAAGGGTTTTAAGTAGGAGCATGGTGTTGGCTTTAATGAAGTCGTCTCTCTCTCCTATAATCAAGATGACTACCTTACACTTGGTTTTGACCTTGGTTGCATAGATAGAGTTAGAACTCTATGAGATGCCTACTCTATGCTTGGTTTTGGTCTTGGTTGCATGGCTAGATTTAGACCTTAGATGTCAAGATGAATTTCTTGCATGGGAACTTGCATAACTAGATTTATATGCACTAGCCTAAGGACTTTGAGGACAAAGGCAGGGAACACCTAGTGTGCAAGTTGAGAAAGAGCCTTTATGGCCTTACACAGGCACCTAGAGAATGATACCATAAGTTCAATGTGTTTATGCACCTGTAGTGATATGGATCCATGTTTATATACGAAGAAGGCCCATGATGGCAGCCTTATGATTTTGATACTCTATGTGGATGATATGTAAATTGCTAAGTGTGCTCATGATGAGCTGGATGCCTTGAAAGATCAGCTTAAGAAGAGCTTTGAGATGAAAGACACGGGACATGCCTTAGATTTTCTTGGAATGTGGATTTTTAATCTACAGGATGTTAAGCCCATTGGTTGTTCTTTGCCTTCTCATGTAAAGGTTAATCAAGCTGCTTGTATGTAGTCTGATTTGAGCAAAAGGCAGAGATAGCCAAGATCCCTTATGCATCCACAATGGGAAATTTGATGTATGCCATGATAGCCACTCGTAGCATTTGCAGTGGGAGTTGTGGTACGCTATATGGGTACACCTGACATATGGCATTAGAATGCCATGAAGGGTATCATAAGGTACCTTAAAGGCATTGCAAACATGTGCATATGTTATGGCGGCTAGGATACAGGAGTTGTGGGGTACATTGACTTTGATTACATAGGACATATAGACAGTAAAAATTCCACCTCTGGCTATGTCTTCACCTTTGATAGAGGTACAGTTTCTTGGATGTCCAGGGTGTAAAAATTCATGGCCCTATCTACTACTACAGAGGTTGAGTATGTTGTAGCCCCACTGAGGCTTACAAGGAAGCTAGGCACCTTGATTCTATGAGTGCTATTCAGATGGCCAAGAATCTGACCAATAATCTGCTCTTCCATGTGAAGACAAAGCACATTGAGGTGTGTTACCACTTTATCAGAGAGGTCATTGAGGACAAGTCCATTGAGCTTATCAATATCTCAACTAACCAAAATCTAGTAGATCTTCTCACTAAAAGTCTCTTAGTAGAGAGTTTTGCCTTTCTTAGGATGTTGATGGGCATCCGATGAGATGACGTCTTTCCTCATCCTATTGTACTTGATGTATATTTGTACTTTGTCACGTTTTTCTTGTTCTCTCCTCACTAGGACATTCGCTTTTAAGTGGAAGGTTGTTGCGTGTAAAGGCGCTTGTGCCTATGTCGCCTGTGTATTACTACATTGATAGTGCCCACACACTTTTACACTAAGGGTGGCGGGTGCCCATCGCTGTCACTTCATTTGTTGGAGTTCCCACATCTTGAGTCTCTCTCTCTCTTGCTCTCTTGCTCCATTTGCCGTAGTTCACTCCTCCATTGCTTTTGCTTGCTCGTGCTCTCACTCACACTTGTCCCTTCAAATCAATGTATTGGAGAGGAATCACTTGTAACACTTATTGTAGACAATGCACAATCATGAGTTGCATCTTCCTTCATGAGAGGAATAGAGACTTCCTTGGAAATTCCTCAGTGGGGGCACCAAATAATGAGGGGAAAATTTTTAATCACAATGGTTGCTACACTATACTTGACTTGCAATCTCATCATGAGATCTTTCAATCTCACTAGGTGTGGTGGAGGAGAAGTGTTGACTTGCCTTAACCCATAAACCATGAGACTACATAATACAAAGAACCATGCTTCTGACCTTTGAGAACAACTAAATTGCTTTTCTTGATTACCCAAGACTGATTCCCAAAGATAGTCATGTAGCCCAAGTCATCCAGCTGTCCTATAGGGATCAAACTCTTCGCCAACTTGGGAACACGTCTCACATTTTTAAGCATAAAATCCATGCCTTTTGATAACACCATCTGTATGTCCCATGTAATCTCAAGTGCATGAGGATCACCCAACTTGACTATAACCTGATAGCCCTTCGCATGTAAGGAGAACCACTCTCTATGCGGTGTAACTAAAATGATACTTTGCCACATCCAATAAAATACAAGAAAACTAACAAGAAATGCTAGAAACAAAACATAGCTTTCCATTCATATTCAATGAGAAGGAGAAATACATTTTAGATTTCTTTCGGGTGCACTCTCTTGTAGGTTGCCTTTTTTTTTTCGCCTTGCACTTTTCCTATTGATGCCTCATTTTTCGCTTCCTTCGCTTTGCAGTAAACATTACCCTCCTCGTAGTTGAGTGCCAGTCCATAGCACTGCTGGGTGGTGAGTCGGATGGTGTTGCTGGGGTAGCCAGGTGGCTTTTTGAGTTTGTATATGAGCCTTATTGAAAGGTGTGTTGGAGGGATTTATGGTTTTGGAAGGCCCTTGAGTTGGATATGAGCCCTGGTTTTGGAAGGATTTATGGTTTTGAAAGGCCTTTGAGTTGGATATGAGCCCTGGTGTTGGAGGGATTTATGGTTTTGAAAGGCCCTTGAGTTGGATATAAGCCTTGGTGTTGGAGGGATTTATGGTTCTGAAAGGATTTTTGAGTTTGTATACGAGCCCTTGTGGAGGGTGTGTTAGAGGGATTTATGCCTTTGAAATTGAAGATAAACTTGGACAAATCCCTGCGTGGAGAGAGGCGGATGTGCAGATCCATCTTTGAAATAGAAGATAAAGTTGGACAGATCTGTCATTTGGCCCTCCATGGCTGCCTTCTCCTGCGCTGTTTCAAATGAGCTTCTTCATTCACTTTTTGACTGGGGCTGTTGCATCTGCTCCCTTGCTTTGTTGTGCCTGCATGGTGACATGTCACATAAGATGGGAAGTGCATTGCATGGATGATGGGGTGTTAGGACTTGAACTTCACTGTATATTTAGTACTATTGTACACCTTAGTATTAGTATGCATGTAGTATTTTGGACTAGCATATGTAAAGTAGTCCTTATACTTCATATGATGTTTCACCTGAAAGTCAAAGTGTAGGTAAGAAACGTCAGGTAGTTGTATTCAAGCAGTTACTTTTTGATCATGAAGGGAATACGACTAAGTACAACGTCCAAAAATGGCGGCTAATGTTTGATCCCATTATCTTTTGATTATCTCTTGAATGAAGTTCTCTACAATATTGTGGTGTTTTTCTCAGGAAGAACACTGTGTCTAAATTGTTATGGTATTCGAAGAGGCCAAAACACTTTGAAGATCCTTGCCAATTTTAGGAAAATAATTTCTTGATTTAGGAGCAGATATGGAACCAATTCCTGAGAGACATGACAGGAATGCTGATGGCATTGATCATGTATCATGTACCTTTTATGGGTAGCATTTATGTCAGGCAGTTACCCTTATCATTCAAACCCTATTCTTACCAGGAGTAGATCATGGGAATTAAGGGAGGCATTGGTAAGGCAGCAACAATATGAAGTCTTTCTTGATGATGCAGAGGTTGTTGCAGCATTAGGCAAGCTGGATGAAGAACATGCTGTACCTGATAGTCAGGGTGATCATGATGTGGCACATGAAGGTTGTTTGGTAGTTATGGTATGGCAGCCTTCAATTCATATGATGCTTTAAAAATAGCATTTTTAGGCAGGTTTCGTAAGGACAAAACTCTGAGAGATATTCTAAGGAAGATCAAGAAGATCAAACAAAAGACTATGTTGGTGGAGGACTATGCCCAGAAATTCAGGAACCTGTTGAATAGGCTGGGATGCTGATGATACACCTTCAATGGAAATGCAAATTACCTATTTTATGAAGGGCCTGAGAGGTAAGATTTGGAATCCTATTGCCAATGTAGAGATGGGTCAGAATGATACATTGGACATATTGATAAGGGCAGCTCTACGAGAGTGGAAAAAAGACTTAGTATGAGGACTCTTCGGACTCAGATTCTAATGCAGATTTAGGGTCAGATTCAGACACAGATAGTGATGATGAGGATAGTGATTATAGCTCAGATTCAAATGATTATTCAAGTGACTCTGATGAGGATAACTCTGGCAGGAGGAGACATAGGAAGAAAAATAAGAAATCAAGATCAGCCAATACTAAAAAGAAAAAAGCAAAGGACAAAGATAAGAGGAAGTCAGAGGAAAGCAAGTTAGATAAAATGATAAAACACAAGTTAAAAGATTTGGATACTTTTGAAAGTAAGAAGAAGGAAAAGCATTATGAGATATGCCAGAGAAAGGGCCATGAAACTAGGACTTGTTAGTATAATCCTAATGTTAGGATGGCACAACAGATGCCAGTAATGTAGGCTAGGACAAGACCTATTCAACAAGATGCAGTAAATTAGATTATTCATGACACCATGTCACAGAGACCCTTCAAAGGACCTAGAAGAATGCGGGCTAGACAGCCTTGGGGAAATTTTCAAGCACAGCAACAAACTACCCAAATGGGAGCACGCCACTATTGTGGAGGTCAAGGACACTTTGTTGGACCAAACTCTGAACTTTGGGCAAGGCATAGGACTGAGAGAGGAATGCTAGTAGCAAGGTCCCGCAATGACTGAAGACTTGCAGGAGCATCTCATCAACAGCATCCACCTGCCCTAGTTGCAGCAGTCCTTATAGAATTACCTGATCAAGATGAGAAAAGGCAATCTCCTGATGGTATAGGAATTGCTAGCTGTAAGAAAATTCAGCAAGAGAAGGTTCAAGAAGAGGTAAAGGAGGTGTCAGGTAACATTAATGTTGTAAGTATGCATGTTCATTGTGATTGTTCTAATTGCATTGAAATAGAGGAATGTCAAGAGGAACCAATGGTCTTAGCAGTAACCAAAAGTCAAGGTGGTATGAAGCTTGATTGGTAGGAACAAGAGAATATAAGGAAAAATGCAACAAAGCACATGAGAAAGGTGCAAAAACTTGCTGAAAAATGTGAAGCTGATCAACTTGATGATGTAGGGAATTTAGGTCTGCAAAGACTTGAATCGCAAGAGCAATTTCCTAAATTTCAGAAGTATGCTCTTGAACAGCAAAACCGGTCCTCTGAAGATTAGGAGCAGTTTCCTAATAGTATTGTTGCTCAAAAATTAAAGCAAGGAGGCTCGGAAGAGCTATTCCAAGCTCTAGCAAAGTGTTTGCTGCATTTAACTTTGGAGCAAATCTTGGATCTAATACCGGGATTTAAGGAGAAGTTACTTCTGAAGATCAAGAAAAAGCAACAAGAAGTCCTTGAAAGTATAGCAATTCAGGATCAAATAGTTCCTAAATGTCAAGCAGTGATACCAATCCAACAAGAAGTGGTGGATTATCAAACCATTCAGGTTGAGTATGCATGTAGTAAGTATGATGATGTTCTGTTGGATGGAGGTTCAGGAGTTAATATACTTCCTAAACATACATATTTGGAAAATAAGCAAGAAGAGTTATTGCTAGCCCCATTTCAGGTTCGGATGGTAGACCAAAGGAGGTTACAACCTTTGGGTATTCTTAGAAATCAAAAAATTCGAGTAGCTGGCCTAAAGTTTAGGGCCAGTTTTGTGGTCTTGAGAATGCTAGAGATTGGGGATTCTTATACAATGCTTTTGGGGAGTCTGTGGTTTAGATTGGCTAAAATCAAGCAAGATTGGGAAAATGATTATGTGTGTATTCCAAGAGGACTCAAGGAAATCAGGTTATCTACAATGAATAAGGTTATTTTGAAGAGTTCATCTAGACCTATTGTGGCCCAAACTATTAACTTTGTAGATGAAGTAGAGGATGAGGAGGAGGAATTATATCTTCAAGCAAATCCTTCTGTAGTTCTAGTTTTTGAGATAGATGTTGATGGTATTATACAAGGGTATCAAGAGCAACCCAATATGGATGGAGATGTATTTCTGGAGTAGCAACCTGTTGAAACTGTAGGTCAAAATCAACATGCATAGAAATCAGAAGGTTTTCGTCAAGGTCAGGAGCATCTTGAATTTCAGAACAGGTCAGGGCATGAAAGGAATAAATTAATTCAGGATCGAGGCACTACTCATCCTGAAGTTTTGCAGTAAGAAATACTTGATAAACAACAAATTGGTATGGACAATTCTGGTACATTGGATGAGGAAGGGAAAAAAGCTATTGTTCAGGATGAATTAAGATATGAGCATACAATGAGAAGATTGGCAATAATGGTTGAAGATGGGGTTTAGGAGGTTAACCTGAATGTAGAACACGAGCTTAAACCCATCAAGGTCAGTATTTTGTGGAAGATAATTTCAAGCAAGATCTAATTCAGTTGTCTAGAGAGTTTCAAGATATTTTTGCTTGGAATTATACAAACATGAAGGGATTCGATCTAGCTGTTTGTTAGCACAAGATAAACTGGAAAAAGGATGCTAAGCCTGTTGTTCAAAAGAGGTATAGAATGAAACCTAATTATGCCAAACAGGTCAAGGAAGAAATTGTCAAGCTTTTGAGAGTTGGGTTTATCAAACTGCTTAATGAGGTTACTTGGTTATCTCCTATTGTTGTAGTGCCAAAGAAGAATGGGAAGATCAGAGTTTGTGTGGATTACAGGAAATTAAATGCAGCTACCATTAGTGATCCCTTTCCCATTCCTTTTACCGATTCTCTTCTGGATGATGTAGCAGGTCATGAGATATATAGTTTCTTGGATGGTTTTTCAAGATATAATCAGATCAGGATGCATCCAGAAGATATGAATAAGATAGCTTTCATTACGGAGTGGGGAGCTTATGCCGGTAGAGTTATGAACTTTGGGCTAAAAAATGGATCTCCTGAATTTCAAGAAGCTTCTCACAAAACCTTTGAACCATATTTAACAACTTTTATGAGAGTATTCATTGATGATTTTTGTGTTTTTGGCAGCAAAAAGGAACACTTAAAACTCCTCAGACTATGCTTTCAGAGATGCATAATGTTTGGTATGTCATTAAATCCTTTCAAGTCAGTGTTTATAGCCAAAAGAGGTGTGTTGTTGGGTCATATCCTGTCTGAAGAGGGTATGAGTATAGACCCCAGGAAGATTTCAGTTGTGCAGAAGGCTAAGGCTCCTAGTAATGTGCAATAAATCATGAGGTTTGTTGGGCAAGTTAAGTGGCATAATACATACTTAAGTTACATGTCACATATTTGTTCTCCTCTTACAACTCTCACAAAGAAAGGGATGTAGTTTGTTTGGAGGGAAGATCAAGAGAGAGCTTTTAATGTTTTGAAAAATATATTGGTGGTGACTCCAAATTTACAATCTCCAATATGGGATTTACCTCTCCATATTTTTGTTGATGCATCTGATTTGGTTGTGGGAGCTATTCTTATGCACGATAAAGTGTTGGGTTGGTACATACCAATTTATTATGCAAGCAGGTGATCGAGTGTTGTGGAGAAGAACTATTTAGTAACAGAAAGGGAAGCACTTGGAATGGTCTTCTCGGTGCAAAAATTCAAACATTATTTATTGGAAAATCAGGTTGTTTTCCATGTGGATCATCAAGCAATTCTGTTTTTTATTAATAAGCCTCAGTTGATAGGTAGATTGGCTAGATGGATGTTGCTGCTACAAGAGTTTGATTTTAAGGTTATTCATACCCCTAGAAAAGAGCATGCCATTGCTGATCATCTAAGTAGATTGCAAACTGATGAGCATGAAGCAGGAATTCATGATCAGTTACCTGATGCTAAACTTTTTGAGGTTCAGGTGCTTGACTTTGATTCATATTATGACCAGATGTTGCATTTCTTGAAGTCAGGAATTATGCCTGCACACCTTTCACCAAATCAGAGAAGAAGGTTGGCATGAAAGAGTAGATTATTTCAGGTCATTTTGAACACACTTTATAGAAGGGGAGTTGATAATGTATTGAGAAGACGTGTTCTTGAGTTTGGGCAACCAGCAACAGTATTGCATGAAGCTCATTCCGGATTATCAGGAGGTCATTTTTCAGGAGAGATTATGGGTAGGAAAATTTTGCAGGCATGTCTTTGGTGGCCTACTGTGTTGAAAGATGCTCATCAATATGCCAAAGAGTGTTTGCAGTGTCTGAAGGAAGGTCAACCACTCAATAGGGATAGGATGCAAGATTATCCTATATTACCACTTGAACCATTTCAGAAATGTGGAATTGACTTTGTTGGGCCCATCAAATCAGTAGCTAAATTGGACAGGTAATAGATACATTTTGGTTTGCAATGACTATGCTACAAAGTGGATAGAAGCTTAGGCATTAAGGGATAATAAAACAACAAGTGTGGCTAAGCTTTTATACTCTAACATTATGACCAAATTTGGTTATCCTATTGAGCTAATTAGTGATCGGGGAAAACATTTCTTGAATCAAGTGATCAAAGAGCTAACTACCAGGCATATTATTTTGCACAAGAAATCTACTCCGTATCACCCTCAAGCTAATGGTCAAGCTAAAAGTTCCAACAAGATTTTACTCCGCATCTTGAAGAAAATTGTCGAGGATAACAGGGAGGATTGGGATATTAAACTTGATTCAGCATTATGGGCCTTTAGGATAGCATATAAAGTTGCAACAGGGCTTACATCTTTTAGGTTGGTTTATGGTTTGGAAGCGGTGGTTCCTATGGAATTTGTAGTTCCAAGTGAGAGTTGCTATTATGTACAAGACTAGACTAGAACAACTTTTGAAATTGGAAGAGGACCGGATATTAGCAATTTATATTATGGGTGTCACACAACAGAGGAGACATGCATGGGTTAACAGACATGCCAAGAAGAAAAATTTTCAAGAGGGAGACTGAGTTGTAGTATATAACTCTCGCCTTGGCAAGTTTCCCGGTAAGCCAAAACTTAGGTATGCAGGTCCCTTTGTCATTTTCAAGGATATGGCTCAAGGTACCTTTTTACTGTAGGACTTGAAAGGAAAGGTTTTACACCCTGCAATGAATGGGTTTAGGATTAAGAGGTTAGTACAACCCTATTATTCAAATGTTCATGTTATCATTCAAAATGGGACAAAGGAATCAATTATTGGTAGTTACATGTGTGAATGGTCTAAATCCTATGATATTGAGGTGACATCTAGCACAAAATGTTGAGATATTAGCAATCACACCTAACGTAGCCTCTTTGTATGAGGCAGTTTGGGATGAAGACATGCAAGTTGCAGGAATCCCATATGCATAGAAAGGGAAAACTGTACCCATCCAACAACTATAAAGCATTGTACTTGACTACCGCTTTTGATAGATGAATGAATACATGTTGATGCTTTTCTTCCATCTTGGAACCTAATTCACTTATGTAACAGTTGTGGTCTTCAGTCAATGTCATCATGAGTTTAGTTTATGTTTACAAGCCGCCATAGCCATGCTCTAGATCCCGTGTATTTTAACATGGTATCAGAGCTTTGCTGAGCATGGCCCAACTCTCCTTTCACTCCTCTCAGCTCCTTTCCATCTCTACTCAGCTTAGTTTGAGTACTAGACCCTATCTCAAACTTCATTTGCATTCCTACCTTCAATGAAGCTTCCATGGCAACCATAGCCAGCAGCACCCTGTCAGCTTGAAGCTTTCATATCTCTCTCCATAGGCCAAATCTCTCTAAAATTCCTTCTAGAGAAGTGTTTCTCTACTTGTAGAGCTCCTCTCTGGCACCTCAATCATTGAGATTGGGCAACTATAGCTTCAGCATTGTCTCTTTTTAGAGTCGTTACCATAACTGTGTTTGTGGACAGCACCTACCTACCTCTGTTGGAGCAGCCATATCTCATCAACCAGGCCATATCTCTTCAAGCTTTCTTCTCGAGAGTTGTTCTTCACGTCAAGCACAACTTCTTGGCACAAAAATCAAGGAGATTGATACACACCTTGCTCGGCATTTGCATTGTCCCAAATCCGGGTGCAGTTTTGACAACCACCACTTTGAAGGCTTAGATCTCTCAATTCGGGCAAAACAAGTACAAACCCTCATAGGGAGAGTTAGACCCATTAGTTAGGATCCTCCATCTTAAAGGGTTTCAGCAGGTTTGAGAAGATTTGACCTATGGAGCTTGTGGGAGCTCATTTATGAGTCACTGGTCCCTGTTTGACAGGAGAGTCATAACCACTTACCTTCAAGCTCATTTTTCCTTCATTTTCTCTCTCCTGCCACTTAAACCAAGCCAAGGCCACTCTAATATGAATTTTTCACCAAGTATTCAACCATCAAATCAGCAAGGAGGGGAAGCTATGAAGAGTTTTTGAAGATCATCAAGTCAAACTCAAGCAACAAACATCAAATTTCAAACTAGTATCTTTTGATACTTTACTGCCATTGCTTGTGTCTTTTGACACATACAAAGATCAACTCATTGCTAGTTATTCTTAGTCATTTGAAGCTGATTTCCATCATGGTAATGATCAACATCAAGTCTTTTATGAAGATTCTTCTCATGAAGAGTAACATTACTCTTGTTGCTCAATTCAACTACATGGAATACTTGTTTATTCTGCTTGCAGGGATGGATGGATTTACTTGTTTTAAAGAGCAATCTATGAATTTATTTTAAGATTTTGAAGACATTTCTGCTGCCTCAAAGACAATGATACCTTTGCTTGAGGGGGACATGGACATAAAGACTGATGCAACTGATGCAATCAAAGTCAATAAAGAAGCAGAAAAAGAGAACCAAAAGATCAAAGCAGAGCAAAAGAAGAAGCAAAAAAAGATCAATCATGAAGACTTTAAAGTGGCAAACAAAGTGAAGTACAAGTACAGGAAGCTAGACAAGAAGAAGTGCAATGAATCGAAGATCTATGTCAAAAGAAATGCTAAAAACCGCAAGGGCCTCACGGTCCTTGATCCTATTTTTTACTGACTTTTTTAGCCTTGTAATGTCTAGCCCAAATGTCTTTATCATAAGCTTGTAAAACTCCTCATGTAGCCTTGTACTACAGCCTTTTTAAGGCCCCTGTTACAGCCTCTGGATGACCATCATGTTTGTGGTATCCACACTTAGCCTTTTCTGCAACAGCCTTTGGTGTTTTTCCACGTTTTTGGTGTGCCTACACTTTGCAGGTGCTACTTTCACTAAAGCCTCTACACACTTTGTGTAAAATATTACACGGCGCAGCGAACAGAATCTGAGAAAGAGATAGAGAGTACACAACAGATAAGAGGAGAATCAGTAAAATTCTTTAACTCCAAACAACTGATACAAAGATGGCTCTGTCCACCCGTGCGCTTCCAATGAATGAAGCTTAGATGGCGATCTAGACAGAAGATAGGTGAAGAGCTTAAGGCTAGCTGGAACAACAACTCTGACTGGGTGAAAGATGAGTGTGAGATGGCTGCGAAGGGGTTTAGCTTTTATAGCCCGCGAAGGTCGTTAGGTCGGCCTGCTGACCGACCTACCATATGAGCCTCCACTAGTCGGCCAGGGAATATTCCAGGGAATATTCCCTTTACCATCGGGCCGGGGGCGCTGCCCCCGGACCCCCGCCAGGGGGGCCGCTGGCCCCCCTGGGACCCCCCAGCCAGGGGCCGCTTCCGCGGCCCCCGGACCCCACAATAGGGGCCCCTTTTAACTCCCTTACCACGCAACTCAATGCAATGTGCCTCGAGTTGCTACCAGCTTAACCACTCCGTCTAACCCAAAGATTAGACCCACAACAGTCACCTTTTTGCCATCCGGTCACATAGACCTCATCTGATATACAAGTCAGGACTCAACCAATGTCCGGGCTCACACTTGGCTTCTCCTCATAATGGGGGCCTTACAACTTTGAGCACCATGGATCATTGGTAGTACCTAATGAGGGTGGGGCATTGATCATATCTAACACCCCCCCTCAATGTCCACCCATAGGTGAACTATCTCCTCGGCCCAATGCCGAGTCTCTGAAGATGAACTTGAAGCAGATCCTTCGTAAGTGCTTTGGTGAAGATATCTGCTCCATTCTCCTCTGTTGGACAGTAGACCAATTCCACTATCCCATCCTCCATCAAATCACGCACATAGTGATACTGGATCTCTATATGTTTGGTGCGTGCATGAAACACTGGATTTTTGGCAATGGCGATGCAACTCTGATTGTCACATCTCAGCACAGTTGGTTCTTCATCCTGCACTCCCATATGCCATAGAATCCTTCTCAACCATACGGCCTCACATGCAGCAAAACAAGCTGCCTTGTACTCTGCTTCGGTAGAAGACAATGCCACTGTTGGTTGCTTCTTACTAATCCAAGAGAAAATTCCTGAACCCAAAGAGAAACAATAACCAGAAACTGACTTCCTGGAATCAATGTCTCCTGCCCAATCTGAGTCACAGTTCCCCACAAGAGAAGTTCCGAAACTGTATGTGATACCATAGTCAAGAGTTTTCTTCAAGTATCTGAGCACCCGCATCCCAGCCTTCCAATGACTCTCATGAGGTTTGTTTGAGAACCTGCTCAAAACACCAACAGCAAAACTGATATCTGGTCTGGTGTTACACAAGTAGATTAGACTGCCGACCAACCTCCTATACCTCCCAATGTCTGCTAGTGCTGATGTATCCTCAACGGATAACTTTACATTCACCTCCATAGGTGTAGCTATCTCCTTGCACTCGGTCATGCCAAATGCCTTCAAGATCTCCCATGCATACTTCTTCTGAGAGATGAAGATCTTTCCTGGCTCTTGCCAGACTTCAATCCCCAAACAATAGTGCAGCAAGCCCAAGTCTGTCATTTCAAACTCAAAACTCAAAGCCTTTCGAGTTTGGTTGATCATGTCTTCATAGTCACCTGTAATAAGAAGGTCGTCCACATATAGGACAATCACTACAGACTTTTTACCATCCCTGTAAACATACAAGTTAGCATCTGAGGCACATCTTTTGAAGTTTAGGTTTAAAAAGAACCTATCTATCCGCTGGTACCATGCTCTGGGGGCTTGTTTCAGCCCATACAATGCCTTCTTCAGTTTACACACTTTGTTCTCAGAATGGGGGGCCTCAAACCCTGGTGGCTGAGCCACGCGCCTTCTTCAGTTTACACACTTTGTTCTCAGAATGGGGGGCCTCAAACCCTGGTGGCTGAGCCACGTACACCTCCTCCTTGAGGTCACCATTTAAGAACGCTGACTTAACATCCATTTGGTACACTGGCCACTTCTTGTGGGCAGCCACTGCAAGTACCGTGCGAATAGTGGTCATTCTGGCAGTTGGGGCAAATGACTCTTGAAAATCAAACCCTTCAACTTGTGAAAATCCTTGGGCAACCAGTCTAGCTTTGTACTTTTCTAAGGTACCATCAGCCTTGTACTTTACCTTCCAGATCCACTTGGTGCCAATAATCTTCCGCTTTGCTGGCCGATCCACTAGCTCCCAAGTGTCATTCTTCATTATGCTGTCATACTCTGCCTGCATAGCAGCCTTCCATGATGGATCTGCAAGTGCTTCTTCTAAGTCAGTTGGCTCCTTTACTTCTCTCATAATCTCAACCATCAAGGCCATGTTGACTATGTGAGCAGAAGCCCTCCTTTGCTCCTCTATTCTCTGAGACCTCCTTGGTCCGTCTGCCTTCTCCTCAACAGATGCAGGCATAGGATTATTGTGGTCATAGAGCTGCTTCACCCAGCGCGGCAATGGCTTTTCCGGTGGGGTGATGTCAGGTTGGTGAACTTTTTCCTCATCATCTGAAGATGATGCTTCCTCCTCCTTAAGGATAGGGATAGCTCTCGGGACAGGTTCATAGTGGACTACTTCTTCGCTTGATGATAAAGTGGAAGACCTTGCCTTCTCCTCCTCCACTGTATGCGGCTCCTCCTTGAACACCACATCACGGCTCGCGATGATCTTCTTTGCCTCTTGGTCATATAACTTGTAAGCCTTCTGCTCATCACTATAACCCAAGAAGATACATTTTCTGCTTTTTGGTTGTAACTTGTTTCTCTTCTCATCTGGAACATGTGCATAACATTCACATCCAAAAATTCTGAAATGTGAAACAGATGGTTTCTTACCAGTGTAAGCCTCATGAGGTGTTTTTCCCTTGAGAGCCTTTGTGTAGCTCCGATTTAGAATGTAGACTGCAGTATTAACAGCTTCAGCCCAAAAATGGTTAGGCAATCCCTTGCCCTTTAGCATGCATCTTGCCATCTCCACAATGGTGCGATTCCTGCGTTCCACAACACCGTTCTGCTGAGGTGTGTGAGGCGTTGTCAATTGACGCTTGATACCTTTGCTCTTGCAAAAGCCTTCAAACTCCTTTGAGTTGAACTCACCACCACCATCTGTTCTAAATTTCTTCACACTTTTCCCTGTTTCATTCTCAACAAGTATTAGCCATTCTTTAAACTTACCAAAAGCTTGAGCCTTATCACGAAGGAAGTACACCCACATCTTCCTACTGTAGTCGTCGACAATCAACATAAAATAAGAAGATCCCCCCAAGGCCTGTGTAGGCATCTTACCACACAAGTCAGCATGCACCAACTCTAGAGGAGCATGTGCTCTATTCTTGCTTTCTTGTGGAAATGCCTTTGTCTGTTGCTTGCCCATCATACAAGCTTCACATGGTTCCTTCAATTCAGTTATTGTAGGTAGGTGAGCAACCATACCTTGCTTTTGCATCTCCTTCAATACTGCAAATCCGATGTGTCCAAACCTTTCATGCCAAAGCTTACTTGTGCCCACTCCAGCGGTGGCTGTAAGAGCACTTAGCTCATACAGGTTGTTCCTCCTTTCTCCTTTGCCAACAATTGTGCCAGCACTATCAATAATTTCTGCACCTGTCTTCTTGAACCTCACTTCATGACCAAGATCAGTTATGGCAGCAACTGATAAGAGATTTCTTCTGATTTCGGGAACATACAACACATTTGAAAGCTTTTTGACTTCACCATTTGCAGCAACAAAAGAAATAGTACCTGTGCCCGCAGCAGGGCATTTAGCATCATTTCCAACCGTCACAGTGATGGATTCTTGTAGAGGCTGCATAGAACTGTATAGACCTTTCTTGTTGGTCATGTGACGGGAGGCCCCACTATCCAACACCCAAGAGTCAGTGGTAGATTCTTCTTGCGCCGAGGAGCACACTTCCTCAATGGTCGCCATGAATAATTCTAACTCTGCTTCAGCCGTATTGGCTGTCTCTTTCCCTTTACTTTTAAGGGTACCATTCTTTTCATCTGCCTTCTTGACACGACAATCTGCAATTGCATGTCCTTTCTTCTTACAGTAGAAGCACTCTCCTTGAAACTTCTTCTTGTCGCCCTTCTTCTTTTTGTCACCATCATTTTTGGTGGAGGAAACACCTTTGCCTTTTGCATTGGCAGAGAATGCAGCATCTCCATTGTTGCTTCCTTCTCGGGCTTTCAGCCTCAACTCCTCCTCCATTAATAATGCACAAAACTCCTCAAAAGTCAAAGCTTGAGGTCTCACCTGAGTATTAAGGGCAGTTACTAGTCCATCAAACTTTTGTGGACAAATCCAAAGACACCTCCGAGCTAGCTCTTCGCTAGTCTTTTGTATCCCAGCGCCAGCCATCTGGTCGCGCAGATTCTTAATCCGAGTGATGAATGCTTCAATCGTCTCTCCTTCAGCAAACTTCTCCGCTGCTAGTTGATTCTCCAAGTTTTGAATCCTTGTTTGGTTTCGTGTTTCATACTGACTCCTTAGTACATTCCAAGCCTCTGACGCTTTGGTTGTATGCTGAATCAGAGTCAAAACACTGTCAGAACAGCTTGTAACTAAGGCACACAATGCATCTGCATTCCTTCGTTTCCAAGCTCGTAGAAGATCTGCATTCGGAGGAATCATCACACTAGGATTTGATGGGTCGGGGGTAGGCTGTGGTTCTGCGTCAGTCCCCAGCACAGTCTCCAGAAGCTCATAAGAATCAAGGATAGTAGTAATTTTGAACTTCCACAAGGTGTAGTTTGTACCATCTAACTTGCCTTCGCTGAAGGTTGGTGGACGAATCCTCAGTGTTTGAATAGCCGGTACAGCAGCACCACCTCCTGCACCGCTTCCTGATGCGCCAGAACTGCTTCCCGGAGTCGACATCGTTTCTCTTTGCTGTTGAAGCCTTTGCCTCTTGCACTCTCTCCGATCTCTAGAGCCCCCTGGGCTCTGATACCATGTAAAATATTACACGGCGCAGCGAACAGAATCTGAGAAAGAGATAGAGAGTACACAACAGATAAGAGGAGAATCAGTAAAATTCTTTAACTCCAAACAACTGATACAAAGATGGCTCTGTCCACCCGTGCGCTTCCAATGAATGAAGCTTAGATGGCGATCTAGACAGAAGATAGGTGAAGAGCTTAAGGCTAGCTGGAACAACAACTCTGACTGGGTGAAAGATGAGTGTGAGATGGCTGCGAAGGGGTTTAGCTTTTATAGCCCGCGAAGGTCGTTAGGTCGGCCTGCTGACCGACCTACCATATGAGCCTCCACTAGTCGGCCAGGGAATATTCCAGGGAATATTCCCTTTACCATCGGGCCGGGGGCGCTGCCCCCGGACCCCCGCCAGGGGGGCCGCTGGCCCCCCTGGGACCCCCCAGCCAGGGGCCGCTTCCGCGGCCCCCGGACCCCACAATAGGGGCCCCTTTTAACTCCCTTACCACGCAACTCAATGCAATGTGCCTCGAGTTGCTACCAGCTTAACCACTCCGTCTAACCCAAAGATTAGACCCACAACAGTCACCTTTTTGCCATCCGGTCACATAGACCTCATCTGATATACAAGTCAGGACTCAACCAATGTCCGGGCTCACACTTGGCTTCTCCTCATAATGGGGGCCTTACAACTTTGAGCACCATGGATCATTGGTAGTACCTAATGAGGGTGGGGCATTGATCATATCTAACACTTTGTACTTTCTGGTTGTGATTGAGGAGGGGTATTGAGATATTAGCAATCACACCTAATGTAGCCTCTTTGTATGAGGCAATTTGGGATGAAGATATGCAGGCTGTAGGAATCCCATATGCACAGAAAGGGAAAACTGTACCCATCCAACAACTATAAAGCATTGTACTTGACTACCACTTTTGATAGATGAATGAATACATGATGATGCTTTTCTTTATCAATTAGTGTCAGTCTTGTACTTGTCAGTCCTACACAAGATTGTGTTTATGAGTCCAAGCTTCCATCTTGGAACCTAATTCACTTGTGTAACAGTTGTGGTCTTCAGTCAATGTCATCATGAGTTTAGTCTATGCTTACTGTTAAGAAACACGGATCTAGAGCTAGTTAGCTATGGTGGACACAAATCAAACACACGATACATTATCAAAATGAGAGATTGTAACTCAAGTGCATTAGGTTCCAAGATAGATTAGCTTGGACTCATAAACACAATCTTGAGTGAATCAAATTGATAGTGCCATTACATGAAATGAGTGTCAAGTACATGCCTTTATAGCTTTTTGGATAGTACCACTGTACCTCACTGTGCATATGGGATTTTGGACATCTCTTCTTAGAGCTTCTAGAGCATACATCTTTGTTATATCTCTCATACAAAGCCACTTATGGGCAAGCCTCTTCTGGGCACACATTCAGCCTCTATGGGCATACATCATTTGCTATTCTCAACACCCCTCCTCAAATGATGAGTCTCTACCCTTGCTGGCTTTTGCCCCCCCTACATGTAAACATGGACCAGGAGACTAGCTCTTTGGCAGCCTAGTCAAGTTAAGGCTTGAAACTTTACCTCTTTGGTAGGGTTTTTACATCCACTATGGGAAACAAGATTCACTATAGGAAATTAAGATCCATTATGGAAAAAATTCTTTGTTGACAGCAGCGAAATTTTTTTTATCCTCTTCATGCTTCTTTGGCATCTTTTGTACTCTTTGGTGCAGTTTTTAATCCTCTTGGACACCTTCTTGGTCTTCATGCTCTTTGGCTTCACCATATCTAGTTTACAAAGAGGCCTATCCTTTCCTAATTTTGTTAGTGCACTGATTGCAGCCTCATGCAATGGATAGTTGTCACCAACCATTAGCCTAACAAGAGGAACAACAGCACCTTGCACCGCAACTAGCTTAGCCTGTTGCTCATCATCAAGTAAATTGTCCAATGCCCTTGCACCAGCATATTGCACGATACTCGAGTCTGCACTCAAAAGGGCTACCAAAGACTTAATGCAATTTGATGCGGTGGGAGTGGTGCGAACCCTTGAGTTAGCAAAGAGGACTTGACAAAGCTCTGCCGCATCTTCTTTCAACTCCAATGAGCAATCTGATGACAACACTCGACATAAGCCCTCGACTGCATTAGCTCTAGTGTCTGCAATAGCCAGTGCTTTCTGAGTATTATCTGCTGATAAACTAGTCAGTTCCCCAATAGCAGCACGTTGCTCCTTCTCAGAGCCTGAATTTGGCATCTCTACAAGGGGAATGATAGCTTGCTTCCCAGCTTCTCCTGCCCTGATATTCTCAGCAATAAAAAGTCCTTGTAATGCCCTTGCTGCACTATACCTTGAGGCCCTAGTGCCCAGATGTAGAACTGCAACGAGATGGTTTACAACACCAACAGCTGATTCATGTTGTCTAAGCTCAGGACTGCTAAAAATAATCCTAAGTAAATCAGTTGTAGCCTCTTCAATTGCATCTTGTGGACCCAATGAAAGATACTTCGTTAAGGCATCCAGTGCCCCAGCTTCTGCCATGGCCAATTTGTTTGTATTGCTGTCTGCTGCTAGCTGAGTTAGTAAACTGAGAGCCAGGGAAGGTGCATCAGGCCTTTCTCGAATGGGCTTTAACAACTCCACCAAAGAGGGTATAGCTTTTCGAGCAGTTGCACCAACTCTGATGTCATCCACTCTGAATAATCTTTCAAGTGCTATGAGCACCAATGAGAACTCCTCTGATAAAGCAACGAAGTTTGCTATATCCGATTCCAGACTTCCAAGAAGCGGTATCAGCCCACCTACTACTCTAGAATTCGCTACAGAAAAGGAGGGTCCCACGGCTTCCATTACATACAAGGCTGGAAAGTGCTTGCGCAGCAAAATACCGATCAATAGCTTCCTCGGATCTGCAAGGCTCCACTTTTCTATCAGAAAGAGGATAGTGTTGCGACTCACCCAGAGCACCTCCATAGCCTTGAGCTCCTTCACCTTGTACAAGATAATGGATGTGTGGATGGCTTAAAGAAATTGAGAATGGAAATAGGATATAAAGTATGCAGAGAATAAGTAAGAGGCATCCAATAGCTATCTAGCTCAGCCAAAGCTCTGATACCATGTTAAGAAACACAGATCTAGAGCTAGTTAGCTATGGTGGACGCAAATCAAACACACGATATATGATCAAAATGAGAGATTGTAACTCAAGTGAATTAGGTTCAAGGATAGATTAGCTTGGACTCATAAACACAATCTTGAGTGAATCAAATTGATAGTGCCATTACATGAAATAAGTGTCAAGTACATGCCTTTATAGCTTTTTGGATAGTACCACTGTACCTCACTGTGCATATGGGATTTTGGACATCTCTTCTTAGAGCTTCTAGAGCATACATCTTTGTCATATCTCTCATACAAAGCCACTTATGGGCAAGCCTCTTTTGGGAATGCATTCAGCCTCTATGGGCATACATCATTTGCTATTCTCAACACTTACAAGCTGCCATAGCCATGCTCTAGATCCCGCATATTTAACACAAAACAGGGTGGACTGAGAGAAGACTTGGACTTTGACATGCAAATGGAAAAGGTCATGTGTTCTTTTGGGAGTCTCTCTCCTTCTCCACTCTCGACTCATGCTTGGCTTGCAACTCTCACCACCATGACGCATACTCACTGCTCTTCAGCTTAGAAGCTGTCCATGACCAATCGTGGCTACCAAGAGGATGACAATAATGAGCTTTTTGTGGCCAATGATGACGACATGTCGGTGTAGCAAGGAGACGAAGAGGTAACATCACCGAAGGGTCCATCTTTTTCTAGTCCTAGTGCTGTTGTACTCCCTTCGTGGAATCCACCTTGTATTTGAATGTTGAGGTAGAGGTTCATCGGTCATGGTTGCAAAAGATTGGATTGTGTGATTATGCTTGTTTGCCATGGGATTGTTGGGCATCGAATGTGCATGCCTCCATACAGATGGATATTTTGAGGCACTCAAATGCAGGAATGTAAATGCAAGATTAGAGAAGGCCTTGGATGCAAAAAGAGTAAGTGAAGAGCATATGGCTTCTTTGTTGCATCATAGAGATTTTCAGTTTGATGAGCATGATTTTGTCATTCAGGAGGTGGTTCACAAACTTCATCAGGATTTTTCTATCATGGATCATGGGATAGTTCAGAATCATGATGTTGGTGTTGTGGCATGTAAGATATCGTCATACACAGACATCGTTCTTTATACTTCTAGATCTTTCTAGCTGTTACTTTGGATGTAGCTTTGTTTTGTTCATGACATCTTTTGATCATCCCATTGACTCTTAGAACCAATTATGCAAATGCATAAGAGGATTATGAGTATCCTAGAGGGGCTCTACTCATGATAGCTCAATGTGGCTTGTCAAGGGGTGCAAGGCCTCTGGCAAGGCATAATTGTGTTCTCTGAGTAGTTCTTTATCATATTTAGTTTTCATATGTTTAGCTAGCCATCTACATGCTTGTGGGTTTGAGTCATGACTTCCCAGTCATCCACTGGGCTGTGCTAGGTGTTAGGACTTGAACTTCACCGTATATTTAGTACTATTTTACACCTTAGTATTAGTATACATGTAGTCTTTTGGATCAGCATATGTAAAGCCGTCCTTATACTTCATATGATGTTTCACCTGGAAGTCATGGCGCATGTAAGAAATGTGAGGTAGTTGTATTCAAGCAGTTGCTTTTTGATCATGAAGGGAATGCAACTGAGTACAGTGCCTAGAAATGGCAGCTGATGTTTGATCCCATTATCTTTTGATTGTCTCTTGATTGAAGTTATCTATAGTATTGTGGTGTTTTTCTCAGGAAGAACACTGTGTCTGAATTGTTTTGGAATTCGAAGAGGCCAAAACATGGGGCCTTTGGAGCTGGCAGTCAGGGCCTTTGTTTGTACTTGGAAAGTAAAGAAGGTGTACGACCTGGGGGTGTTTTTGCCTTACCATGGAGTGCGTGGTGCCTGTGCTTGTGGAACTAAGAGATGGGTCTAACCTTCGAGCCCTCGTTGGTGTCCATGTGGTGTCCCACACCTGAGGACCTAGTTTGCGCATAAGGAAGGTGGGGTGCATGGGGACTTAGGGTGACGGGTTGAACCATAGGCAAGAATTACCTTGCTAGGTGTGTCCTGCCCTTGATGTTCCCTAAGTATGTGTCATGGGGGATGGGGTTAGGTATGGAAACTCTAGGTGTAGTGATTGTGGCACTCAAGCTGCTTTTGGGAGGTTCAATATTTCCAACTTTTTCTTTTTTGGTAGATGATTATAGCCAGCATTTGGATGCAAGGGGTGCTCTTAGGCTCTACTCTAATCTTCCTCATACGATTCACGAGGTGGTCTTAGGGACTTAGTCAAAAAGGCAAAGCTCTATAGGTATTCCTTGATGCTAGCCTTTGCATTAAGAGGTGTGATTGACAAGAAAGGATGATTACACCTTGTAAAGGTGTGATTCCTCGAGGAAGTGGTTGATGGATGGGTGCAAGTCCCCTACTCTAAAGGTCACACATTCCTTAGGAGTTGCTGCATTGACATTGTAGATCTTCAGGAAGTCATATTGGCATGCACCCCCTATCGTAATCCACTCCATGTTTGCGAGGGTAGGCCATGTAGATAGGATCATTCCGTTCTTTCTGTATGTGCCGGAAATGGCCATCCATGCATCAAAATTGGTGTCCCAAATCCTCCTTCACCACTTTGGCTACGCATGGTAACCTCGGATGGTTTTGGGAACTTGATAGACCTTATCGTGCCAGTAGTCCAAGGGTTCTCGCCTCCATTGTGTGATTACAATGCTCCGCTCCTCGACCCATCGGTTCACTAGAGTATTGCCCAAACGAATGATTCTTTTCACTACCTTTAGGGGTAAGAATCGATCCAAGGCTCGCGGGTAGAGGAAGGAGAACTCAAAGGGTCGGGATTGGATCTCCCATTGTTGCCAGATAGTTAGCTCCTACGGCCAGTTGATGGGATGGTGATCCTCGTGTAGTGGCATGGGCTTGTCAGGAAGTTGTGGATGTGCTCACACTCTTTGCTGGACTTGTTCGACAAGCTCCCATCTTCTTCTTCTTGTAGCAATAACGCGCTCAGGAACTTGGGCACCTTCTGGCTCTTTTGGGGGTAGATCAGGCAAGGGTGGACTAGGCTCTCTGATTTGCAGTTCTTCTTCAAATGCTTGCTCGAAGTCCTGGCCCTTCCTCGATATGTTGTTCCATAGTGGACTGGATTGGGGGTGGATGGGGCTACTCTTGTTCCTCAAATCCAAGTTCCCTAAGATCATCAGTGAAGAAACCGCCTTATCGCAAGTAGCTGCGTTGCTGCTCCTTGGTTCTGCTTGTGTGGATTGGGAGTGTGTACTCTTGGAAGCCATACCTTAAAGCTCTATTATCAATTCCAACTTCCTTTTCATTCTCTCTATTGAATCCTCACCTTCAACTTGGCTTGCCTTTGCGTGTTGGAGCACACTTTAGTGGCTTCAGCTCTGGATTCTGCAAGCACCCTCTTGGACTCTGCCATTTCCAGGCACTCTTTCAAAGTTGCACCTTTCCCACTACTATGCCTTCTCTTCCAAATCTTCCTTGCCCCTTCCCATCTTCTGAGACAACATCATTACCACCTGCTGCTACTCACCCCACACTTCCAGCATTTGGTTCTTCTCTTTATCTTGGTAGTTCAATTGCTCTTCAGCTATTCTTCTACCTTGATCAGCCATAAAGAACTGCTAGTGGGCCTTTGTGAGCCTTCCTAATACATCTTTAGTAGTTTGCTCATGACTTTCTAGCTCTGCCAGGTGCAGTTTTCTTTCGGTCATGGCCATGGCCATTAGTCCCTCCACTTCATGATGCTGGGTGTTTTGCAAGTTGTCATGCAAACTCCTGGTCGCTTCTTCTATGGCCTCTTCCTTCTCCTTCAACGCGACTCCTATCTCTCTCTAGCCTTCCTTGCTCCTCCATTGCCGACCATTGCCGGGAATACCAGGGCATCCTCATGTTCTTGGGATCCTTCTTCTTCTGATGCCTAGTCTCCTTATTGTTGGATATCCTATAGTTCTACATACATCGCTTCCACCTGTGCCATTCGTTGTTGGAGCTCATCATATTGTTGGATGAGCAACTTGTGGCCCCACTGCTCTGCCACTAGGTCTGGGGCTTCATCCTCTAGCCTTTCCCTTAGGCGATCTTCATTCTCTTGTGCCTCCTTTTCTTTGGCACTTAGTTGCTCTTTCAGGTTTCAAATTTCTTTTTGATGCTCCATGGCTTGCCATGTTATCTCTAGCCTTAGAGCTACGACAACTTCTCTTTCGGCCTCTAGTTCTACAACCATGGCCTTCTTCTCTTCCTTAGCCTTCTCTAGCTAGGCTAGGAGTTTCAGCTATGTAGGCATCATAGTCCACAGCCAGGGGGGCATTGTTGGCAGTGCTGTGGTGGTGGATGCTTCCAAGCTTTGCCGCTTTAGGTCTTGCCTTGACTTGATGTTTGTTGGAGCCGACCTTTTGGTTCTTGTCCCTGGTACTATCTCTTGTACTTTCGTAACCGGGAAATGCATCATGGACATGAGCTGAGTGGTGTTCATATGGCAGGTGTTGGCTCCTATGTTGTGGAGGTGGTGGTGGTGGTCTAAGGTGTGAGAGTCGAAGGAAGGGGATGCAATAGGGCCTTGCCCTTTCTTGCAACAACTAGGGTTGCTTCAGCGTTGCCGCTTGGTTTGCCTTTGTGCCATGGGCTCAAGGTGGCCATTTCTTTGGGCCATGGATCTCCTCTATAGACTTGTGCATGGCCTCTGTCATGTCTTCATCCTCCTTTCTCCTTAGCTCCTCCGCCTCTTCTTCCACTCTCCTTCTCCTCTCCTCCTTAGATCTTTGTGATTCTTCTTTCACTTTCTTCATTTCTTACTCCTCTTTTCTCCTTCATTCTTCTTCTACCCTTTTGGATTCTTTTTGAGCTCTTTTCAGCTCCACCCGTTCTTCCTTCATCATCTCCTCTCTCCTTTGTTGATGAGGCTTCGTGGCCTTCTTTTTCTCTTGTGCATTGGTCTCCTTTTGGGTAGCTTGCACTTCCTACCCTCCTTGGTTTGCTGATGGTTCTCTCACTGAATTGCTTTACATCAGGGCGCAGCAATTGTTGGGATGTTTCTCCTACCTCCTCCTCAACTTCTTCTGCCTTATTTATGGCCTCTTGGATGATAGCCGTTAAGACTCCGTCGAATCTGATCATGGAGGCCTTAGAGGCATGCTTCTTACCCATTGATCTGGCCATTGAGGCTGGGGACTCCCCTCCAGCTAGTGTTGTGCTTGTGGCTAGGATGGAGGCCGAGGTCATGATGGTTTTTAGGACAAACCCATTCTAATCCACCTCTTCATGGGACCCTGTAGCTATGCTCTCTAGCAATGGCACGCCAATCTTGTTCATCATTGCATTGTACCTCTATCCCGAGAAGAGGGCATGGGCCATCTTTGCTTGCATCCTCACTTATGGGTTTGGGATGTCTGCCATACTTATTTTATCCACCGTGTGCACATCATTCTTATTCATACCCAGCATTGTGTACACGTCTCTTCGATGGCATTTTTCTTTCTTGGGGGTCAAACCTAGGGCCTTCTCCACCATTGCAGCACTTAGAGGTACCTCCACTTGGTGTTCTTCTCCTCATGTCCTGAATGTTATTGTGCCATAGTTTCTTGGTGTTCTTCTCCTCCTGTCCTGAATGTTATTGTGCCATAGTTTCTTGCATCATCAAAACTTCTCAAGAACTTTGCGCACATGCTGTAGTCAATAGCTTGCCCTATTTTGTCCACGTACATCCAGAGGATGTATTTGTCCACCAATTGCTTTACAGTTAGCTATTCAAAGATAGCTTTGTCTAGATTCAGCATGTGCTTGAAGGTGAATTGACTGAAGCCTCTTGTTTCTATGCTTAGGCCATATCTCGTTTGTTCTTCCTTCGTGAAGGGCATTAGGGCCAAAAACGCTTCAAAAAATGCACTTTTGTTAATCACGGGATTAAGGAAAGGGCCAAAGAGAGTTCGCCACGTGTGCAAGAATATGGTATTCTTGTCTCCTCGTTTTTAGAGATAGTGGAGTCCATTTCGTGATTCTCTCTTCTTTTTTAGCCAAAACCCCTAAAGTCTGTCATGTTTTGGAGTCCCAAAGACGTTATTTACTTACAAATCTGACAAAATACGTGACAGAGATGTGATGAAATTAATAATGAGTTTTTTGAAAGTTGAGAGATCTTTCAATATTGTTTTTGGCGCCCAATACATACTCATTTGTATTCTTGGCGCTACTTTTTAGTTCATTCACTCCTCTTTGAGCTTCTTTCTCTGCGCTTTCATTCTTTTCATGGCTTCCTCCAGGCGCCCTTCTCGTTTAATACACTCTTGCATAGTCTATAGCCAGGGAGCAGATGGAAATTTTGAGCCCAAAACCTTTGCTGTAAATAATTGGGTTACCATCCTGCCATCTTGCAAGGGCTCTCATAAGGTGAAAAGAAGAAAACGAGATGATATAAAACATCACTGGAAGGGGCGTATCATTGCCTTCAAAATTATGCCCGAAGGCTGGTTTGTCAAGGTGCAACATGTTTACATGGCCAAGGATATGCACTTGCCTCCAAACGAATGTGTTCCCCAACAAACACATTGTAAGTTATTAGTTGAATAACATATATAATTCTTTTCCATTTATGCAAGTTCTAACAAACGGTTCGTCATTGTAGATATCTTTCCGTCAACAAGTATTGAATGGCAACCTGTGGAAAGCCTAAGTGGGACTTTCCATGCCATTCATAAGGTATTGGCAGACATTATTTATGCCGATCAAACTGTGTCTTTTTTTAGTGAATGCAAGGTTTTTATATATTATGCACAGTATGTGGTTCCCTCTAAAGCGGATAGGTATGGGAATATCGAAGATTTGCCATTGCCAAGTCTTTTATCTCTAAACTGGGAGATTCCTGACAAGGTAATGGTGCAGAGTTTCAAATTCAAAATATCTCAGGATATTAAAAAGTCCATGACAGCTGGAAGGATCTCAAGAAGAATACGTTTATCATGGTTTGTACCCCTCCATATCTTCGTGGCTTGCTTCAAAACAGCAAATTTACAAAGAACAAAGGTATCCTGGCTAAGTAGAAACTTTTCGGAAGAGGAGCCTGCCAGCACTGCGCAAAAAAATGTAACAAGTTGGTAAAAAGGGGTCCCTAAAAAAACCAACAATGTGAAAGAGACTTACATTCACTCCATCTATCTCGAGTATCTTTGAATCTATTGTCCTGCAGACATTTGAAAAGCACTCTTTTTCCATAAGTATATGTATGACTTTGTGACTTTGCAATGGTACTTCTTGTTAGAGAGAGTTATATGGTTTTCTAGGATCAACAATATCCTCATATGTGGTGTCCAAGAAGGTAGTCAGGAGCCTGCCAGCACTGCAAATGGAAACATGTAACTAAAATAGATAATCAAATAAAATAAATAATTAACCAAAAAGCAAGCAGTATTCCATTCAACCCACATTCTTCCTTGGCCATGGATACCACTTAGAGAGTTCATGAGGATAATTTCTCTGGTGAGTGTATACGATATAATAAAAAATTTTATGGTAGTTGTGATGGAATCAAAAGCTTTGAAAGACATTGTTATATTTGAACCAAATCTCAAAAAAAATTCCATTGATAACAGTGGATCAACAATACACATAATTTTAGAGATTTATTGGCTAAGAGATGCAATCAATGTCCTAAAGCTAATAGCAAAAATAAAGGAGTGTTATTTGCAATCAATAGCACAATTATTCTATATACTAAAATTTTTAAGAGTCAAAATGCCTTACCTTATGCAATAATAAACTACAGAATCTAACAATTAAATATCCTTTTTACAACTAGCATGGACTTGTCCTCATGAGATATGCTAAGATAGTCCTCTTCCTCAGAAGTGCAAGAAACATTAATAACCATTTGCCCATACACCTCACCCATTCTCTTATAATTAACAGGTCCAAGTACATCGATTTTTCTCTTGCAAACATCATCCTCGGTACCTTATTCTGCTAATCATATTAAAATCTTTATTCATTAGGGTGATCTTATGAGCATGAGCAGCAACAATGTAAGGATAATTCATAAATTCATAAAGTCAACCATGTGAGGATAAGTTGATATGACGCGAGAGCAGCAAAGCCAAATTTTCGCAGGGTCATATTCGCACCGTATCGTGGAGCAGTTCATACAGCGCGAGCGTGGCAAAAAGCATAATGTTTGGTACTATACTTTTCGCTGCATATCATGGATGACTTGATATGGTGCAAGAGTGGCACAACAAAATCTCCGTAGGGGTCCTCCTCCCTCAGTATCGTGAAGGAGTAAACATGCGCGTGCAAAGTACACCCCCCTTGTAATAACTTATTTTTTGTGAGATCTTAAACCTATCAAAAAAATTCAAAAAAATTTCCAGGAGTTTATTAGGCTTTGAAAAAAATTTAGAAATTTTTAAAGATTTTTTAAAGCTCATTTGCTATTTTTAAAAATATTTTAAAGCAAAAAGGCATAAAAAGACCCAAAAAATCACAAAAAAACCACCCAAAAATAGCATGGCCGATACAACGCGAATATGGGTATCCGAGGCGCCTCGGATACCCATATTCGCGTTGTATCGGCCATGCTATTTTTAGGTGGTTTTTTGTGATTTTTTGGGTCTTTTTTAGGCCTTTTTTGCTTAAAAATATTTTTAAAAATAGCAAATGAGCTCAAAAAAATCTAAAAAAATTTCTAATTTTTTTTCAAAGCCTAATAAACTCATGGAAATGTTTTTTAAATTTTTTGAGCTCTTTTGCTATTTTAAAAATATTTTTAAGCAAAAAGGCCTAAAAGAGACCTAAAAAATCACAAAAAAACCACCCAAATATAGCATTGCCAATACAACGCGAATATGGGTATCCGAGCGTCTCGGATACCCATATTCGCGTTGTATCGGCAATGCTATACCTTTAAATTGAGCGAAAAATGTAATTTGCTCTTTCATTTGATTAAGAACTTCAAGCTCTTAGATAAGCCATACACAAAGATTTCAATCTCTCTTCTTCATCGATTAGAGATTAAAGCAAGCATCCCGTTTCATTGCTTGACCAAGCCTTTTGCTTTTCCAACAACAGATATTTTTCCAACTAGTTCAATGACTTGTGAAGTGCGAGAGGGTTTAATAAATCTAGTTCATTGAAGCGAAGCATGAAAGGAATTACTTTGTGAATTAAAGTTTAGCTTAAGGAAGCTTAAAAAGGAATAATCAACAAGAAAATGTTGTTACATATGCAAAAATAACATGAACTATGTAAGCACATGGGCTACTTAAGCATAAGGGCAGCTTATTTTTTGAGTAGGCGGGTTAGCTTCTTTGGAAAAGCTAGCATTGCCGATACAACGCGAATATGGGTATCCGAGACGCTCGGATACCCATATTCGCGTTGTATTGGCAATGCTATTTTTGGGTGGTTTTTTTGTGATTTTTTGGGTCTCTTTTAGGCCGTTTTTTGCTTAAAAATATTTTTAAAATAGCAAATGAGCTAAAAAAAAGCTTAAAAAATTTCTAAATTTTTTTCAGAGCCTAATAAAGTTATGTAATTTTTTTTTGTGAAATGAAGACTGATTATTTTGATGGTCTTTTTTTTGTGAAATTGAGATATATTATATTTGAAAAAAGATATACAAGGATAAAGCATCAATAATGTAGTGATGCTTTCAATTATAAAATCAGTCTGCTTTAGAATCAGAGTTCTGAGAGAAAGAAATAGATTCAAATCCTTTCTATTTCTTCTTACAAATCAAGGGAATAGATCTTAAGAGATTTGCTAGGATATGATATCATGAGTAGTATCATCCCATGACATCAAGCCACCATTTAGGTATTGAAATCTGATAGTGCTTATAAGAGTCACAATTGAAGATATTGAAACTTGAAACCCCATAGTGCTAATCATAGTTGAGGGTATGATGAGAAAAATACTCCTAAGAGCTAATATTAAGTAAGAAGTTGTATCCTTCATATTCTTCGAAGCATCCTGCACACATAAAATCATCTTAGTCCTAAAGTTGATATGATACACAATATCACTAATACTTCTATCTATTACTTGTTTAATTTTTTTATATTTGAAGAGACAAAATTGAATAATAAATATTTTTAATCTATTACTAGGTAAATATATTTATCTCCCAGAAATCAAAGTACTTCCTTTTGGAGCCCCGAGAAGAACACCAATGAAAAGGGAATTCTCTTGCAAGAAAATCTATCTTGTAACATCAACAAGCTTGTTTATCATGTTTTATATGATCACAATGAAGAAAAGAACACCAGGCACAACAAATCTTCATGCAGCATCATGTAAATCTCCCACGGATTTTAATAGAATCAACCATATTCTTCAATATCTTCATAAAATCCATCAATAGAACAAAGAAAGCAAAGGAATACACCATCTTGGAATGGAAATACATCACATAGTATTCATCTTCAATATCTTCATAGTCTTCTCCCTCAATCTCTCATATACAATCACTCTGTTTCAATAAAATTGGCTATCTCTGACTCTCTCTCACACACTCCATCAATAATACATCATATCCTCACTACAATCTCTCAAAATTACTCTCAATAATCACTCTTAGGTCGTGGATACCCCTCCCAAGAGGTATGTCTGATATGAAGAGTCACCAGAGCCACTACAGTGTCTCTTCACAGCTCACTACTGTCACTTCACTCTAGTCTTCTCTTGAGTCTTTAACAGCTACTTCTTCCACTTCCTTCAGCTCTTTTGCACTTGTATTCACCTCTTTCCAAGGCTAGAAAACTTTCCCCAAAGTCACACATACATTCCACAGAACACTTACAGAAGCATACAGAACAGTCTACAGAACAGTACCAGAACAGAGACAGTACAGAACAGAACAGAAACAGAACAGAAGCTCTACAGAAGACCTACAGAAGGTCATCAAAACCTCATAACTCACTCTCAAACCATTTCAAACTCTCACAAACCATTCAATAAACTTTCACAATATCTCATTCTTCATCAATCAATACTCCTTCCCTCCTTACAGAAGACAATCAGATCAAAACAGACCAAAATAGAACAAAACAGAAGGTATACAGAACCATTCAGAACCTATCAGAACATCACAGAACCATCAACAAACATCATGAACTTCCAAAACACAATCAATATCATCCAAAACACTCTCAATCCACTTCCTAATCAATCAATCATCTCATAAAATCAACCATTCAGCTCTCAAAAACAACAAAAATCAGCCAAAAAACAAGTCATTTCAACACTCAACATATCCCCACACTTAATAAAGAAGCGTCCTCGCGACCCAGGAAAAAGGGAATACAAGTTCAAGAAAAAGCTTCACTGTGATCTTCAATATCTTTGCAAAAAGAATCCATCCAACACGACCCCATCTTATAACCTATTTCTGATATAAAAATACAAAGAAAGGAAAACCCTTTATACATTAACACCTCTTATCAAACTAAAAATCACAACAAATTTGTAAAGGATATAAGAGTTTGCTTCTTCTTCATCAGCATCAGCTTCAACTCTCCAACCACGACCCCATCTCGACAAATCTCCAAAACATAGCTCGTACACAAAATCCAATAGGAAACCACCACGTTCGTTTGACATACATGAACTCACAACACAAACACTAATACACAACACAACCATCTGAATGACTTCTTCAAAAAGAGAGTTTGGCATTAAAAAGCTTCCAGCATACATTGGAAAGGCATCAATGAAGATGATCCCTCTTAAAAGATTGATGCTGTCGGAATCGATCCATAGATAAGGATTCATCTACAAAGTTTTTAGGAGGATTTTGAAAAAATTGGAGACAGCACATCCTTTCCAATAGGACCAAGTATCTGCTAGGCAAACAGAGGGCATGAAAATACAGTATCTCCAGCTGTTGGGAATCAATGCTAACATTGACATTCATGCACAACTTTGGAATAGGCTTTGAATCAGTATGAGAGTGCCTATGCATATACACCAGGTACCAAGCAAAGTGAGCAGTTAATCTCACTGAGGGATCTGCAGATTGTGAATATTGTTGGGCAAAATGAACATAGTTTTGATAAGCTTGACTTGAAGCTGTCCATTCCCCTGGAATTACTGGCCAATTAATCTGTGGTCCTGTAAGGCAATCATCCGAACTCCATCCCCTTCTTCTGGAAATCTGATTATCAAAACCGTCACAGTCACTAACCAACTGAGGTGGTTGAGATATGGAAGTGTTAGGAGAGGGTAATGGAATAAGGGAAAGTGGATGTAGGGAAGGATAGGAAAAATCATAAAAGGAAGAAAAGGTTAAAGAAGGAGTGGCAGAAATTTGGAAGGAATCACTAAGGAACGGTGTTAACTGATAAATAGGAAATGTAGAGGGTACATTTATGAGGGGTGAAGGACAGGGTGGAGAAGGGGAAAATACCCTATCCTCAATAAAGGAACAGTAAGTGAAAATGGGAATTTGAGGGAAATTTGAAGGTTGGAAAAGAAGTGGTAAAATTACGGTAAAATTAGATTGACAAAGGGAAAAATATATAGCATAGCGGTGAGCCAATTGTTGGTAATAAAGGAGGGTAGGAACAGAAGGTCCTAAAAGAGATCGTCTATGATAGGCATCAAAGAAAGTAGCATCAAATGGATTATGTTTGGAAAGATAGGTTAAGAGATCCATCCTCAGTTGGTTAGTACTCTGGACAAAGGTAGGAGCTGTGTTTTGTCTTTGATTTAGGACCACCGAATCAATCATGGGATGCCACGAACTATCCTGACAATCAGCCACTTTGGAGGAATAACTCTGAAACATATCAGCTATGCGCAACTCCAAATGATTGACATATAGAACAGCCTGTAAAACCACATCCCCCACATACCATGCCATATCTACTTCATCTGGAATTAACAAATCTCCTCGGAGATACATGTATGACATCAGCATGGTGTCTGGCGTGACAGAATCTTCAAAGACCATTCTGACTACCTCTGTCAACAACTCAGCAGACCAAGCCCCACTCCAGCCATCCTCTGGAAAAGGTAAATCCATCGTAGAAAGCTTCATATAGAAGACCAACTTCTGTAAGTGGTAGTGGACAAAGAAAGAATGGTCTGGTAAGACACAGTTCTGAAACTGTTCAAAGGTAGACCATAACAAGTCCATTCTGGACTGCAATCTTTTCACTTTGTCTTGGAATAGAGGGCACAAAGTAGCCTGTCTCTGTAGAGCAGCCAAGTCCTGCTATGAAAGAGAGGGAATTAATGAAACAGGAGGGCTGGGAGGAACAGAGCGGGACTTTGCAAGCTGATCTTGCAACTGCTGGATTTGGGAGGCTTGGTTGGCCACTATGTCATTAGCCATCTGTAAAGCTGAAAGCTTGTCTTCTAAAAGAATTTGGAATTCCTTCGCTTCACTGGACATCCTCTCCTTCTCTGCTGAAAGGCTAGTAACCTGGGACTGAGCCTCGAATAACTAGGTCTTCAATGAAGAAATCTCATCACTTTGGGTGGCAACCAGTTGGGTTTGCTGTTCCATTTGCTTAAATAAATCTGCTAGGGTATCCTTAGCAGAAGCTAACTCAGATGTTGCCTTATGCAATTGGTCTTTGGACTGCATGAGCTCTTCATAGAAAGATGCGTACAGCTGTTGAACACAGGCTGTCACTGACAACTCAATGGAACTTTGAATATCCTTGCAGAGGAAAGGAATGGCATCTCCTGAGACGAGACTGTTCAGGGAGGGAACTGAGATCTCCAAGGATCCTTCTCTATGTGCTCGGAACAGATTATTGCAAGTGAGATACCCAGGGAGTTCACTGCCAGAAGTAGCAGGGATAGACACTGAGGGAAGTACAGCAGGGGATTTATCCGCTACCCGCTTCAAGCGTTTGCGCTGTATGACCAGGGGAGGCGGAGAATCATCATCCTCAATGTCAATAGGTGCTGACTCTTCTGAAGGTGGAGGAGGAGGTACTGGATCTGATGGAGGAGGTGGAGGTACAGTCTTCTGTAAACCTGAATAGGTCAAGAAGGCAGACAAATATGATCTGTAGGTAACATTGGTAACATTACCCCTCGTGACTTTAACAAAATGCTGATCCATTTTAGTAAGGAGGTATGTGCTCCAATCAATAGCAACTTCTTTTAGCACCATCCTGGAAGCTGTGAAAAGCTCTTTGGACAAATAGTGGGATGGCGTTTTGGCAGGCATGAACCTGTCCTGAAGGAACTGGCAGATGGTCTTCCATACGGGATCAGTGATCATAGAAAACGAAACTCCTGAAGAGTTTATCACTTTCTTAACATCAAGGACTTCCCTTGTCTGCTTCTGCAACAGCTTGAGAATCTCTTCATTAGAGAAGAGCTGACGAGTGGGCACAAAAGGTTCTCCTTTGAAGGGTAAGGACAGAGCCTTCCCTAAGCCTCGAGATGTCAACGTCATAGACATGCCTTGGACTACTCCTGTCTTCTTGCTGTAAGAGGCCAGGAACTCATCACATACGGACGGATCCTCTGGAAGTAATGGAAAAGGAGTGGCCACAAAAGCAGCAAGTCCTGCCTTCGTGAGGGGCTCAAAAGTAAGTAGGGAAGAGTAATCCCTACTAACTAATGGGACGTACTGGATAGGAGGAGGAGCATGAGAAGGCGCCATTCAGATGGTTACACACACACCACAAACACAGACAATCAAGGAGAATGCCTGCAAAGCAACAGACAAAAAACCAAGGATAAGAGAATTACCAATCAAAACGTGACCCGACCTACTAACCCCAAGCAAACCACATCCTAGAAAAAATTCGACATGACCTTGAGACAAATGCGACCGAAAGCTTCATGCGATGCATCAGACAAACACCCTGAACCCCGTATCAGGTAACAAAAGAAAAAAAACTGCATACCGTACCCGTAACCGTAACAAAGACATGAAACCAAAACCATACCATATCTGACACATATCAATACGACATCTGTGATAAACCAAGACTGGACCATGGAAAATAACACTAATGACTGCGTATACCCATCCCACGAAACGCTTCATTAAAAAAAGGAATTAAGTGCAGTGAGGGGGGAATTAATTTAATGAAGAGTTGATTTTAATCAATTATTAAAAATGGGTGAAGTTTTATTAGGTGATAAACCTTAACAAGAAAACGGCGGTTCCTTGTTATAAATTTAATTACCAATTATTAGGTTAAACGGTGCAGTTATTCGATTCCCGGACTTCGATTCTCGACTGGGTCTCTAAATGCAATTTATTGATTATAAATTAAGGTGATGTGGAGCGCTTTTTTGCCAGCGCGTGCTCATGTGACGGCTGGTTCTTTTTAATTTAAAATTTAAAGTGCCTCTTTAGCGCACGTAGCGCGTGCTAAGTGAATGGCTGGTTCTTTTTAATTTAAAAAAAAATGTGTGTATAGCGCGAATGCGCGTGGAAACTGTGGGTGAATGAAAGGGTTCATTTTAACAATTAATTGTGATTAAGGGGGAAAATAAATAAATAAAGCACATAAAATAAATACCTGGAAGGGGTGTGTATGTAATGCAGGAATGCGCACGGAAGAGTTCCAGTAAAGGAAAAGTAAAGAGCACTGATGAAACAACAATGACAACACCTTAGCAGATGTGTTAAGTTGGTTTGTGTTGGTTTTTTATTTTATTTTTTTATTTTTTTAATTGTTAGTTGTGATTATTTATGTTTGAATAAATGGAAAATGAGCAAGGGAGGTGAGGGGAATTTTTTAAATGTTTTTAGAATTTTTAAGAATTTTTTTACAAGTGTTTAAATGAATTTTCTATATTTATTGGCAATTTAGGAGTAAATTTAGGAAATATGGAATTTCCAGAAATTATAGGGAAGGCAATTCCTAGCAGACAAAGTTCCAAAAATTGGCAAAAGGCACAAGGAATTTTTAGAAATTTTTCTGAAAATTTTTTAATGGAAAAATTAATGTAGTGATTAATTAAGTTACCTAAATCACATTAATCACATAAGTCAATTAGGCATAAGTCAATTAAGTCAGGTTAGTCTACCTAAGTCTAGTCAGGTAAGTCTACCTAAGTCTAGTCAGGTAAGTCTACCTAAGTCTAGTCAACTAGGCTAGTTGAAACAACTAAGTTAGGTTAGTTAACTAAGTTAAATTAACTAAGTTAAATTAACTAAGTTGGGGTTAGTTAATTAAGTTAGGTTAGGATTAGGTTAGTCGAGGTTAACTATAGTTAGGGTAACACTAACCTAACTATGGGTAAGTTAGGGTTAGGGGGTGAAAGTAACTAGGGTCAATGGGTGGGGGGGTTAGTGGTTAGGTTAGTGGTTAATCTAACTAGGTTAGTGATTAATTAAACTAAGGTTAGTGATTAATTAAACTAAGGTTAGTATCTAACCTTAGGCAGGTGAAAGGGTGGGAGGAGGTGGCAGAGGGGGAGGAGGCGGTGGAGCGATGGAGGTCGAGGCGGCGCACGATGGAGGTCGGCGGGTGGCGTGTCGGTGGCAGTGGCAGCCAGGCGGTGGCGACTGCAGGGGGAGGAGTGGTCGCTGGGAGGTCGCGGGCGATCGAGGAGGAGGAGGCCGCTGGCGGCGCTGTGAAAGAGAAGACCGCGGGCACGGTGGAGGAGGAAGAGGCCGTGGCGGCGCTGTGGAGGAGAAGACCGCGGGCACGGTGGAGGAGGAAGAGGCTGCGGCGGCGCTGTGGAGGAGAAGACCGCGGGCACGGTGGAGGAGGAAGAGGCCGCGGCGGGCGGAGCTGGGGGAAGGGCAAGAACGGCGGCGCTGGGGGGGTGGAGGCGAGGGTGGAGGGAGGAGGACGCGCTGGGGGGAGGAGAAGGTGTGGAGAAGGCCGCTGGAGGAGGCTGCTGGCGCTGTGGAAGAAGGAGTGGGGGGAGGAGAAGGAGTAGGGGGAAGCGCAGGGAGGAGAAGGGAGAGAGGGAGAAGGGGCAACGGGGGGAGGCGCAGGCAAGGAGAAGAAGGAGTGGGGGGAGGAGAAGGAGGAACGGGGGAAGGAAGAAGGAGGTGAGAGGGGAAGGAAGAAGGAGGTGGCGACGGGGAGAGGAGAAGGCGTGAGAGGAGGAGAACGCACAGAGAGAGAGAGAGAGAGAGAAAGAAGAGACGGTTGGCGGGAGGGGGTGTCCGTTTATTTATTTATTTATTTTTTAAATAAAAGGTGGGCGGGCAGGTTGGGGTGGGCAGGGGGTGGTGGGCAGGGGGTGGTGGATAGGGTCAAAAAGGGGGCGTATCCCCGTCCCGCGCACGTGCGCGGGGCGGGGTAAAAAAAATTTGCCGTGACGGGATTGAAATGGCGCTGGGAAGACGGTACGGGTTATGCGGACACGATTGGGGCGCGTGGAGACGCGTTAAATCGAAAAAGGGCGCGTTCACACGCAAAACGAACGCGAGAAAAAACGTAAAAAGAAAGAAAAATTAATAACTCCCAATCTGGACGTCAAAACGAAATATCGTAAAAACGAAAAGTGGGCAGGACGACAGGGGGGAAACAAGGAAAATACGGGACGGGGGTTCCGGGAGGGATAAAGGGCGGTCACGTGCAAAAAACACAAAAATCGAATAAAAAACGCAATTTAAAAATTAAGATCGAAAGATCCGTGCATCGGAATGAAGTGCAGAAAAAAGGAAAACTGTGCAGAAAGATGTGCCCGACAATCCTATCATGTCAAAACATAATTCCGACTAAGGTCAGACGCGTTCACATGGGAAAAACCCAAAAAAACAAACCCAAAAATGGGATCGGAAATTAATATCGGACAAACCATTCACCGGAATGACATGCAATAAGAAGGAAAAATGTCTATAGGAAGGAGCGACACAGGGTTATCATGTTAAAACACAGTTCCGGCGTAAATAGGAGGGGTTCACATGCAAAAAACTCCAAAAATACTCCCGAAAAGTCATTTAAAAATTAAGAAGTAAAAATCCAGAAGTCAAAAAAGGGTGGAGGAAAAAGGAAAAAGGTAGGGGAAGGCACAGGGGACACGGTTGTCAAATCAAATTGGAATTCCGATACAAATCGGGCAGGTTCACATGGAAAAATGTCAAAAATACGCACGAAAAAGTCTTAAAAACCCCAGAAAATTAATAACGGACAAACCATGTATCGGAATGATGCGGAATAAAAAGGAAAAATGTCAGGGGAAAAACGTTGGTCAGGGCTATGACATCAGATCACGGTTCCGAAGCAAGAAAAGCGCGTTCACATGGAAAACCGGCTAAATTGTGTAAAATGCTTCAAAAATTAATAACTCAAAAACCGTGCACCGGAACAGGGGTAGGTAAAAAGGAAAAATGATCAATTCAAAGGGAGGAACAAGGCTATAAGGTTGGATTTGGATTTTGGGAAACGTAGGAGGCATTCACATGGTAGGACCTCAAAATCAGGGAATGAAGGAAAACTGCAAGGAAACAGCCCCAAGGGTGGGTGGAACATAACCGGGTGGGTGGGAGGAACCCCATTAGGGTAAAAGCAAGGCAAGGCATTCATGCATGAGCAAGATAAGGCATATGCAAAGGGGTATGCAATGTAGACGCGCAGGGACGCGTCCCCACACTTAAGACCTTAACGGATAGGGTTAACCGAGCATTAGGGACCTAGGACCACGCCATAGACCATCCACTAACGTCCCCACACTTAAAACATGAACATCACTAAGAAACAGAAGTTGTAGGGTTAGAAAAACTTGGCCCGTTTCATCAAGAATCAAGGTTGAGGGTCGATGGCACGTCCAGTGTTGTTGTCGGCGCTGGAGGGACCAAGGCATCTTCTCGGCACACGTCCGTCATGGAAGGGACCACGCGGCAGTACCCAGGGAGGTAGCTGATGAAAGGAATTGCAGGAAATTCGTCGATGATGAGGGATATTGCACTCAACTCACAGTCACTCAATTGAAATGAAAGAACAGTCACTCGCCCCATGACTGATATCACTTGAGGAAGAATGATTGAAACCCATATCTCATACCCGGTTGAGGAATCATCAAAGGGGAATGGTGTAGAAAGGAGTATGCCAGGGTGCACAGTTGATGGTGCATTAGTGCGTCCAATCCGTCTGGCATAGGTGCAAGAAGAAAGGCAAGGGAGCCTTACAGTGCCGTGTACAGAACAGGGTGATGTGTCTTGTGTTGACGGTAAAAATCCATCCCGTGGGTGCACAGGGAAACGGGAACATACCTGACTCCAAGTGTCGTAACGTCCCTCAATCTCACCTCTCGGTAATTGATTGAAGAAACTCCAGTCACACTCAATCCACCCTCTGTCTCACGCTTTGTGGATAGATACAGGAGGGCAGCCTTTTCCTGAAACCCATTGATGTAATCCTCACAGTCACTTGTGCAAAGGTTGTATGCCTTGTGCGCATTTGATGGTGCAATTGTGCATCCCGTCATGTGCCGGCATACGGTGCGAGAAGGAAGGCCAGGGAGCCTTATGGTGCAGTGTACAGAACAAATCGTGCTTTGTGCTTTGAGAGGCCCATCCCGTGGGTGCAACACTTCATTCACACTTCTCACCTCTCATTCGATTGGAAGGGAAAAGACTGGTCACTCACCCCACCCTCTGTCTCACTCTCTGTTGATAGATACAAAGGGCAACCGTACTCACTTCCCCATCCGGTTAGGATGAAAGCTCACATCACTCAAGGGGTTGTCGATGAAGATCGCGTCAGCAGTTGTGGAAGAGGCGTACCCAGGGAGGTAGCCATCAATTTCGAACATTGTGTTGGATAGGAACATGTCGTCTGCTAGAGGACAGGTAGTCACTTTGCAAAGAGACCCAGGACACAGCGTACCAAGGGAGGCAGCGTCGGAATTAGATCCTAGGGATATCAATTAATGAATCCACTTTCTGGACTGCTCGGTGTTACCACCTTTTCCACAGCCAGCTTCTCGCCCAAGGGTGTTTACCACCTTTTCTTGGAACGAGGCCCGCTATGACAGGGAATTGCTTCCTTTTCTCTCATAACAGATTTGTTTTGTTTGTTTTTTTTTTCTTCTTTGTTTTTTTTCTCTTTTTCTTATTTTCCCCTATTCCCGAGGGTGTTTCCACCTTTTCTCGAAGAATAGGTCGGCATGACAGGGACCTAAGTCCTTTTCTCCCATGACCGATATGTTTTTTTTTTTCTCTTTTTGTTTTTCTGCAAATTGAGCAAGGGAATGGTAGAAAAACCATGTGTCAAGACCAACCTCGCCACTGTCGCTGGTGGAAAATAGAGGATAAGAGATCAAGGCTAGAAGGGGGGTTTGAGGGAACAGAGGGTTGCATCCACTTCAGCAGGAGTGATTGAAGAACGGCTATCAGAAGTAGCATCATAAGAAGTACAGTGCTGCGCCAACGAGGGAAAGGATCAAGTATCCGTAATTGTCAAGATCCCCAAGGAGGGAAGTACTTCTTCAGGCGATATCCATTGATCAGAAAGGGATCATCAGAGGCATCCAGGGTCTGTACTTGAACAGAACCATTAGGGTTGACTGCAAGTACCTTATAGGGGCCCATCCACCGCTGTTGGAGCTTACCAGGAAACTTGCCAAAGCGTGAATCATAGGCTAGGACCAAATCACCTTCTTTGAACTCCTTGTGCTTGATGAAGCTGTCATGGTAAGCCTTACGTCGAGCTTGCGTGGCTTCCATGCACTGTAGAGCCATCCTACGAATTTCGTCCAAACATTCCAAATGCAGGAGACGGCGTTGCAGTGAATCATCATCCCCCAAACGCTCTTTGATAGCCACTCTCAAAGAGGGTAGTTCCAGTTCAACAGGAAAAACTGCTTCTGTACCATACACCAGCTGGAAAGGTGTCTGTCCCGTTGCTGCTTTATGGGAGGTTCTGTACGCCCAGAGGGCCTCTGTAAGTCGATCGTCCCAATCACGACGATGTGCGGCAATTGTTCTTGTCAGAATCGAGCAGAGGATGCGATTGGTGACTTCGACTTAGCCGTTGGCTCTGGGGTAATAAGGAGTGGACTTGCGATGGCGGATCTTATACAACTCTGTCAACTCTTCCATGACTTTGTTGAGGAAATGCGTGCCTCTGTCACTTACCAGCTCTAAGGGATTGCCAAAACGGGTGATGATATTCTCGTACATGAATAGGGCCACGCTGTTACCATCGTCACGCTTTAGGGCTTTAGCTTCACACCACTTTGTGACATAATCCGTACATACGAGGATGTATCGGTTCTGTTTCCTTCTAGTAGGAGGATCGATTGGACCTACGAAGTCAATGCCCCACTTCTCAAACGGCTTCAACGGAAGGATAGGTTGCAATGGCATGGCACTTGTCTTCGTGGGTTTCCCCATTCTTTGACAAGCATCACATCTTTTACAGTAATCATAGGCATCCTTATGAATGGTAGGCCACCAATATCCCGCTAGCAGAGCCTTCCTGGCTGTAGCTTCTCCTGCAAAGTGACCTCCACATGGCTCGTCGTGGCAAGCCTCAGAACGATCCCAATCTCTTCTCCTGCAACACATCTTCTGAGTACTTCATCTTTGCCTTTCTTGTACAGTGCACCGCCTAGCAGGGTGTATGGGGCTGATTCGAGCATGAGCTTCTTCCTTTCCCGACTAGAAATACCAGGAGGGTACTGTTGGGTTGCCAGCAGATTGGCAATGTCCGCATACCAGGGAGTGACAGTTTCTACCAAGAATAGGGAAGCATCAAGGAGGTCTGGATCATCCTGCTCCTCGTCTGCAGTTTGTGGGATACGCGACAGATGATCAGCCAGAACATGGGAACGGCTAGGCTTAGTAATCACCTCAAAGTCGAACTCCTGGAATAAAAGGAGCCATCTCATCATTCGTCCTTTCACATCTGCTTTGTTCATTAAGAAGGACAGGGCCTCATGATCCACATAAAATTTAAAGTGGGTAGATAGGAGGTAATGGCGAAACTTCTCCAGGGCAAACACCATTGCCAAGCACTCCAGCTCTGTCACTGTATAGTTCCGTTCCCTATCAGTAACTTTTCGGCTTGCATAATAGATCGGTTGATTCAACTTCGAGGAACCCTTTTGGCAGAGGACAGCACCTAAGCCTTCAATTGATGCATCAGTGTGTACATGGAACTCTTTCGTCCAATCAGGAGGTTGCAGAATGGGTGCCTCTATCAGACACTGCTTCAGAGTGTGGAAGGCTTTGTCACATTCTTCTGTCCAAGCAAACTCTGCATCTTTCCTCAGAAGCTTGTGCAAGGAAGTTGCCTTTGTCGCAAAATGGGCTATGAACCTTCTGTAATAACCCACATGGCCTAGGAATCCCCTCAACTGTTTGAGGTTGGTGGGTGCTTGCAGAGCTGCGATCTTTTCGATCTTTGCAGATGGATTCAGCGGATACAACCAAGTGCAGATCGCAGAAGAAGACCAGTCCAAAACAACCTTCACCACAGAATGGGGGACCTACGCTTATCGAGTGATGCCATTTGGGCTCTGCAATGCCCCTGCTACTTTCCAACGAGTCATGATGGCTGCATTTCAAAATCATCTGCACGACTTCATTGAGGTATATTTGGATGACTTCTGTGTCTACAGTTTGATCAGTGAACACTGGGAACACCTGGAACAATGCTTTGACTGATGCCGGGAGTATGGGATTTCCCTCAACCCCGACAAATGCATCTTTGGGGTCTCTTCTGGAGTTCTGTTGGGCCACATTGTCTCTGACACAGCTCTAATCCCATTTCAACGTCTTAAGGAGCAACCTAAGTCTCCACCAAACGAAGAAGTTGGTTCTAGTGGGACATCAGAAGAGGACACCACTCCCTTGAAGGAGTCGGATCTGTATCCAGAAGCAGTCCGTGGGACCTTCATCCATGAAGTAGAAGGTGAAAGGTAGTTAACCTTTGTGGATGCAGATGGCACTGAACGCCACTTGAAGGTGGGTAGCAGCCTCCCAGAAGAGGAGTTGTCAACCTTGTACAACTTGTTGAAAGATAATTTGGACGTGTTTGCATGGTCCTACAAAGACCTAAAGGGGATTGATCCCACAATATGTCAACATCATATTGACTTGGAGCTTGATGCCAAGCCTGTACGGCAACGACAGAGGCGAATGAACCCGAATTATTCCACATTGGTGAAAGCGGAGCTGCTGAAGATTCTAGAAGCCGAGTTCATCTATCCAGTGGCAAATAGTGAATGGGTTTCACCCATTGTGGTTATACCCAAGAAGAATGGCAAATTGCGAATATGTGTGGATTTCCGAAAGCTTAATTCCAAGACGAAGAAGGATCACTTTCCTATCCCTTTCACAAACCAACTGTTGGACACAGTGGCAGGACATGAGCTTTATTACCTTCTGGATGGATTTAGCGGATACAACCAAGTGCAGATAGCAGAAGAGGACTAGTCCAAAACAACCTTTACCACAGAATGGGGGACCTACGCTTACCGAGTGATGCCATTTGGACTCTGCAATGCCCCTGCTACTTTCCAGCGAGTCATGATGGCCGCATTTCAAAATCATCTGCACGACTTTATTGAGGTATATTTGGATGACTTCTGTGTCTATAGTTTGATCCGTGAACACTGGGAACATCTGGAACAATGCTTTGACCAATGCCGGGAGTATGGGATTTCCCTCAACCCCGACAAATGCATCTTTGGGGTCTCTTCTGGAGTTCTGTTGGGCCACATTGTCTCTGCACAAGGGATATCAACAGACCCTGCAAAGATCGAAAAGATCGCAGCTCTGACAGCACCCGCCAACCTCAAACAGTTGAGGGGATTTCTAGGCCATGTGGGTTACTACAGAAGGTTCATAGCTCATTTTGCAACAAAGGCAACCTCCTTGAACAAGCTTCTGAGGAAAGATGCAAAGTTTACTTGGACGAAAGAATGTGACAAAGCCTTCCACACTCTGAAGCAGTGTCTGATTGAGGCACCCATTCTGCAACCTCCTGATTTGACGAAAGAGTTCCATGTACACACTAATGCATCAATTGAAGGCTTAGGTGCTGTCCTTTGCCAGAAGGGCTCCTCGAAGCTGGATCAACCGATCTATTATGCAAGCCGAAAAGTCACTGATAGGGAACGGAACTATACAGTGACAGAGCTGGAGTGCTTGGCAATGGTGTTTGCCCTAGAGAAGTTCCGACATTATCTCCTCTCCACCCACTTTAAATTTTATGTGGATCATGAGGCCCTGTCCTACTTGATGAACAAAGCAGATGTGAAAGGACGAATGATGAGATGGCTCCTTTTATTCCAAGAGTTCGACTTTGAGGTGATTACCAAGCCTGGTCGTTCCCATGTTTTGGCTGATCATCTGTCGCGTATCCCACAAACTGCAGACGAGGAGCAGGATGATCCAGACCTCCCTGATGCTTCCCTATTCTTGGTAGAAACTGTAACTCCCTGGTATGCAGACATTGCCAATCTGCTGGCAACCCAACAATATCCTCCTGGTATTTCTAGTCGGGAAAGGAAGAAGCTCATGTTAGAATCAGCCCCCTACACCCTGTTAGGCGGTGCACTGTACAAGAAAGGCAAAGATGAAGTGCTCCAAAGATGTGTTGCAGGAAATGAGATTGGGATTGTTCTGAAGGCTTGCCATGACGAGCCATGTGGAGGTCACTTTGGAGGAGAAGCTACAGCCAGGAAGGCTCTGCTAGCAGGATATTGGTGGCCTACCATCCACAAGGATGCCTATGATTACTGTAAAAGATGTGATGCTTGTCAAAGAATGGGGAAATCCACCAAGACAAGTGCCATGCCACTACAACCTATCCTTCCTTTGAAGCCGTTTGAGAAGTGGGGCATTGACTTCGTAGGTCCGATCGATCCTCCCACCAGAAGGAAACAGAACAGATACATCCTCGTATGTACGGATTATGTCACAAAGTGGTGTGAAGCTAAAGCCCTCAAGCGGGACGATGGTAACAACGTGGCCCTGTTCATGTACGAGAATATCATCACCCGTTTTGGCAGTCCCTTAGAGCTGGTAAGTGACAGAGGCACTCATTTCCTCAACAAAGTCATGGAAGAGTTAACAGAGTTGTATAAGATCCGCCATCGCAAGTCCACTCCTTATTACCCCAGAGCCAACGGCCAAGTCGAAGTCACCAATCGCATCCTCTGCTCGATTCTGACAAGAACAATTGCCGCACATCATTGTGATTGGGATGATCAACTTACAGAGGCCCTCTGGGCGTACAGAACCTCCCATAAAGTAGCAACAGGATAGACACCATTCCAGTTGGTGTATGGAACAGAAGCTGTTTTTCCTGTTGAACTGGAATTACCTTCTTTGAGAGTGGCTATCAAAGAGCGTTTGGGGGACAATGATTCACTGCAACGCCGTCTCCTGCACCTGGAATGTTTGGACGAAATTGGCAGGATGGCTCTACAATGCATGGAAGCCACACAAGCTCGACGCAAGGCTTACCATGACAGCTTCATCAAGCACAAGGACTTCCAAGAAGGTGATTTTGTCCTAGCCTATGATTCACGCTTTGGCAAGTTTCCTGGCAAGCTCCAACAGTGGTGGATGGGCCCTTATAAGGTACTTGCCGTCAACCCTAATGGCTCTGTCCAAGTGTCCAAGTGCAAACCGTTGATGCCTTTGATGATCCCTTTCTGATCAATGGATATCGTCTGAAGAAGTACTTCCCTCCTTGGGGATCTTGACAATTACGGTCACTTGATTCTTTCCCTCGTTGGCGCGGCACTGTACATCTTATGATGCTACTTCTGATAGCCGTTCTTCAGCCACTCCTGATAAAGTGGACGCAACCCTCTGTCCCCTAAAACCCCCCTTCCAGCCTTGATCTCTTATCCTCTATTTTCCACCAGCGACAGTGGCGAGGTGGGTTCTGACAATTGGTCTTTCTACCATTCCCTTGCTCAATTCAAAAAAAAGAAAAAAAAAAGAAAATATACATATTGGTCATGGGAGAAAAGGACTAAGGTCCCTGTCATGCCGACCTATTCTTCGAGAAAAGGTGGAAACACCCTCGGGAATAGGGAAAAACAAAAGAAAAAAAATAAGAAGAAAAAAATAAGAAAAACAAAACTGTTATGAGAGAAAAGGAAGCAATTCCCTGTCATAGCAGGCCTCGTTCCAAGAAAAGGTGATAAACACCCTTGGGCGAGAAGCTGGCTGTGGAAAAGGTTGCAACACCCAGCAGTCCAGAAAGTCGATTCATTAATTGATATCCCCAGGATCCAATTCCGAAGCTGCCTCCCTTGGTACGCTGTGTCCTGGGTCTCTCTACAGAGCGTCTAACTGTCCTCTAGCAGACGACATGTTCCTATCCAACACAATGTTCGATTTGATGGCTACCTCCCTGGGTAAGCCTCTTCAACAACTGATGACGCGATCTTCATCGACACCCAATCGAGTGACGTGAGCTTTCATCCTAACCGGATGGGGAAGTGAGTATGGGTTGGCCTCTGTAACTATCAACAACGAGTGAGATAGAGGGTGGGGCGAGAGACCAGTTTTTCCCTTCAAATCAAATGAGAGGTAAGAAGTGTGAATGAAGTGTTGCACGCACGAGATGGGCCGCACAACTTGTTCTGTGCACTGCACCATAAGGCTCCCTGGCCTTCCTTCTCGCACCGTATGCCAGCACAGGGAGGGATGCACAATTGCACCATCAAATGCGCACAAGGCATACAACCTTTACACAAGTGATTGTGAGGGTAATATCAAGGGGTTTCAGGAAAAGGCTGCCCTCCTGTAACTATCAACAGAGCGTGAGACAGAGGGTGGGATGAGTGTGACTGGAGTTTCTTCAATCAATTACCGAGAGGTGAGATTGAGGGACGTTACGACCCTTGGAGTCAGGTATGTTTCCGTTTTCCTATGCACCCACGGGATGGGTCTTTGCCGTCATCACAAGACACGCCACCCTGTTCTGTACATTGCACTATAAGGCTCCCTTGCCTTCCTCCTTGCACTTATGCCAGACGGGTTGGACGCACTAATGCACCATCAACTGTGCACTTTGGCATACTCCTTTTGCACCATTCCCCCCTTGTCGATTCCTCAACCGTGTACGCGATATGGGTTTCAATCCTTATTCCTCGAGTGATATTAGTCATGGGGCGAGTGACTGTTCTTTCATTCCATTTGAGTGATTGTGAGTTGAGTGCAATATCCCTCATCATCGACAACGCATTTCCTGCGATTCCTTCCATCAACTACCTCCCTGGGTGCTGCCGCGTGGTCCCTTCCATGACAGACGTGTGTCGAGAAGATGCCTTGGTACCTCCAGCGCCGACAACAACACTGGACGTGCCATCGACACTCAACCTTGCTTCTTGACGAAATGGGCCAAGTTTTTCTAACCCTCCCACTTTGGTTTCTTCGTGACGGTCATGTTTTAAGTGTGGGGACATTAGTGGATGGTCTGTGGCGTGGTCCTAGGTCCCTGTTGCTCGGTTAACCCTATCGATTGAGGTCTTAAGTGTGGGGACGCGTCCCTGCGCATCTACATTGCATATCCTCTGCATATGCCTTACCCTGCTCATGCATGTATGCCATGACTTGCTTTTACCCTAATGGGATCCCTTCCCACCCACCCGGTTATGTTCCACCCACCTTTGGGGCTGTTCCCTTGCCATTTTTCGTTATTTCTTGATTTTGAGGTCCTGTCATGTGAACGCACCCTACGTTCACCGAAGTCCAAATCCAACCTTATCGCCCTGTTCCTCCCTTTGAACTGACCATTTTTCCTTTTTACCTACCCCTGTTCTGGTGCACGGTTTTTGCGTTATTAATTTTTAAAGCATTTTTCGTAAATTAGTTGGTTTTCCATGTGAACGTGCTTTTCTTGCTTCGGAACCATGATTTGATGTCATAGCCCTGCCAACCACTTTTCCCCTGACATTTTCCCTTTTTACTCCGAGTCATTCCGCTACACGGTTTGTCCAATATTAATTTTTCGGTTTTTAAAGATTTTTTTCGTGCATCTTTTTGACCTTTTTTCATGTGAACCTGCCCTGTTTGCATCGGAATTCCAATTTGATTTGACAGTCATGTCCCCTGTGTCTTCCCCCACCTTTTTCCTTTTTCCTTCACCCTCTTTCACCTTCTGGATTTATTATTATTAATTTTTAAATGTGTTTTCGGGTGTATTTTTGGAGTTTTTCGCATGTGAACCCCTCCTACTTCCACCGGAATTGCGGTTTAACGTGACAACCCTGTGCCACCCCTTCCTACGGACATTTTTTCTTTTTACTACGTGTCATTCCGGTGAACGGTTCGTCCGATATTAATTTCCGATCCCTTTTTTGGGTTAGATTCTTGGGTTTTTCCCACGTGAACGCGTCCTATCTCCGTCGGAACTATGTTTTGATGTGATAGGATTGTCGGGCACGTCTTTCTGCACAGTTTTCCTTTTTCTTGCACCTCGTTCTGATGCACGGATCTTCCGATATTAATTTTTACTTGCGTTTTTTGGTTCATTTTTTGTGTTTTTTGCACGTGACCGCCCTTTCCCCCCCCCGGAACCTCCGTTATATATTTTCCTTGTTTTCCCCCTGTCGTCTTGCCCACTTTTTTTTAACGCTATTTCGTTTTGACGTCCGGATTGGGAGACATTAATTTTTCTTTAATTTTACGTGTTTTCGTGCGACTCGTCCCGCACGTGAACGCGCCCGTTTTCAATTTTACGCGTCTTCACGCGCCCCGGTCACATCTGTGTGCCTCGTCCCTGCATCCGGGCGCCTTTCAATCCCGTCACGGCAAATTTTTTTACCCCCGCCCCGCGCGCGGGGGTACGCCTCCTTTTTGGGCCCTACCCCTACTCCCCCCCCTTGGGCACCCCCCCTATGCCCTAACCTACCCCCAACCCCTACCCCTAACCCACCCCCTGGGCACCCTGCCCATTCCCACCCCTAAGTACCCCCCATGGGCACCCCTATGGGCACCCCCCACACCCTTCCCCCCACCACACCCTTTCACCCCTCCCCACCCTTCTCTCTCCTCGACCCTTCCCCCCCTAACCACCTCCCTCCCTCCTTCATCTCCCTGCGTGCCTTCACGCTCCCTACTTCTCCTCTTCTCCTCCCTCCCTCCTCTCCCGCCCTCCTGCCTTCTGGACGCCATCCCCCGGGCGTCCCCTCCTTCTTCCCCTCGCCCTGTGGCACCTCTGACGACGCCCACGCCCCCCTCCTCGACGGCCTCCAGCGCCAGGCGCCTGTCAGCGCCCCGTCCACGGCGCCCGTCAGCGCCTCGACCGGCCGTCGCCTCCGCCAGCTCGTCAGGCCGTCGCCTTGCCGCCCCTCCCCGTCGTCCGTCCAGCGGCCCCGCCCCTCCCCGTCGCCTGTCCGGAGGCCCGCGCCGCCTCGCCCTCCACGCTGTCAGCCACCCCTCGTCCGCTGCCCTGCCACGTCCGCCGCCGCTGACGCTGGAACCCGACGCCGCCCTCCTGCTCTTCCACCTCCTCCTCCTTCCTACCTAACCTAAGGTTAGTTTGACTAACCTAAGGTTCATCTAACTAACCTAACATTAGTTCACTACCCTAACATTAGGTTAACTAACTTAACCTAACCCCCCTCACTAACCGTAGTTAGGTTCACCCTAATTAACCCTAGTTAGGTTAGTAAACTTAACCTAACCCCCCCACTAACCGTAGTTAGGTTCACCCTAATTAACCCTAGTTAGGTTAGTAAACTTAACCTAACTCCCCCTCACTAACCGTAGTTAGGTTCACCCTAATTAACCCTAGTTAGGTTAGTAAACTTAACCTAACCCCCCCTAACTAACCTAGTTAGGTCCCTAACCCTAACCCTAACCCTAACCCTAACCCTACTTAGGTTAACTAACCCCCCTTAGGTTAGTCTCCACTAACTTGCCTTAACTGACTTCTTAACTTCACCTAGACTAACCTAGTTCCATTTGACTAACCTGACTTGACTTAGTCAGCCTTACATGACTTACACAGACTAATAGGACTTAACTGACTTACTTTCAACTTACTTACCAGACTCAGCTGATTTTCCTGATTTAAATGATTTAATTAATTTCTAAATTCATTTCAACCTTATAAAAATTCAAAAAAAATTCTAAAAATGGGCATAGATTTTATAGTTTTTGAAAGTTTGTACCAAAGGTGATGGCCTAGGGTTGACACTTGGGCTCATAATTATGAAGTTGTGGTTCAAGTTGTGCCAGTGCATCACCCTTGGGGGACACATGTACATTTGGGCTCTTGCCTACTTGAACGCTTGGTTGGTCATTGATGGGGAGAGGGTTCCCAATCCAATCAAGCTCCACTATTCATTTGACTTTATAATGTATGCATAGGAAAAAACCCAATGTGGCTCTTAGCTACTCTCTTAGCTAGTATTTGCAAGGGAGGTGCTCCCTTTGTCGGTGCACATCTTACATCAAAGGGATGAGTTTTCGCAATTTACATGGACATAACAATGTGCATTCTACATGCTCAGTACAAAAGTCATCTAAATAAGAGCTATATTTATGCTCAATGACTCACAAGATCCTTTGAGTGCAACTTTGATGTGACAAAAGTATTTTCACTAGCAATACAATTTCTAAAACCATTTCACTACATAAGAACTGGTTCTTTTGCATAAGAAAACACATATTTATGAGAACAAGTCATTGGACTGTTAGATGACAACAAGACCAAAAAGGGAATACTCACCTCACATGTTGACTTCTCAAATCTGCCTTTCCCTTTCACATTTGACAAGATTGACACTTGACACATATTTCAAAGGCTAAAGCAAAAGCTACATTTTTATTTGTCAATGTTTCTTATGGATTTCTAAACATTCCCATCTAATGGAAAAAGATATGAATTGATATTTTAAAGGTGACTTAAAAATTCTCCGAACATAATCTCCATGCAACTTTCACACAAGATCTAGTGTGAAGCATATACACATGGTCTCTTATAGGTCAAGTTCATACTAGAAAATGATTATAGGTGGCTAGTACTGTTCAAGAAAATTTCATAAGAAAACCTTAGAACTTGATAATTTGGTAATCTATGGGATGTGCATACCTTTTTGCCATATTATAAGCAAACTTATCCTAAACTGTACATTAAATTCAAAATATGTGTCAACGCATTAAGGCCGAACATGACAAAATGCCAGGGAAATTGCAACCACTCGACATTCCCCAAATGAAATGGGAATTCATTAGTATGGATTTTGTTGTTGGCCTGCCCCAAGTTCAGGGAGGTTACAACTCCATCATGGTCGTGGTAGATATGCTTACTAAGGTTGCACATCTTATCCTTGTTAAGACAAGTTATAAAGCCTCGAACATCGCAAGGTTATTTATCAAGGGGATATTCAAACTACATGGATTACCCAGAAGAATCATTAGTGATTGTGACTCTCTCTTCACATCACACTTCTGGAGGGCTATCTTCAAAGCCATTGGGACTCAACTCTGTTTCAATATAGCTTACCATCCCCAAACTGATGGTCAAATGGAGTGAGTCAACCAAGTCATTGAGGATATGCTAAGGGCACATTGTTGCCATGAATGCAAAAAGTGGATTCAATATTTGCCACTGGTTGAGTTTGCCTACAATGCTTCTTATCAACAAAGCATTCAGATGACCCCTTTTCAAGAATTGTATGGGCACGACTGTCGTAGTCCTTTAAACTTTTAGGATCCAACCTTGAGAGTTGAAGCTTCAAGGCAAATGCTGGAAGACATGGATGACCAAATCAAGTCAATAAGACAGGTTATCCAAGCCGCCAAGGATAGACAAGAGGTTTACGCAGACTTGAATCATCAAGATAGATCCTTCGTTGAAGGTGACATGGTCTTCATTCTCATACGCCCAAAGAAGAGTTCCCTATCCTTGGGGGAATGCAAAAAGCTAAGTCCAAGGTATTGTGGACCTTACAAGATTCTCAAGTGCCTAGGGCCTAATGCTTATAGACTACAACTCCCCAAAAATCTAAAAGTTCATAATGTATTCCATATCAGCCTACTAAAGAAGTATGTACCTAACCCTAGTCACATGCTTGATGATCAACAAGTTGTAATGCCTAGCCAAGGAGTCCTTGAGCTACGGCCTGACAGGATCTTAGATGTTAGGGAGAGGCAATTGAGATCCAGAACCTTGAGAGAATACCTCATCCAGTGGAAATATTATCCCGAAGAAGATGCCACTTGGATGGATGAAAGTACTCTCAACCAACAATACCCCCAGCTCTTCTCGAGATGAGGACATCTCGATTCCTCTAAGGGGGAGAGAATGTAATATTTCCGCATGAAATATTAGTCGACCCTAAAATCCGCACACCCGCGCAATAAGGCACCCCAAAGTAATCTCCCACATAGTAAAATGTTGGCAGTTAAGTGCTTACCCCGCGCGCGCGTTAATAAACTCCAGCCGCGTTATGCAAAAGAGACCGAGGCTAAAAACCCATAGGCCGCACAAGAACACCCTTCACGGGAAAAGGTAAAGGGATAATTGTTAAATTTTGTGCAATTTTTTTTATTATTAACCCCTCCCCTCAGCCAATGCATGGCAAGGAGAGGGAGTATGGGTGTGGAAAAGCTAGAGTGGTGGAGTGCATGAGGGAGGGAGGAGGCATGTGAAGCCAGTGGGTGGCTATCTTCCCCCCCCTTATCCTATATGAACCTCCCCCTTAAGCTTGAGGGGGGAGGAGAGAAGGGAGAAAGCGTGCTCCTGTAGGGAGGGAGAAGACACCATCCGCCACAGGCTGCTGCTGCCATCGGTGCTACCGCTTGCGCCATCCCATCGCCATCATCATCATAATTCTCCTCGTCATCGTCAGCATCCCTCCTCATCATCACCTCCATCCCTCATCTTCTCTCTCCACGATCGTTCTGATAGAGAAGCATTAGAAGCTTCTTTTGGAAGCTTCCATAAAGGTTCCCATAGCCCCTATTCACACGTGCCTTCCCGGGTGCCTTCAAAACCGCGACTGTAAGGCCGTGTCCTGCGCAAAAGAGAAGATATCGGGCAGAAAAGGGAATTCGTAACGCGTAAAGGACCCAAGAGGAAGTTGTTGAACCGGGATTTGACTCATCAATGGCTCCCAAGAAAGTGGCGAGAGGCACACATGCGGGAACTTCCAATCCGCGTTCGCGTGTGGACAACACCCCAAACCTCAATACCTAGGTTCTTAAAATTTGATTTTCACATGAAAAGAATGCGTTTAAGCATGTCTTTAATTCACGTAGTCGAGTCAAATATATTTGGAAATTTTAATTGCTCACCCGAGTTTACAAGATTAGTTGCATGGTGTGCATTTGAAATTGCTTGCACTTCCAAGTTGCAATCCTGATCACATATTGCATAAGTTAAAAAGCGGATTTGTCTAAATGCATCCTTGTGTTGCCCCGCGAAAACGATCAGCACATAATGCATTTAGGTAGTAACCCCGTAGTTGTGATTCGTATGAGATAATCGTTGATGTCCATCTAGATGTTGCCCAAGTAGTTGCATTGCATGAAAGGGATTTAAGTACCTTGCAAATGGCATGCGGTGATAACTACATCCTGGGTTGGGCTAAGTGTCGAAGGACGAATTAAATCAATAATGGTCTCATGGTATTCGTTCATGCATGGAATCTTTCCATCAAAGATTTTATTTAGGAAATAATGCATATTTCATATTAAAGCTTGAATTCAATGCATTAGACGAAGGGTTCATAGGCATAGTTCTTGATGTTAATCAACATAGGTTTTATACGAGTTAGCCGTGAATTGTCTATCATTATAGATTAGAGAAGGAAAGAAAATGGTCATTTTATAGTTGCATAGAAGAAAAACCTATGAATCGCATATTTGCATGGAATGTTATATCTTGCAATTATTTACATCTTTTAGGAAAAATATTAGCATCTTTAAGAAAAGACCACCTCTTGTCACAAGACAATTAGATTGATTATGTAATTCACTTGCAAAGGTGTAACTCAAGCAATGATCACCTCAATGCGCTAGGTAGAGTTAAGCCGCGTTAAAATTTTGCCTAGTATCGCACTCGACAAACTGACTTAATATTTTCAATCTTGAAGGTCCTACCCACATTCATGGAATGTGAGGGTTAGCTAGATGCCTATGCAAGAACTATCTAGGGTTTTTACCCTAAGGATCAATTAGCCAAATACTAGACCTCCATATGGAATTAGAAACCCTAGGGCCAAACGTTGTCGGCCTAGTATGGTTAGGGTTGGGTTGGATCTAGAGGACTCCCAAACCCTACATCTTGACCAAATATATTTCTTGACCAAGGAACACCGTTCGATGGGAGAAATGATCCCGCAAGTCAGATGTGACTCCTATGCAACAAGTAGCAACGTCGCATGGCTTTGTGTTTAAATCACAAGATAGATTTGCCACTCCTTAGAACAAGGTTGGCGGGTTCCAAGTACAAGTTTAATTTGCAAGAGGATGAGTAGTCATCTTGCTACATCACCCTTCCGTGAGGCTGAGTTGCCAAGTTAGGGTAACTATGAATTGCTTAGTAAGCAATTGACCAATCAAGTTAGGGCGACAAGGTTGCCCAGGATTTTTTGTCTTAGTTTAAGGAACCTAAGGTGTTTGTTAGTTTGGGTTAACAGGGTATAAACCCTAACCCAAGGATAAAAGGGTAAACAAAAAACAAAACCCTTGGGGATCTTGCCAAGTCACAATTGATCCCAGATCGAATGTTGGATGCATTCAGAGAGAAGGATTCATAGCTTAGCAGTCGGCCAAATAAATGACCACTGGATTGATTGTGTTTGTACAGTTAGGAGCACTGTTTGTACTTCTTTGTCCAAGGAATTAATGCTGGAAAAATAATAAATGCTTTATATTGAAGGCCTGGAGAGAGAGGCAGCATCAGTTACCCCCGACTGTTTGCCTGACCCTATCCAAGGGGGTTGTTAGCCGCGCCGGGTACATGGACCGACCCCGTCGCGAGAGGTCTCTCCATGGGTGCTACTTGGAGTAGGAGGATGCTTGGGTGCCAGGGGGGCTCTAGTCGTAAATCCCTTGCCTCCGGGTCATGCACAAGAGGCCGACGTGACTCGTGATTGGATCTTGAGGCCCACATACTAGTCTATGGGTGGAAACTTGGAATAGCGATCCCTAAGGATTGTTGGAATTGCCTTCGGGCGGATTATAGATTGCCTTTGGGTGGATTATGGAATAGCCTTCGAGCTGGATTATATGATGTATTCCAAAGACCCATAAATAAGTTCAATTGTTGAAAAGGAACTTGTTTGACATTGTTTTTCTATGTCAGTGCTTAAGTTATGTGAAGGAACCGGTGATTAATTGGCTAATTAAGGAAGCTATTATTGTGTGTCAACCTAAATGTGTTAGGTAATTAGACAAATAAAGCAACCCTCAGGAAAGTGCAGTGGGCGTGACCATGGGTCTATCCTATGGAAGGGTGGTCCCGGTTGGCCGAGAACTTTTCTCAAAGAAGTTGACAGCAATGTGAACAATGACCTAGAATCTAGGAAGCTAGAGACCTGATTTGTGTTGTTTTAGGGGAACGAAATGGGACTATGCCTTATGGGTAGAGAAGTAGAGCTTTGCATCCCTCTCGTTTCCCATTCTCCTTGAACCAAGTGCAGCATGAATCCTCTTCGACCTTGATGTTTCTACATAAAGTAGTTCACCTGGGGTTTGACGCTAGCTCCCATTCTAGGAATTTGACCACTAGGAAACCCTGTTTTAGGTCGGTCCTAAGTGGGAACGGCCGGAATGCTTTTGCTACATGGCAAACTTGGGAAGACCTAGATCACAAACCTCGTGACATTCCATGGGAGTGCCGGGCGATGCCTTCTGGATTCTCTTCCCGATGGGCTACTAAGACATGTCCTACGAGAGAACAAGTGGACACGTTACAACGATAGACCCCGTGCATTCTCGTGCAAGTACTGGGTGAAGCCGTCTAGGATAGTTCCCCAGCGGACCACTAAAACGTGTTGCCAAGGATTTGTTAGGCAGGCACATGGTATATCCACAATTGTATTATCATGCATATCTTAATCAAGGCATGACTATTCACTCTTGAGCACTTGCAATTGGAAAGGAACTTTAGCTAATCCATCCCAAAGTTAAAAAATAGTCAAATAAAAGAGCAACATTTTACCTTGGAAGCATGTTTCTTGTGTGACTTGATACTCAAATGAACATCCATGATTTTGAGTAGTTGACTATATAGCAAAGGTTGGAAACAAAAGGAGGGTTAGGTTTAGTAGGCTAATTTGGAGGCGAGTTTGAGTAGCCTCCTCTAGAGCTTCTTGGGTTTTAGTTGGCTCAACTTGGTTGAACTGGTGGTGTGGGTTAGTAGGGTTGTTAGGAGCTATGGCCTTAGGGTTTGGAATTTCAAGCACATTGCTTTTAGCCAATGTGCCAGTGTTAGTAGAAGTTTTATGTACATCACTCTGCTTCACATCATGGGATGGTCATTTTGTGTAGTACTAGAAGCAAAGGAAAGATGTATCGTGTCATTCAACCTTAGAATAAACCAATTAAAGAATTTGGGATTATACTATAATGGAGCATGTCCATTAAGAAGTTTTGGATCATGTGTGAAGTAGAAAATATATCCAATGACATCAATCATCATGTTGCTTTGTCCCAATCAACTTACAATGTGTAGCTCTTCCTTTGAAAGGAGTTTGTCACATAAGGGATCTATTTCAATAAGTTTGGAAATGTATACATAGGGTGGAAGGTTGAAGAGTTTCGAAGGAGCTTATTGAGGCATATATAGACAAGAGAGAACCACACTGTGTGAATCCTCTTGGCACCACAATAAAGCCCAAGGTGGCTAGGACTTTCACAACAACTTCTTAAGCTATTAGAAAGAGAAATTCATCTAGAATGAATAGGAGACCCAGGGCACATAATTGGAAGTACATATTGGAGAAGTATACATCATAGAGTATTGACAAATGAGATGGAGACTAATAGATTGTGAATAAAAGGAAAGAAGCATATAGATTTGTGGGTGGATGGAAATATTTATCCCAATGACCCTTCTATAGGTAAACCTCCTCCTTTTTTCAATATTCATGACTACATAAGATATGTTGGAGAAGGTTATGATGAGATACTTGGCTATTGTGAAAGATTATGCTCTGCATCTTACACATACATGGCACAAATACACAAAATAAAAAAAGCATTATTAATTGCACAAACAAGTATTTTTTAGCTAACAGATAAGATTGACATTTTGGAAAATACTAATAAGTCATTATAAGATAAGCTAACAGTTGAGAATAGCAAATGATGCTTGCCCATAAGTGGCTTTATATGAGAGATATGACAAAGATGTATGCTCTAGAAGCTCTAAGAAGGGTTGTCCAAAATCCCATAAGCACAGAGAAGAAATGTGGTACTATCCATAAAGCTATAAAGGCATGTACTTGACACTCATTTCAATGCAATGGTACAATCAATTTGAGTCACTCAAGATTGTGTTTATGAGTCCAAGCTAATCTATCTTGGAACCTAATTCACTTGAGTTATAATTTATTATTCTGATAATGTATCATGCGTATCATTTGTGTCCACCATAGCTAATCTAGCTCTAGATCCATATTCCTTGACATGTTATCAGAGGCATGGCGAACTAGTTTGTCACTAGTGAGTCATACTCTAGTATAAATGGATAGTAGGAGTTGAACCTACCTTAAGGCCCTCTACCATATCCATACCTTAAGCCCATCCTTCTCTACTTACCTTTACCAGATCGACACCGATCACCTACAAGCTTCTCCTTGAGTTGTTTTCATCATTCTCCCTTTGGATTTTATAGGAAGGAAAGGGACAGAGAGAGACTCAACACACACGCTTGCACATGCAGACATAAGGGGCGTCGTAGCCATGGTACTTGCTAGCCCATCTACCCTCATCGATGTAACCGTCATTCCAGTAGAGGCATAAGGAAATGGCATATATAGCTACCGCCACCGCCGTTGGCACTTGCAGTTGGCCTGCCTCCTCTTGTTGCCACGGCTCCTACGGTAGGGGATCAATCACCACCTCGCATCGGTTCATCCGCTCTTCCACACGTGCACCTTCTCAATGTGGCATCTGACATAGCCACGGCCAGAAAGGAAGGCAAAACGAGACTCCTTGCACTGGTTATATCAGGACCACAAATTTGGAAGAACAAGTTAGAGGACCTTCCATCACACAAGTAGAGGCAGGAGAAGAGCAGCAGGCCGCAGGTACATCACAAAGTGAGGCTGTGGTCAGGACTGCCCCTGCAGGGGCAAGGAGTTTGGCACATAGTTAGGTTTTGTGAGAAGTGTAAAGATAGGGAAAAGTGCAGCCATGGCAAGGCTTCTACGGCTCTTGGGTGGTCTCCTAGACTGTGGTTGTATAGAGGTGACCATTAGTCTATTGCAGGTGCAAGTGTAGGTGGGGCCGTCATCGAGCATGTGGTGGACCTGCGTGCCCTACAGAGAGCAAAGAAGATGTGAATCAGCATACCATCTTTGAGATGCTGTGGGTGCTGCAATTGCTTGAAAGGGACTTGGAGCTTGTGAATGCAGTATGCAAGGAGGAAACCCTTGTAAAGAGACTGCAAGCCTCAAATGTTCATTGTCAATAGGCTGTGCTAATTGCTGATTCACTCTAGGGTTTGTTCTAAAGGGACTATTCCCTGCTTCATAATTCCGAGGATGATAACTTCTACCTAAAAGAAATGAGTTCTCTCTCTCTCTCTCGACACTTGCCTTCACACTAATACTAAGATTAAAGCCCTAAGGTTAAAGTCCTAGCCCTTAAAGCCATTCATACCAACTCATCCTCTCTCCACTCACTCATTCACACCTTCACTTTCATACTTCAAGATTGAAATCTGTTTGCATTGAAAAAGGCCAATAGAACCCTATATGCTATGAATCCCAAAATCTATGTCAAAGAGAGCTTGTCAAGACAAGGCCATGAACTCATTATTGTATCCATTTGTAAAAGCATAAAGCAAAAATGAGAAGTACCACCCATCAACAAAGGGACAAGAATCACAACAAAGGCAAAGAGCATGAAGACCACGGAGTCCAAGAAGATTAAAGACTGCACCAAAGAGTGCGAAAGAAGCATTAAGAAGATGAAGAAAATATTCTGCACTACGGATAACAAAAATCTTCCCGTAGTGGATCTGGTTCTCATTGTGGATGTAACAAACCCTACCAAAAATGTAAAGATTCAAGCCTTAACTTGACTAGGCTGCCAAAGGGCTAGTCTCTCGGGCCATGTCATCATGAAGGGGGGACAAAAGATAGCAAGGGTAGAGATTCATCATTTGAGAGGGGGTGTTGAGAATAGAAAATGATGCTTGCCCATAAGTGGCTTTGTATGAGAGGTATGACAAATATGTATGCTCTAGAAGCTCTAGGAAGAGTTGTCCAAAATCCCTTAAGCATAAAGAAGAAAAGTGCTACTATCCATAAAGCTATAAAGGCATGTACTTGACACTCATTTCAATGCAATGGTACAATCAATTTGAGTCACTCAAGGTTGTGTTTATGAGTCCAAGCTAATCTATCTTGGAACCTAATTCACTTGAGTTATAATTCCTTATTCTAATAATGTATTGTGTGTATGATTTGTGTCCACCATAGCTGATCTAGCTCTAGTTCCATGTTCCTTGATACTAACACACTTGAATGAAACTCCAATAGGATTCATAGAGAGAAAGAGACCATTAAAAAATATAACCAACTTGTGTGAGAGAGTAAAGAAAAGGAGACTAAATCTTGCACAAAGAAATATGTCTCTAGCATATCGGGCATTAATATCCGAGAGAGTGAGGAGAGAATTAATCTTTTAAAAGATACCTTGAATAAGAAAGATATTTTGAGGATTCTTAACTCTCCTCGAAATATGAATTTGAGGGGTCCAACTCTCAAAAAATTAGTAAAGGACTTAAAGGACATTGTAAAACTAAATGAGATTGTAGAGACATGTGATACTGCGGGTATTAGTCGAAAAGGTTATCATGCTATCTTTAGATTATGGTTTAAAAACCTTACATGTAATAGAATAAGTGCATTTGGGTTGCCTCGGGTCATTGCAGTATTGATTACAAGGACTGCTATGAATTGTAAGATTCCACATGTTTTTTGGGAATACATTCACACTGAAGGGTCTATACTATACGAAAAGCAAAAAAGAAAATATATTTTTGAATACAATGCATTTAACAATATATGGGTTGATCTAAGAAGAGTGTAGATTACAATGTTCCACATGTATAAACTCACGGTAGAGGAATGCCATGATGTTTTGAAGTTTGCCTTGAAGCTAGATGAATCACATATTCAAAAAGGAAAAAAGAGAGAAAGAGTCAACATTTGCATCATGAACAGGATGTCGGACTAAACTAATGGTGAGGGTCAAACACCAATGCATAAGTTCCAATTGGAGATAGAGATTTGGTAGGTTAGTGTAGCTCAGATACTAATTGAGAATCATCAAACATTGAAATGGTCGTTCACTCTTGCAGGTATTCCAAGCATTACTAAGTCTCAAAGTGGAGAAATATTGGTGGTTGATGGGTTGGTAAATTTAACATGGAATGACATATGAGTGCCGACTTTAAAACTATCACGGAATATACAATGAAAAAAATAAAAAATATCACTGTGTGTATTGCATGAAAAGTGTTGGGTCTAAATATTGAAATAGCTTGCACCTAGCAAGAAGAGCCCCAATTAGATACTCTATAGATTGGAGTAAATTTAAAAACATAGAAGATATATGGGATCCCATTATTTCAATTTCTCTTTTAGAAATGGTTATATTTGTACTTTACATGCAGAGATTAGAATAATTGACAAACTTTTTAGGCTGCATCTTGACTATGTATACTCGATTAAGCCCTTGTCTTTATTCAATGAGTGTATTGACAAATGTAAGGCATTGCTCTCAAAAATGGATTTTCATGGAGGTCAAATTCACTTAAGAAAAGATCCAATACTTTCAAGGAAAACAAGAGATGTATTAGCTGATGTCTCTATGGGAGGCTCAAAAGCTAGACACTTTTTAGGAAACCATATAGAAAAACATATGAGCATTACTTGGGAGTGTTGGGGAGAGCTGTGTGAGATAATGACAAATGTTGCAAGCATACCACGACTTGAATTTCTAAGGATGGAGGTTTAAGACACCTCAATGTCTTTCTAAAGCTTCTCAAGCAACAAAAGACAACATACACATATCCAAAAGAGTTCAAATGTTCAATTACAAATCTTGTTCAAGCAATAAAGGAGGCATGGGGAGAAAAGGATATCATGTTTTATTTAGTATGAGAGAAAAGATTTACTCTAAGTTTTCTTTGATAAAAATTTCAATGATGTAAAATGATTGTTACTCTCTTGACTTGCAACACATCCTTCATATCCATAGGCATTACTTTATGGAGGAGCAAGACCCCATAGCAACTTATAGTGGCCAAGGCATGGAAAAATCTCACTATCAATTATGTATAGGTTATTTTCAAAGCACAAGACATGGAGGAGGAGTTATGAAAAGCAAATTATGCTCTTGAGGAGCCATTCGATTGGTTTTTTTGACAATAGCTTCAAAGAATGAATATTAAATATGACAATGAAATCTCAGAATTCATAGTATTCATACTTATCATCTGTAATTTCTATGTCTAGTTTAAATAACTCTTCATTGGATTCATTCTTGACATCAACTATGCCATTTCTAGCATCAGAAGCCTTTGCAATGATTACTGAACCATAATCTTCTATGAGATTAAAGAGCCTTTGTATATCTGATAGTAGTATGTATTCCTTATCCTTAGTATGAAAAGTTGGAAGAGAAGGAAAAGTATAGAAAGAAGGGGATTTAGACACAATATCTACATTTGCATGGCTTTCTTCAATAACGGTCTCAGTTGTGACTTGGGCGACATCCTTCTCATTTTCCACCTCATCCAGAAGGAAAAAGCTAGAAGATTTTGCTGCCTCCAATTGTTGTTCATTAGATTTCATAGGATATTTAATAAGAGCATATACAATGAATGCTATTGATTTTGACATAAGCCTACATTTCCTAGAAAGAGTAGAACAAAACACATCTGTTGCACGAAACCTGTTGAGAGAATGAGCTCCACACTTCCTTATGAACAATGACTTCTTGAGAGTTTCAAAGGTTCTTTTAAGTGTTACCACATCGAAATTAGTCGATTGCTTTTTGAGGGGCATACATCTAAGTAGGTTGTGGAGGAACTTGTTTTTTTCTCTGACTCCAAGTACATATTGCCCAAGGCGAGTCGAGAATATGGAACCCTTGAGTCTACGAATTTATCAAATCTCAATAGCATAGAATGGCCATTGTGTAGTGGTGACATTTTGCACATGTATAGCACAAAACTTTCACCAGATATATTGAACTCTATGAAGCCAAGCACTAGCTCAAAGAACACACACATAAGCTAGTTCATGTATAGCATAAAACTTTCACTAGATATATTGAGCTCTATGAAGCCAAGCACTAGCTCAAAGAATGTACACATGAGCTAGTTCGTATCAATTGCAATTTTTGCACATATATTCAATGAATGTGAGGTTTGAGACATACTACAAGGATGTACATGATAAAAAGTGCATTGGAGGATTATGTAATAAGGATTCCAACAAAACCTTGGACCTTGAAAATAATCCATAGTCATGACACAGTGGCCAATAAATTCAATTACTTTGAAATAGAATGGCTACTCCAATTTGATGCCATATTCACTACTTATGCCAAGCTATTTGCAATTATTGGATCCCACTACTCCAGTTTATTTAAATGTTTCTTTAAAATGGCATCCCAGTTGAGAAGAGAGTGAATATATTTACCACAAAATTCTATTAGTTCAAGCTAAGTATGCTAAGACCCTTCCTCAAAAGTAATTGCAATCATGCTAACTTATTCTCTCTTATGCTTTCTTGATCATAATAAAAAGACCAGTCAGCACTTAAAATTGAATAGAATTGCAATTCCTTGAGTCCATTCTTGCAAAAAAAAAGTTCTCATTGGCTCGAGATTGGTTGTGATGGCAATCGTCTTATGACAATGATTGAGTAGCATCATATAATCAATATGCTTCAATATGATGCAACCTACTATGAGACTACTTCCTTGCATTTTATCATCTTGGCTTGGCATCTTGACTTGCCACAAAAGTTTAAATACCACCCATTTCTTGATAAGATTCTGATTGAAGAGGAGTTACATATTGCCAGTTGTTTTGCACAACCACCCTTGCTTGCCAATCTGATTACTTACATTTAGGGACTAGCTACAAAACCAACTGCCTTAGATGCTTTTGCTAAATTGGAGTACAATCCAAATTTCTATGAATGGTGGATCCCAAGAACTACAAAATACTGATCCTTGTATATAACTAACATTTTTTTTCTCACTCGATATATTTTTCTTTTCATACAACCATGGCTATGAGCCAATACAAGAGACAATGTTAGGATTTTGCAAGTCAAAGCACTTGCTATATGTCAAAATTGTGGGAGAGAAGGAAGGAGTCTCACTTGTAGCTTTCTTGCTTGCACAATGGGGGAATACACACAAAGATGGAGGCTGAAAACATTTTTTCTCTTCTTAGTTGTGTAAGCCAAAAAGAACTCTCATACAAAGAAATAGAAGAACCCTATATATGGGTCTCAAACCAAACTCAAATAACTAAGGTGGCAAACTAACTGAACCACGAACTAAAGTAGATAAGGATAGCTATCATCTAGCTATTATTCATGGGCGGTGTACCAACCGCATCTGCAACTAACAAGTCGGTGACATAAATGCACAACGGTCACCCTGGCATATCATGAGTGGAGCTCGATATCTCAACACTCCCCCTTGAGCTCAATCCCAATTCTTTCACACCAAGCAGGTCTCTGAACTTGCGCAGCTTCTCTGTGCCCAATGCCTTCGTGAATATGTCAGCTACCTGATCCTCTATGCTGACATAAACTAGATCAATAAGACCTAGCAAAACCCTCTCCCGCACATAGTGATAATGCACCTCAGTGTGCTTTGTTCTAGCATGATATACTGGGTTATTTGCCAAGTGTATACTACTCATGTTGTCACAATAAATGACAACTGGCCCATCTGTAGGCTGATGCATATCATAAAGTAGCTTATGCAACCAAGCTACCTCACATGCAGCCATTACTGCACCCTTGTACTCAGTCTCTGTACTCGACAAGGCAACTGTAGGCTATTTCTTGCTGCTCCAAGTGACTGCAGCACTTCCAAAAGAGAACACATATCCACTGGTAGATCGTCTATCAGAAATACTACCAGCCCAATCAGCATCAGTGTATCCATGCAACTGTATTTGAATCCCAGTCTCATAAAATAGTCCATACTGCAATGTGGACTTCACATACCTGAGTATGCGTCTAGCCGCATCTAAATGCGGTTTCCTTGGAGCCTGCATAAACTGACTTACCAATCCAACAGCATAGCTCAAATCTGGCCTGGTAATAGTCATATAAATCAAACTTCCTACTATGCGTCTGTACATAGTAGGGTCTTCCAGAAGCTCACCTGCATCTGCGCTTAGCTTCACATTTTGCTCCAAAGGATTTGAAATAGGCTTACAGCTTGTCATCCCATATTTGGACAGCATGTCCAATCCATACTGCCTCTGCAGGAGCCTTATCCCACTTGGTGATCTAATCACCTCAATGCCCAAGAAATAATGCAGCTCTCCCAAATCCTTCATCTCAAACTTCTGCTTCAATAGCATTTTCACATGAAGGATATCTTCATCACTATCACTTGTGATAATCAAATCATCAACATAAATGACAAGCAATATAATACATTTCTTTGTTTTTCTCACATAAAGTGAGAAATCTGCCTTGGAAATCTGAAAGCCAATAGTGACAAGATACTGTCCTATCTTGTCAGACCATGCTCTAGGTGCTTGCTTCAAGCCATACAAGGCTTTCTTCAACCTGCAAACAAACTCAGGATGAACAGCATGCACATAACCTGGTGGCTGCTCCATATAGACCTCTTCTTGCAAATCACCATGCAAGAAGGCATTCTTTACATCCATCTGATGTAAAGACCATCCCTTTGATGCAGCCATAGCAATGACTGCTCTTACGGTTGCCATCCTTGCAACTGGACTGAATGTTTCTTCATAATCAATGCCATATGTTTGTGTATACCCCTTGACTACTAATCTTGCCTTGTATCTGTTCACAGGACCATCTGCATTGTGCTTCACCTTATAAACCCACTTACAACCAATTGCATTCTTATCTTTAGGCAAAGGTACCAATTCCCATGCAGCATTTGCTTCCAAAGCATCCATTTCTTCATCCATGGCTTTCTCCCATTTTTCTTTTCCCATGGGTTGCTCAAAAGAAGTGGGTTTTGGTTCCTGTATCACTTTGACTATATAGGCATAGTGAATGGCTGTAAATCCATCATATTTTAGCCTATCCATAGGATACATAGCTCTGGTAGACCTGCGCAAAGTAGGCTCACTTTCAGATGCTCTCAAAATATCCCTGGTCTTCCTTACTCCAGGTGTAACAACAGAAGGAATACCCAACTCATCATCAATGCTCTGTTTTGAGCCATTGGATTCACCATCCACATAAGAGTGACATGCATTCACATCAAACATGGGATGATCTACCTTCTCTTTTTCTTTTCATGATACCTGCATACCACTATGTGCATTGCTTTGAGAAGATTCTCCTGATCTCAATCTGCCTGTCCATGGCGAAGAATGTGAACCACTGCTAGAGGACACTCCAGGTCCACTAATATCTTGTGATTGCTGCTGTGAATTCTGTGCAGCATTACCATTTTGTGGATCTACATTATCAATCACATTTACTGGTTTATACCAACTTCTCATCTCATCAAAAACAACATCTCTACTCACTGTAAACTTATGAGTAGAAGGGTTATAGCATCTATACCCTTTCTGCTGCAGAGAGTAACCAATAAAGATGCACTTCTCAGCTTTTGGATCTAACTTGGATCTCAACTCATCTGGCACATGAACATAGGCAATGCAACCAAAAATTTTCAAATGAGAAATATATGGTTTCCTACCAGTATACCTCTCCTCTGGATTTATGCCATGTATTGCTGCAGTGGGAGTCATGTTCATTATGTAGACTGCTATAGCAACTGCTTCAACCCAATAAAAATCTGGTAGATCTTTTTCGTTAAGCATGGCACGAGATACCTCTCCAATATGCATGTTTTTCCTTTCTGCAATTCCATTTTGCTGTGGGGTATGACTGCATGAATATTGCTGCTTTATGACATGCTCCTGCAGGAACCTTGCAAACTCATTTGAGAGGTACTCTCCCCCTCCATCTGACCTTAGGCATTTTATTTGCAGGCCTGTTTCTTTTTCAACCATAGCTTTAAGAGTTTTGAAATGCCCAAACACTTCACTTTTCTTTTTCATAAAATACACCCAAACTTTTTTGCTATAGTCATCAATAAAAGTGACAAAATAATGACAGCCTCCAATAGATGCAGCTTTAGTAGTCCACACATCAGAGTGGATTAATTCCAATGGCTTCTTACTCTCTTGAACATGTCTAGGAAATGGTTTCCTTGCATGTTTTCCAAATTGACAGGCTTCACATACCTTATGCATTTCTGCAACCTTGAATTTAGGCAATCCTGCAACAATATTTTGGGCCTGCATTGATTTAAGTCGCTGTACATTAACATGACTAATGTGTTTATGCCAGATATCAATATCTGCAACTACACCGGTCCCATATGCAAACATTGCTGCACTCAATTCAGACATGTCTGCATCCAACATAAACATTCTGCCCTTCTTCTTTCCTTTTGCTATCAAGCGACCTTTATTTTTCATATCCTCAACAAAGCATCCATGAGGATTAAATCTGACTTGCAAGCCCTGCTCAACCGTTTGACCAACAGAAACCAGATTCTTGGTGATATTCGGGACATGAAATACATCTGACAGGTATTTCTTTTTCCCATTCTGCATAGACAAATGAATTTTTCCAATCTGCACAATAGGATGTGCATTATCATCACCAGTCTCCACAAATCCTAGTTTTTCCATTTTCCTTGCATCCTGCATCCATTCTGCATGACATGTCATGTGGTTTGATGCACTTGAGTCAACATACCACACTTCGTTGCTTTCTTCTGCACTTGTCACAGAATTATTCATGTGCTGCACCATAAACAAATGCTCATTTTTGTCATCACCCTGTCTACTAGAAGATGCATAATTCCCTTGTTGCAATTTTCCATTCATGATGTCATTCTGCTTTTTATAGCAGTCTTTAGCCATATGACCCATTTTACCACAGTAGTAGCATTCAACATTGTTGTTTGCATTTTGGCCTCTTTGCCATCCACCACGACCTCTTTGGCTCCCCTTGCCTCTAGAGTTACCACGTCCTCCTCCATAGGACTGGTTTTCTTGAGTTTGCTACATATTCTGATTTCTACCACGGCCTCCAGATCGGCCTCCTCTACCTCTACCTCTGCCTCTTCCAACATTTGAGTAGAAGACAGTTTCTTTTGAAGTTCCTCCTGAAGAAGATGCACCACCATTTCTCTGCTCCTCAGAAATTAGAAGAGCAATCAACTCCTCAAAATCAGGAAATCTTTCACGGACGAAAATGGATGTTTGGAATTGTGCATAATCCTTTCCTAGACCATTCAAGGTCACAGAAACTAAATCATCATCTTCCACTGGCGACCCAATTCACCTTCATGTGGTAGTCATTGATGCTCATACTTTCCTAGACCATTCAAGGTCACAGAAACTAAATCATCATCTTCCACTGGTGACCCAATGGAAGCAAGTGTATCTGCAATCTTCTTCACCTTCATGTGGTAGTCATTGATGCTCATACTTTCTCTTTGCACATTGTGCAACTCTTGCTTGAGCTGCATTTTCCTGGCTTGCGTATTTGTGCTATACATTTTTGACAAAGTATCCCATGCCTCCTTTGGCATACTTGCATCCTGAATATGCACAATCATAGAGTCTGAAATACTAATAGACAGCTAGTACATAACTTTTCTGGCTCTCTCATGCCATCCTTTAAATGCCTACATTTGCTGTTGATTGGGAACATCAGGAAGAACTGGTTCTTCTTCATTTCCTGCAACGAATTCCCAATATCCTTTTCCCATAAGGAAATTCGTCATTCTAAACTTCCATGCTTGGAAGTTGTTCTTGTCAAGCTTTTCAGTGACAAGAACAAGAGAGAATTAGATGCCATTACAGAACACTATAAAGAATTCTATCACTGCAAAAAAAACAGCTTCAGCCTCACAAGGGCAAATCTACAAAACTGACGAAAGTGGTATTTAACCACACAGTCACTTCCTAGTGACGATTTTGCATCAACAGGCAACAAGGATGATTCTGTACCTCCCAATGTCTCTGCGTACAGGCATACAATGCAATTTCTACGGTAACTTTTCACTGACCTGTAGAACAGTGGTCGCACAGCATAAAACAGGGCCTTTTCCTGAGTGCGTGCAGAAAACTTCCGCCTCCAAAACAGGCCTCGAAATGACCTCAAATCAAAAAAACAGAGCAACCAAGGGCTAAAGCCCTTACCCACAGCATATACTTCCCTCTTGCTACATCGCGAAGGGTATCTCAATCTGAGACAATGCACTCTTGCACTTTCCGGCTGTGCTACTTGTAGAGACTTGCTCCCAAACAAAAAAATGAAAGCAACATTGGTCCTCTTACCAGAACACCGCGAACTTGGTTTGCTTTCTTGAGCTCCTTACCACGAACAAGGCTCTGATTCCATGTCAAAATTGTGGGAGAGAATGAAGGAGTCTCACTTATAGCTTTCTTGCTTGCACAATGGGGGAATACACACAAAGGTGGAGGCTGAAAACAGTTTTTCTCTTCTTAGTTATGTAAGCCAAAAAGAACTCTCATACAAAGAAATAGAAGAATCCTATATATGGGTCTCAAACCAAACTCAAATAACTAAGGTGGCATACTAACTGAACCACGAACTAAAGTAGATAAGGATAGCTGTCATCTAGCTATTATTCATGGGCGGTGTACCAACCGCATCTGCAACTAACAAGTCAGTGACATAAATGCACAACGGTCACCCTGGCATATCACGAGTGGAGCTCGATATCTCAACACTATATGCATGCCACGATGTCATCTCAGATACAAGCACTAATCAAAGCATCCAGCAAGAGATCCAGCCTAACATTGGTAAAGGGATTGTCTACTAAAGGATCATTAAGATTATTAGATATGATCCCCACCCTCATTAGGTGCCACCAATGATCCATGGTGCTCAAAGTTGTAAGGCCCCCATTATGAGGAGAAGCCAAATGTGAGCCTGGACATTGGTTGAGTCCTAACTTGTATATCAGATAAGGTCTATGTGATCGGATGGCAAAAAGGTGACCGTTGTGGGGAATATTCCCTGGCCGACTAGTGGAGGCTTATATGGTAGGTCGGTCAGGCCGACCTAACGTCCTTTGTGGGCTATAAAAGCTAAACCCCTTCACAGCCATCCATCATTCATCTTTCACCTAGTCAGAGTTGTTGTTCTAGCTAGCCTTAAGCTCTTCACCTATCTTCTGTCTAGATCGCCATCTAAGATTCACACAGTGGAAGCGCACGGGTGGACATAGCCATCTTTGTATCAGTTGTTTGGAGCGAAAGAATTTATTGATTCTCCTCTTATCTGTTGTGTACTCTCTATCTCTTTCTCAGATTTTATTCGTTGCACCGTGTAATTTTTTACACAATTGGCATGTCATCAAGTGGCAATGACTCATCCAAAACATCTATTAGAAGATCGTGCAAGATAACATAAGCAGTGATCAAGGGTGGAAGTGAATCAACATTGAGAGATGATAACCTGCCCTCCAATATCTTCCACATGCCCTTCAACTTTACCAGGGCTTGCTTAGCAACGATGCGAGTGGAGGATTGAAGGAAGTTGTAACGAGTGATGTGTGGATCATCCAACATTGCTTGAGGGAAAAGGGAGTCATCAACCACAGAATAAGTAAGAAGCCTCCATCACCCACAATGTATTCAGGAATGGCAAGTCTCAAGTAATTGATTGGCTCCCTTGTGAGCCGTTGCTACCCCTAACAAAGGCAATAGAAGCCCAAGTTCTCGAGAGCATGCTTATCATTTGAAGAACTTGGCCATCCTACATTCACATCCAAGAATTTCATGTGCACATCACAAATGCCTTGAATGATCATGCCGTAGTTCGAGTATCGATCAAACCAAGGAGTACCCTTCTTATGTGGGAGAAGAATCATGTTTATGTGTATACAATCTATAGCACCACAGCAATTCGGCAGGCCATGAAAAATCTTTGAAGCCACCTTTCACTTCTATGATATCTTTTTCTATGGAGGGCCACTTGAAGAATTGAGGACTATACAACATGATGGCTTCCACAAACTCATGCAAGAATTCCATGACTGTACAACAGCCACATCCAAAGGTATTGGCCACATGTAAATGGGTGTTCGTGAAGCTAGCAGCATCACAATAATGGCTACTTTCTTCTCAATTCTGAAAATATGATTAGGCATGGTGAGAAGAGATGCACGAATATCTCCTTGCTGCAAAAATGCATGTAACAGGTCATAGAGAGTAGTGAAAAGAGGATATGGAAGCCTAAATAACTCCTTCCAATGCTCATCATCCTCTCGAGCATAGAAGATGAAGTGGTTCCACCAATGGATAGACGACATCGATTTTATGTACCAACGTGGAACCTGGCCTCCAAAGTTTCTTTCTAATCTTAGTCGCCATTGAATGGAAGAAGTTGTGCCCCAAAATAATGTCATCATTAGTTGGATAAACTACTCCATGAAGTCTTCATTATTGTTGTCTAACCATCAAAGTAGGGAGGGATGTGAGGATGTGGCCTACAAGATTTCCCACAATGACACAACCTCGACAATAGTCAACTATAAAATGGGTAATACACATCTGAAGAAGGACCTACGATCTCGTCTATGTGTTGTCGCTAAAATTCCTAGATTAAGAGGCATGCGCGCCACATGACAATCCATAGTCTGCAATGACTAGCACTTGTTTAAAACAAAAGAAAAATCCATCTATCAAAAATATTGTGAATTTCATGTAGTACTGTAGCAAGCATTTGCATTGCTTTACATTTTGTTAGCAATGTTTATCCCATTTAAAAAAAACATATGTTTTCTCAGTAAACCATGCAAAGGCACCAAAAATGAATTGTGACCGATAATTAACCTATAGAGTTGGCAAGTCTCTTGTATATTTGAATGCATGTATTTTCTGTTTGTAAATGCTATAGGGTGTTTACATGTTGGGTTTCCAATTGTGGATTATGTTTCTAGATATGCAATTGACAACCTTTCTAAAGGGGCATTACTACATGTATATGTTCGATAGTTCAGTGTAGTCATTTGTTTCAATTGAGGTTGAAGAGGGAGCAACAAGAGTTTAATAGATCCATGTACCATACGGAATTCACTTGTTTGATATACTTGACAATGTAGGTTTGTTGTGTATTTCAATATTGCAAGGTTCTTATATGTGGGGATAATATGTTGTAGTTTATGTTTCCATTGATGCATTTGTGAAGATTTAAAAAAGGGCTAGATTGTATGTATTTATTTGCCACTTCAACACGCTCTATTTCAACAGAATGGCCATAAAGATGGTGCAATAATACTTCTTGAAATCCATTTACCATCTACAATTCAAATGTTTGATGTATTTCACATTGTAAGCTAACATGATTCGAAATGGTGCAAGTTACTTTCATGTGATGAGTTTGTACTCTAGTTTCTGATTCCAATGATGCAACTTAAGAAGCTTTCAGAAAGGGCCATGATGTGTGTATCTATCTCTTAGGTCAACCGTTTTTAATTTTCCACTCCCAAGTGCAATATAAGTCCATGAAACATTCAATTTCTGAAACTGGTTGTTTGTAAGTAAAAGCATTGGAACATGTATTTGTGGGAAAGAGTAGATGGACTTGCTTTGTAGAATCTTCAAATTTCATTATGTTGTCGGCCCATATTGCTTATCCAATGCAAATAAAGTCAATTTCATGCATGCACAAAGAGAGAGAGAGAGAGAGAGAGAGAGAGAGAGAGAGAGAGTGTGTGTGTGTGTGTGTGTGAAAGAGAAAGAGAGACTATGGGTGTATGTGTGTGAAAGAGAAAGAGAGACTATGGGTGTGTGTGTGTGTGTGTGTGTGTGTGTGTGTAGGTTTTGTGCTTGTAGACTTGGGGAGTAGGTTTTGGGGAATGTCCTGGTATTTAGGGGCCTTTTTGTTAGAGAATAGGGAATGTTGAGCCTTCGTCAAAATTTGAAGTTTGGGTTATTTTCACAAGGTCAGTTGATCACACTAACCTATTGACCTGGTGGGTTAAATAGACCCTGCTCCCACTCACCCTTGTGTGACTAGGGAACTAGTGGGGACAACCTTCACAATAGTTTGCACCAAGGGAGCGTTGCTCACCCTTTGTGGTGCACAGATCGGATGTTGTATGCTCGCATAGTGAGCGCCGAAAGGTCCCCAAGAACAAAAGAACTCTACTTTTTGCACAAAACTCAAGGTAGAAAGCATGCACGACATGAACAAGAGACCAATTGGGTGCAATCTCCCTCCATGCCTTGTGTGAGCGCTCCACAAAGCATGTATTTTATGTATTAATCATCTTCAAGCTCAAATAATAGCCCAAATTACAAAATAGCACGCTTTTGGCTTTTGAGTTTGCTTTAGCACAAAATAGAAATAAAGCTAATGGGCGGGCACCCAAAGAGTCAGACATACCCAATACAATGTCCAAATACAAATATCATAATCGTGCGCCCATGTGCATACAAAATAATAAATAAATATCCAATGCCTTAATAAATAGGCGCGACAAAATATAGGCGCCATGCCTAAGGTATGCGCCCATCAAAATATAAGTGATAACTCGAATACACGCTATCCTCCAATGCTTTCCTCCGCCACTACTGCTATCTCTACACATCAACTGAAGCATTCACAATCCTTAGTAAAATAATATAATTAAATCGACAAAAGTGAAACCTAGCAGTCTTCAGCTACATAAATAAATCAACTGGTTAGAAATCAATCCTAACCATAATTTATCACGAGTGCGCACTCTAAACTCATAAACGTTTCTTAATTTAATATGTATTTTGCGGAATCACCCGCTATGGAATCACCCATGTACACACTAAATTAATGAAATGCCCGAAAAGGATAGGCGTTCCCACCAACTTCTTGCACAAAGAATCCACTTTGTGTATGAATCTCGATCAACAAAGTTTACGGAATCCACCGTAAAATATGCCTCTTGGCATCACTTTGTGACCTAGCTCTTAAGCAAGGTTCACACTTGGGGCGAAAACGTGAAAGGAAGGGGTGTGCGCTTGAGGTGATGCACCAAGATTGGGCAGATGCAAACAACTACTAGTTTTGGGATCCACCAAACCATGGGTGGTCTCCCCTCCCCTTAAAAATGAAAGAGTTCTAGGTATTTTTTAGCAAAGTGAGAAGTGATCATGTGACCCTATCTATGATGGGAGACAAATCAACTTTTCACTCAACTATTTACACACCAAGTGATGGATGGCCAACAACCCCCGTCCAAAGTGTGAGCATGTACTTTTTGAAACTGGGCGTGGACATGGGCGTCATACCTTTACATACCAAATGGACACAGTTTGTAAAAAAATATAAAAATAATAAACTTAAAATTTTTAAGATTGGTTACAAATGCAAAAAGTGCACCCTTGTTCGCCACTTTACAAAATGGGTTGGTGAAACTCCCCGTTCAAAAGTGGGCAGGGAGTTCATCTATATAGCAGGTAAACAACAGGCCATGTCCTCTTCAGTGTGTAAAGGATTGCAGACGCCCAACCATTAAGTAAGTGATTTGATTGGTTAAAGCTTACAAAATGGGCATCAGTCATTTGGTGTGTAACCCTATCTACGATGGGAGACAAATCAACTTTTCACTCAGCTATTTGCATTCGTTATCCATAAATCCGTCTTTGTGGAGTCATGAAAGACAATTCGTGGTGGGCTGCGCGGTCTGAACCTACCCTTAATGACTCAGAAACTTGCTAACAGGGTTTTTTTTTGGAGGTTGCAGAGCCTTCTAGAGGGATTTTGACCTTCGAGAGAAGGTAAATATTTTTAAAACCTTGTTCTCGAAGGGCAAGTAAAAAAATTTTCCTTTCTTAGAGAAAGGCATGATTTTACAAACCTTGCTATAGAAGGGTAGTTACGGCATGCATGCATGATGCTTGGTCATTGTTGCAAGCATGGCTGATTGTGAGAGAGGTTTCTCCAAAATGAATCATATAAAGTCCAATGATTGCAATAGATTGTCACTCGAGATCTTGAATTAACTTATGTTCCTTTCATACAATGGTGCTAAGGACCCTTCAGATATTGATTGGGGTACCATCTATGCAACGTGGGATGGATTAAAAGCTCATCACAATGTTAATGTGGTAGCAACAGAGTTGATATAAGAAAGTATAAGTAATGGTGTGCTTTGATTGTATTGCTATTTCATTTGAGACTATGGATGATTGTAGAGCTATCTTGTTGCCATTCTAGACTTTCTTAATTGATTGAGCTTTAGCCTCAGCTTAGCATTGCAATTTTAATTTTGGTGATAACATCATAATTTTTTAAATACTTGAATAATTACTCATATATTATACTAAATTTTAAATATTTTATCATCATATCATATCGATATTATATTTTTTTAAATTAATGAACACGAAAAACCAACAAGATGACTTATATAATTATTTATTTTTTCTCAAATACTATTCTATTAGCTAGAAATACAAATTTTAGAATACATGTCTATGGAAGGTCAAAATTTTGAAAAAGCACTCCCACTAGAAAGGCACTTGTTCACGAGCCCTTCAATGGAAAAAACCTCTTGCTAACAGACCCCTGGCCGCCCTCTTGTTGGAAAGCTTCGGGCCACCATCACCATTCCATGAGATGGACGCAGACGCGACAGTTAGTCTGCTTGGCAGCCTTCCAAATGAGCTGCTGCTTCTTGACGTCCTTCCGCGTTTGCCATGGTATACCCGTCCTGTCTGCAGAGCCATCTCCAAGTCCTGGAGAGCCTTCATCGACGCCTCCAAGACAAACCAAGCTGCAGAGCTTGACCTCAAAAGCCGACATTATCAGCTCCCTCTTCTCCGAGGTCTCTTCGTGATATGCACATCAGATCTTCAGGTCTTCATCACAAGGGAACACGAGAGTGATGAAAATCAGGCGGCAAAGACAACTTACTACGCTGTTCAACGGCACAGCGAATGGGGGAACTTGGGCACTTATCAGATGCACAGGCAATGGAGGAAGCTCCCCCCTTTGCACGGCCTCCTTCCATCCTACAGATCTGGAGCAAGGCTAATCGCAAGCTCCGGTAGGGTTTATGTGTGGTCTGATGACAAGCCTGATCTTGTGTTGAAAATGGATATGGGGTGTGGGGATTGCACTTGGAAGAATCTTCTTCTCCCTCACCCTTTCAATGCAGATGCCATCGGCTTCAATGGCAAGATCTACGTACCTCGGGCTTCTGTCGGAGTGGTGCTTGTTTATGACATGATGACAGATGAATGTGTGCGTGCGGAGACATGGAACCGTGACAATCTGAGAGTGCTTCCAAAGAAGAGCTCGTATTCGTCGGCATCCCATGTGAAAGAGGAGCTTTACAGTTTTAGAGAGCACAGGTCGGCGAGCTCTGATGGGAGGTTGGAACTTCTTGTGTTTGATACTTGTCAGGATTCTTGGGGGACTTACGCAGAGATGCCATTTCCTGAATGTCAATGGTCGGAACTATCGCAAGTTCAGCTTCTGGACGGTGGCTGCTGAGATGGACGCGAACACTGTGTGGATCGACTATGATGGAATTCATTGGTTCGATGCATCTGTATGTAATGCCTGGGTTCGTGTGGAATATGATCCTGACGTGGAAGGCATGAACTTGGAGCATTTACAGTTTATCCGTGGTTCGCTATATGCGGTCGTCTGTGAGGACAGACAAGAAGAAGTAGAAGGCAGCAGTGAGACGAGTGAAGAGGACACAGAAATGATGGACAGACAAGAAGAAGTAGAAGGCAGCAGTGAGAAGTGGTGTATATGGAAGGGAAAGCTATGCGCAGCGAGCACAAATGTGGAATGGGAAGAGATGCATGTGGAATGGGAAGAGATGCATGAGGTAGGATATTTTGAGGAGGGTAAACTTTATATGTATTCCTCTCGGCATCCACCAATCTTTCGCTTCACTTTGATGGCGTAAGCATTTTGTTCCAATTTTGGGTTTCCGTAGGGTCTCAAGATACAACATTATCTTTTATCCACAAAGGATTTGCTTAAATTCCTTCTCTCTCATTCAAGAAAGCATTTTCCAGTAAAATTTCATGTTTTTAAAAAAATTAATTATAGGAGATGTGGTGCTTGGTTTTCAATGTAAAATGATTAATAGATACGAAGTATGAAATAATTTATTTTATAATAAAAAATAAGAAAAATAAAAATTTGAGAGTTTTTTAAAGAGATAATTTGGGGATTTTTATATTGTGTTTTTTATCAAAAAAATAAACTTGTTGGTTAATTTTCTCATTTTTTAGAAATGCTCTTAGAGGTAAAAATAACTTTTTTAAAAATCGGAAAGCTCTTGCATATCCCTTCCCTCTGAGCTATTTTGTTACATTACACTACTCTTTCATACCTCTGTTGTGACCTCTTCTTTGTGTTACACAATCTTTTTGACATAGTGAACTATCTTAATCTCTCCTAGTCACAATGAGTTATCAATAATCCATGTATGCAATCTATTTGTGTTTGTAATGTTTATCCATCCTCTCACACACATTAAACCACTTGCTTCTCTTATATATCTTTGTATGTCAATCTGTGTATCTCTAGTTTACCTCTTGAGGTATCTAACTTCCTATTTTCATTAATATCTCTAGTCATTCCCTCCAACCTATCTCCATAGATTACAAACCAACTATTTTCATTAATCCCTTAGTGTGTATATTTGTGCTTTTCCGGTTTATCTCTATAAACTCAACAACCCTAATTTTATTAATATATATATGTGTCAATCTATCCCTCTTCAATTTAACTCCATAGATACCATGCCTCTTGTTCTCATAAGTATCTCTATGTGTGTTAATGTAAACTATCTTCACACACTCAACAAACATCCAACTAAATCATGTAATCATTTCATATATTTGTATTTGGGACATAAGCAAAAAGAAAAATAGATACATGCGAATAGAAGTTGCATATTAAGATAGAGCTCGAATATGCCCCATTATTCAAAAGGACAAAGTGTACATGTATTAGCCCTCAAGTTTTACAAAGTTACACGTAGATGGGATTAAAGCACATAGACTTATGGGTTGATGGGGGGATCTACTCGATTGATCCACTATCCAATGAACCTTTGATTTCTCAAGAGTCACAAACTTATTGAAATATGTATGTGAGGGTGAAAATGGGTTGTTCGGTTATACTATACAGCTTAATGATTAGGTGTTCAATGTGTTGGCCCGTTATCTTAAGCACATAGTGGCTAGTTGATCACTTTTTGCAATTGCAGTCACAAGACATCATCAATACACAGAGTTGGCCAGTTGCCTCATGAATGTGTAGACTGCTGGACCAAAGTTCATACTCTTTTTCTTTTTGTAGTTTTTTAAATAAAGAAGTAGAATATGATTAAAATGAAAACAAAATGTTACAAGAAGTCCCAAAGGTTAGGGAAGGGGAAAAAACCTATATAGAGAAGGATTATCCTAGAGAGCTTTGTACCATCATGAGTCTAGGAGCAAAGTACATCTTGACAAGGATAGAAGGTTAAGATTACCATTTGGAACTCTTTTGCCAACCGAGGAAGGGAAAATTTTGGCACCTCTTCCATTTTGGAAGCAATTACATGAGATGATCTAATAATGTTAGACTTACAAAGGGAAGAAGGGGTCACAAAGTTTTTTAAGGAACAAATATGAATTTCTATGTGAGATGTATACAATTCTCCAAACATTCCAAAGCAAAACATCCAAGTGAAGGCAAGAGCCCAAAAGTAACTCTTCCTTGGAAAAGGGTTGGGGATGAATACTTTTCATAACAGTGAGCAACCAATCTAGCAACTATTGATTAAAGGAACAACTACTAAGAAGGCGTTCCAAGGTCTCCTCTTCTACCTTACTATTGGGAAGACACCATTCTTACTCATAATTTTCTTAGCCTTGGACCCAAACCACGATGCTTGGTGTATGAACGCTGTTGTTTACCTGCTATACAGGTGAACTCCCTGCCCACTTTTGAATGGGGAGTTTCACCAACCCATTTTGTAAAGTGACGAACAAGGGTGCACTTTTTGCATTTGTAACCAATCAAAAAATTTATAAGTTTATTATTTTTATATTTTTTTACAAACTGTGTCCATTTGGAGCATCCCTGAGATCACTCTTGAAAGAAACTTCTTTGGAGAAATCCACATAGATGCATCTGTCTATCGTTGAGCTTGATAGAGCTTTGTGGCTTGCTCAACCAGCCAGCTAATAGAATGAGAGCAGGAACATGCCCGTAAATAACTTTGAAACCTCTTTTAGAGTGATTGATTTGAGAGCCAATGGCTTCATATGATCAGGCAATTCCAATAGTGAGAAACGAAAGATTCGTCGTCGAGTTGCAGACACTGCCACGCACGTCGTTTATGGAGCCATTTTGGCATTTATGCTAATCCTGATCCTTTCAGAGACTAGATCTGAAGATGGTCATTGCTGAGCTTGGTGGCCATAGTCCTATTGTTGCTGAATCTTTGTCATTAAGCTTGGAGGGTCGTGATGAGGTTTCATTGAGCTAGGGTATTCTCGGATGTTGAGATGCCTTCGGTGATATAGGTTTGTTGGAGCATCCCTATTCCTTACCTCGCCTTAGGACATGTATAAAGAGGACTAGGTGCATTTGATGCCGTTTATGGAAATCTAGTTGGGTCTTACTGGATCAGCATATGCAGGATGTGTATACTATGTGGAAGTTTGATGGTACACATTTTAGTATCTAGAAGGAGCATATTTAGGATGTTTTGACCCAAAAAGGTCAATTGGATCCATTGTTTGAGCATGACAGCAGATCTAGTGCTGAATGGAAGTTGCTTGATTCAAAGGCCCTTACCTTTCATTTACACCTTGCAGAGTCGGTATTCTTTACCATTGTTGGTGAAGCTACTTCTCGTGCCCTATGGACTTAGTTATGCAACAATTACGAAAGAGAGACCTCTAGTAACAAACTTTACCTCATGACAAAGCTTTATGAACTTCATATGAAGGAAGGTGGTAGCATGTCAACACATTTAAAAACGTGTTTAATATCATTTTCAGCCAATTGGTCTCACATGGATTTAACTTTGATGAAGAGGTTAGATCTATATTATTGTTATGTTCTTTACTTTCCTCATGGGATACTTCTAACACTGTCATAAGCAATTCAACACCTAATGACAAACTTGTCTATAACGACATGGTTGGTAGTTTGCTCATTGAAGAGATGCACAAAAAATCTATTGAGCCTACCAAGAGCAATGATGCTTATGTTGCTCACACACACACACACACAGGGCGCACTCGTGATCATTCTAAGTCAAAAGATCGCAAGAACACTGGTAGTAAATCTCATGGTTCTATGTGTGACATTGAGTGCTACTACTACCATAAGAAAGGGCATGTAAAGAAGAATTTTCGTGCTTTGCAAAGAGATAAGAAGTCTCAATATAAGCCTAACATTGACCAAAAGGGAAAACCCAAGATAGAGGAGATCGATATTGTAGAGTCTCCTAAGACTCAAATTTTGAACATCTTGCTCTTCACATCAATTCTTAGCTCAAATGCTCTTCTTACACATAAGCCTAGCTATGCATAGAATTGGATGATTGATTCCAGTGCGAGTTTCCAAGGTACTGTAATAAAGCAATTTTCATGCTACTTTAATTCGGACAATTAGTCTATTTTAGGCTAGATTATAAAAGGCAAGAGAGTGCCAATGTAACATATCTTTTCAATTCATTTCTTGAAACTCCACTTCTTGGAGCTAGAAGGTTTCTTCCTTCCCACCATTGCAAAGGGTGTGTACCTTGTAGCAACTATCATCATAGTATTCTCAACAAGCAGCCATGGCTTCAACATTTGTATTTCTCCTTCTCATTGAATATGAATGGCAAGCTATGGTTTGTTTCTAGCATTTCTTGGAAGCATTTCTTGTTAGTTTTCTTGTATTTTCTTGGATGTGTCAAAGTATCATTTCAATTGGTATCAGAGCAGTAACTTTGATCCATGGGAAGAGTCACTGTCATGGAGAATTTCGTCACAGGGACAAGCAACAAGTAACTGGAGCATCGAGATTTGGTCACAGGGTTTGGTATAGTTCAAACCATGACTAGTCAGGGTTCTCTGCAGCAAGTCGGCGGGATTAATTTTGGAGGTTACTTGGAGAGATCTTGAGGAAGATGGACGTTCTTGGCCAAGATAGCAGGTCGTGGTCAAATGGAGGCCCATTTTGAAGGTTCTTGGCCCTAACTAGAGTCTAAACAGGGATTACAGAAGTTAAATCTTGGTTACTTTTTGGAACAAGCTTCTCTTTCCTCTTTTCTTCAAGCTTCCCTCAAGCTTTCATGGTGGATCCTTGCTTATATCTTCAATCTATGGCTTCTACACTATCCAAGGACTTCAAATCTTGCCTCTCTTCAGCATGAGCTTCATGAGGAGTAGCCTTATGGCTAGTTTCAAGAACTCGGCACATAATATCCATTTTTGTGATTTGGCTGCCACCAAGCCTTCATTCCAGGCCGAGCCCGAAAACCACTGAGCTTCTTTGTCTCCCGTGCTCCCATCACCAAAGAAGTTCTCAGATCCAATCTTGGCCAGGCGTGAACGAGCAAGTTTGAAATACTTGAGTGTCTTGCTTAGATTACTGTTTGTGCCTTGAGTTGACAGCAAAATGATATTACGAATAATCACAACTTCTTTTGTGTCTAAAGACTTTGCTGAAGGGCACAGATCTAGTATGCGAGACAGTGCAGAAATGGCCACACTGATACATTTGCACGAGATGGCCTCATGAGAAGCAAGTGTCAAATAATCCGTCTCAAAGTCGGGACATTTGAACATCTTTTCTACCTGTTGTGATGCTCCTCTTTCGTCATTCGTTTGTAGACAAATTTTGAACTTTAGAAAGCCTCTAGCAACGCTTACTTCCAGCTTGTTTGCTTCATCTGCATAATCGGAGTGTGTGTGCTGCTGCCATGGCGCTTAAGAACATACTCACGTATGATACAAAAAAAAATTGGGGATAGATAGCTCCCATAGAGCTTTGAGATCACTTCTCTCATGTGGCATATGGTCCCTTTCAACTCCTTGGCAAGATCTCAAGCATTTGTAATCTTTTTCCTCTCCCAAACCCTAGCTATGGCAGATTTTAGGACAACACTCAAAATTTTTGGAATTTCTTGAAGAGATCAAGGGGCTTTTACTCCATTTTACTTCTTGGAGCTTCCTCAATACTCAAGGGACTGACATTGAAGCATTCTTGGACTTGAAGCTTCAAAGAGAGTTGGCTATGGAGTCAAAACAAGGCAGCAAGCTATAGGCTTCAAATTTTTGGTCTATTCTCTTCTATTTCATGGGGCTTTGGTCTTAAATGACTTTAGGGACCTTCTTACTACTCCAAACACTCAAGATTTTGAAGGCTTTAAGCAATGGATTCAAGATTGAAAGCCAATCTTCTCTTGGACTTCAAGCACGACAGGGATTGAAAATTTTCTTGGAAATCTCAGTCAAAGAGGCTCCAATTACAAAGGATCTTCCATTCATTTGGCTTCTTGGAGTTGAAGACTCACTCAAGGCATCATCCTTGGATCATATTTGGAGCTATTGTATGGAATTATGGAGTATTACTCTCTCTTGATCAATTGGAGGACTTATGAAGATGGGCTATCACTCTTTATGGGTGGCTGAGGTTTGAGACAAGCAACATCTTCTTCTCAAAGCATTGAAAGAGGTACTTCTAATACTCTTTTTAATCTCTCCAATCATTAATCCACTTGTTGACTGCATCTCCTATTGTTGAAGGAGAGATTAAGAGAGTAATCTAAGCAATGACTTGCTTCATAGACTTTACCTTCAACATTGATTGATAATGAATCATCAAATTTCATACAATGAGTCTTCATTTGGATTGTCAAGCATTGATTGAGTATCTACTCAGTCATTCAACCATTCATTGATTGAGTTTTGATCATCCCATTGATCTATTGCATTTGATTGATTGAAGACTTCAAAATTCATCATATAATCCTTCATATTTTGATTGAGATTTACCTAAACCTAACCCATGAGTTTGTGTTGACCTAATCTTTGAGAATTTCCCAAAATAAATTTGTAAAGGTGAGCATAGTATGCAGTGAGTCACTGATACTATTGGTAAGCCTATCTCAGCCCATTTTCATTCATGATACCTTTCCAATTCATGCATATCATGAAAGGATCAATGTCTTGATTCGGTCTTGCATATCATACATTGTTTGTTAGAATACTAGCTCTGCCATGTTCAATACCGACTAAGGAAAAAGGTCGAAGTCGGACGAGATAGCAAGAAGATAGTGAGATGACCCTCCCTTGCTATCGATGACTCTGTAAGGGTGCACAACCTGGCCCGGAAGGAACTTTGCACACCTTTCGGAGTTTTAGAGCCCATTTAGGTGCTTTTTCGCCTTTTATCCCTTACCACAGGTGGTGGACCACGGAAGACCACTCTGGATGAGAGTCGAAAAGATTTGAAGACACAAACAGGGAAAAACAGGGCAATTTGGTCACAGTTTTGAATAGTTTGACAGGTCTACAAGTGCTACAGATTTGATTCCAGGTGGTGATTATAGCCTACAGGTTGCCCTTCAGTGCCCACATGAGTTTTACCATGGTCTATATGCATATGGGATGAAACAGTGCTCAAACAGTGCTTTTACAGGGTTTTACAGGGTGCAGTTCCATTCTGGACAGTCATAAAGAACCTATTACATGAAAGGAATTTTTAATTTTTCAATAATGATTCTTGTGCTTAGTACATAGAGCTCAAAGTCTCTTCGATCCTAGCTATAGCACGCCTCATTTGGAGTAGCGGAGCTCAAGTTATAGCCCATTTTGTGATAGGTGGTCACTATAGACTGCATTTTGACAGGCAGGCAGAGACACACTGTTTTGGTCTGGAACCATTATATACCTTTTCCAAAGTGATTATTTCAGTAAATCTCGTATACATACATATTTTAAGCTCCATTTGGAGCTATAAAACACGGATCGGGGAAGCATAGCTCAAGATATAGACCAATCTTTGACTGATAGTGCTGAAATTACAACATGGCAAGGAACAAGAAGAAAGAGCAAATGTTAGACCACATTGAGGAAGGCTTGGAGGAGTATCATGCTGAGACAAATGACAATAATAGAGCCACAAATCAGAGGCAAGAATTCATGGGAGTTAGTACTACCAATGACGAAGTGCAATGGCCAAAGAACTCTCATGTCATAGATCATGTGAATGAAGTAAACATCTCACGTGATTCTAACGACTTCCAACAAATGTCTAAGCAACTTGGCAACATGAATGATGGTTTACTTCAGCTTACCCACTCCATGGATGATAAATTTAGCAAGATGATTTCTCATATGGAGCCACAAAATAGTAGATTGGATACCAAGTTTGATCAGCTGATCACTATATTCAGCAATTTGGGAGATAGATTCCAAAGTAAACCACCACCCCATATTGAAGAAGTGCCACTTACTCATGGGAATGTGAGATCTACTACAGCTCATCAACATATACCATCGACTTATGAACATGGAGGTCCTTCTAGAGTCAATGAAACCGCTCAGCCATGTGCTAATTCATGGAGTAGAGGCAGGCCTAAATTTCCTATCTCAAGAGAACATGGACAGCAAGGTCATTCATTGCATGAAGATGAAGAAGAGTTTATTCATGGATGTCACCCCTTTTATAAAGAGTTTGATACTCATAATGCTCAAACTCGTAATGTGAGAGAAGATCATGGATAGCATGCACATGGGGACAATTTTCAGCATGTTAATGCTCATGACAGTTTTCAGCATGTTAATGTTCATGAGGATAGAATGCCACATGGTGTTTCTAATCATACCCAATCACATGGAAATTCATTTCTTGGCCATTAATCTCATGGAAACCATCACAATGGATAGCAATCATATACAAACAATCATGGGCAGCAAGCAAGGAGTGACTCTTTTCATAGACAACAATCTTTTGGCTTCAACAATCATGGTGGGCAGCAATATCACTATGATAAAGAATACAAGGATAAGATCAATATAACAAATTTCAAAGGAGACAACCCTTCACCAATCGAGCTTGAGGAGTGGATCAATTAATTGGAAATGTACTTCACTCTATACCCTTGCAATGAACAAGAAAAGATTTGTTATGTAGCCCTACACCTAGAAGGGTATGCACATACTTGGTGGAGATACATGTGCAAGATAGGGGAAAATTTTCAATCTTGGGATGAGTTTAAATCAGCCATGACTCAAGTATTTGTGTCACCCATGGAAAATGAAAGACTTGAACGCGATCTTAGGCAAAGGGGATCTTCCGTAAGGGATTATTCCAGCCAATTCTTAAATCTTTCCATGTATGTCGAAGATATCTCCGATGCAGCCAAGTTAAATAAGTACATCTTTGGTCTTGATATTAACCTTTCAGCCAAAGTTAGAGCAGCCAAGCCAACTAGTGTACATGCAGCCATACAATATGCTAAAAGGTATAGCCAAAAGTATAGAAGAGAGTTGACTGCATTTCAGCCCAAAACACTGACACGTTATTAAGCAAATCAGCCCATGAGATTTGGACAGCAATTCAGCCAACAAAGAGAAGGAAATAGAGCTGAAAATAGGTTCTCAAATAATTTCAGCAGGGTGCCTATATATCCTACAGCTTATGCTTCAAGGCAAGGCACTAATTTTAGGAGTAATGCTGATTCAAAAGGGGATTTCAAGAGGACTAAAGCTGCAGCCAAACCATATTCCATTGCCAACAATAATAAAGCACTTCCCAATGACAAAACCAAGGGACTGTGTTACAAGTGTGGGGAGAAGTGGTCTCCTGAACATAAACAAAAGTGCAAGGGATACATAGCAAAGTCAAACATGCTGAATATAGAAGAATTTGAGGATGAAGAAGCAAATGAAGATACTCTTTTGCAAGTGGATGCAGCCCCCACATATGAAGACATGCATGATCAAGAGGACCAAGATGTGCAGGAGGATTTAGAGCCAGTCAATAGCTTTCCCTGTGATCCAGGTGGTTCTATGGTTTCTTGTCAACCCATGTTATGTTCCATATCTTAGGATGCATGGATGGGTTGTAAGGGTAAAAATACACTTCGGCTCAAAGGTACTATAAATTCAAAGGTTACTCATATTCTCATTGATGCGGGCAGCACACATAGTTTTGTCAATGCTAAGTCATTGTATGAGCTGAAGTTATTACCACAAGAAATGGATTCCCTATTGAAGGTACAAGTGGCAAATGGAGCTCAAGAGTTGAGTAAAGAGATATGCCGGCAGACTCCTATTGAACTATCACAGTCTTGCACTATTATGACAGACTTGATTGTCCTAGATATGGGTTCTATTGACATCATCATTGGCTGCGATTGGCTTAAACAGCTTGGAAAATTTTCATTGGATCTTAACGAGATGTTTATGGAGTTTACTTGGAATGGGAAACAAGTAAAACTTAATGGCATTGAGAGGAAACAAGTGGAAATAATCAGTAAGAAGAAAACGAAGAGGGAAATCAATGCTATGTCTTGCATTTTCACACTTCTTCTATCAAAGGCAGATGAAAAGCAGCAATCTACTTCACCTAAGGAGCAAGATCCATGTCTATGTAAACTTTTGGAAGAGTTTAAGGACATATTTTAGCCACCTACATCGTTGCCTTCTTAGCAAGAAGTGGATCATCCTATTGATTTAATGCCTGACACTAAACCCATCAACAAACCTCCTTACAGATTATCCAAGTGTGAGAGAGAAGAAGTCGAGAAACAGGTTAAAGACTTGCTGGAAATGGGATTTATTCAGCCTAGTTAGTCACCTTTTGCTTCTCCCGTACTACTTGTCAAGAATAAAGATGGGTCATTTAGGATGTGTATTGACTATAGAGATCTAAATAAGAGCATTGTGAAGAACAGGTACCCAATTCCCCGCATAGATGATTTGTTGGATGAACTTAAGGATGCAAAGGTCTTTACCAAGATCGGCTTAAGATCAGGGTATCATCAAATCAGAATGAAAGCAGGGAATGAGTACAAGACAACTTTTAGGACAGAAAGAGGTCTCTACCACTTCCTAGTCATGCCATTCGGACTTTCCAATGCACCTGCAACCTTCCAAGCACTTATGAACAAGATTTTGCAGCCATTCTTGTATAAATCAGTCTTGGTATTCTTTGATGATATTCTCATCTATAGCAAGAATAGAGAGGAACATTTGGAACATGTCAGAGAAGTTCTCCTTACTTTGAAAAGACACAAGCTTTTTGCAAAGGAAAGCAATTGTACTGATGAAGTGGAATATTTGGGTCATATAGTTCGTGAGAAAGGCATCATGGTTGATCCAAAGAAAGTACAATGCATCAAAGATTGGCCCATACCACAAAATTCTACTTCAGTGCGAGGATTTCTTGGATTATCTTCCTTCTATAGGAGATTCATCAAGAATTATGCCCATGTAGCAGCTCCTCTTACTGACAGATTGAAGAAAGAAGCTTTCTTCTGGGATGCTACAACCACTATGAGCTTTAATGAGCTGAGCAGTCTTCTTATTTCAGCACCTATCTTAGTGTGCCCAGACTTTTCCAAGGAATTTACCATCTATGCAGATGATAGTGGCAGAGGTATTGGGGCAGTTTTATGCCAAGACCATGGTGTTATTGCTTATGAAAGCAGGAAGTTAGATGATAAAGAAAGGGAACTCCATGTCTATGAGCAGGAAATGTTAGCCATTCTTCATGCTATTAAGAAGTGGCATCACTACATTTATGGCAGCCATTTTAAGTTGAAGAGTGACCATCGAGTGCTGAAGTATTTTCTTTCTTAGTCAAATCTCTCTCCCAAACAAAGACGGTGGTTAGCTACTCTTCAAGGATATGATTTTGAGATATCCTATATGGCACGCAAGGATAATGTAGTGGCTGATGCCTTATCCAAGATGTGGGCATGTTCTATTTCTACTATCTCTACCATACATAAAGATTGGATTCAGGACATTTAAGAAGAATATCTTTTGGATGAACACACTGCCAACATTATGAAGAAATTGCAGCAAGACAATGGATCTGAACTTCCCAATTTCAAGTGGCAAAATGGACTTCTTTGGCTCAAAGGAAGAGTCTATTTGACCCCTCAGTCATCATTTAGGCCACGTATTTTGCAAGAGATGCATTCTTCTCCTTTGGCAGCACATATTGGCTTGTTTAAAACCTTTGATAAGATCCATAAATGTTTCTATTGGAAGGGACTTTGGAAAGATGTCAAGGAGTATGTGATGCAGTGCTTACCATGCCAGCAGAATAAAGATTCCAATTTATTGCCTAGTGGTTTACTTCAACCTTTGCCTATTCCTCATGGTAAATGGACTGATATCAGTATGGATTTCATTACAGGACTTCCTACCACTAAGCAGGGTTGGAATAGCATTTTTGTTGTGGTTGATCGTCTTACCAAATCAGCCCACTTCTTACCTACCAAAGTCCAATATTCAGCCAAACAGGTGGCAGATCAGTTCATGGAAGGAATTTTCAGACTTCATGGATTACCTATGAAGATTGTTTCTGATAGGGATTCCAAGTTCATGGGAAATTTCTGGAAAAGTCTCTTTACTTCCATGGGTACCAAATTAAGTCCAAGTACTGCCTATCATCCACAAACAAATGGCCAAACTGAAAGGGTCAATAAATGGTTAGAGGTCTATTTGAGACATTTTTGCCATGATACACAGAATGCATGGGATCATTGGATTCATCTTGCAAAGTTCTGTTATAATAATACTCATCATATGAGTATTGGTATGTCACCATTCGAGGCATTGTATGGATACAAAGTCCAAGTACCTTCAGCATTGTTTCATGATAAAGTGAATCCTCTTGCTCGAGAAGAGTTGGAAAAGATGGAAGCCTTAATGAAGCAATGCAAAGAAAACATCAGAAAGGCACAAGAGACAATGAAATTATATGCGGATGATAAGAGAAGGCATGTGGATTTTGAAGAAGGAGAATGGGTATTTTTGAAAGTACCTAAGTCTTGTTATGCTTCTCTCAAGGGCGGACATAATAAGCTTGCTCATCGCTATTATGGTCCATATCAAATCACAAGAAAGGTTGGAGATCTTGCTTACCAACTTGATTTGCCTTCATCCACATGCATTCATAATGTTTTTCATGTGTCTCAACTTAAGAAGTATATTGGCCCTGACATACAAGTTCTTGAAGAACTACCTCCTCTTGATGAAGATGGCTTAATCATCTATGAGCCCGAAAGGATTATTGGCGAGAGGGAGAAGGTTCTAAGGAACCATATTGTTATGTAATACCTTGTCAAATGGAAAGGATTGCCTATGGAAGAATCATCTTGGTAGCATGCTTCATATTTGGATCAATATCCATGGCTTCTTCAAGAAGATACTGAGCTCATTACACAATGGACAGCTTGTTGTTATAAATTTCTGTCATGAAAATAATTGACCTATCGACATTAAAATTGGATTTTGATGACATGGATGGATACCTTATGAAGTAAACTTCATTTCTATACCTCATATGCATCATTCCGACATTTCTATCCAAAGTTATGGGTCATTTACTATCACTACCCTGTTTAGGACAGCATTCCAGATTTCCACTGTTTTGAGTTTATTTTCAAGATTCTTTTCATGGAAGAGTATCTTCTTCAAAGGACAACTTCAACAAGGATATTCAGCATTGGTCTCTCGTTCCTTTACATTTACTATCTACTTGTCATTTCAGTCTTCAAAGTTTTGAGGACAAAACTTTTGGGCAGGGATGGATTGTAATAAAGCAATTTTCATGCTACTTTAATTAGACCAATTAGTCTATTTTAGGCTAGAGTATAAAAGGCAAGAGAGTGCCAATGTAACATATGTTTTCAATTCATTTCTTGAAACTCCAATTCTTGGGGCTAGAAGGTTTCTTCCTTCCCACCATTGCAAAGGGTGTGTACCTTGTAGTAGCTATCATCATAGTATTCTCAACAAGCAGCCATGGCTTCAACATTTGTATTTCTCCTTCTCATTGAATATGAATGGCAAGCTATGGTTTGTTTCTAGCATTTCTTGGAAGCATTTCTTGTTAGTTTTCTTTTATTTTCTTGGATGTGGCAAAGTATCATTTTAGTTACACCGCATAGAGAGTGGTTCTCCTTGCATGCAAAGGGCTATTAGGTTATAGTCAAGTTGGGTGATCCTCATGCACTTGAGATTACATGGGACATACAGATGGTGTTATCAAAAGGCATGGATTTTATGCTTAAAAATGTGAGACATGTTCCCAAGTTGGCGAAGAGTTTGATCCCTATAGGACAGCTAGATGACTTGGGCTACATGACTATCTTTGGGAATCAGTCTTGGGTAATCAAGAAAGGCAATTTGGTTGTTCTCAAAGGTGAGAAGCATGGTTCTTTGTATTATGTAGTCTCATGGTTTATGGGTTAAGGCAAGGTTCTAGGAAATGGTATTAGAAGTTTGATACATTTATGTAGTCTCATGGTTTTAAGATTCTATATTCCTTAGCAGTGAGTAGTCTCATATATGTGATGGTGGCTATACAAGGCCAAATGTTACATTTGCAATGGAAGTGGTGAGCCGTTAACCCTGGCAAGAAACATTGGGAAGCATTGAAGAATATCCTCAGGTATTTGAAAGGTACAACAAGCAAAGTGCTTACGCTTAGGAATAGTGATGCATCCACTATTGGACATGTAGATGCAAATTCTATAGGGAATGTAGACAACAAGAGGTCTACACTTGGCTATATTTTCATATTTACTATCGTAATGTACCATTATTTTAATAAGAATAGAATTTTCTCTCTTCACTTGCTTTTAGTCCATACAAATTATTTTTGTGAACTACATGCTCATATTGTGTGGAAAGAAGTTTTAGACCCATCTGATAACTTGTGCAAATGTTCATGGCACCAAAATTTTATCCTCTCACTATAAATATTTTTGACAAAACATGTTTGAGGCATTCTAGACACCCCTCCTTGACTCCATCATGCCCTCTATTAGCCAATTTATGGAGGGCCCATTAGGGCCCATTTTGGAGTGATATGGGGAGAAATTTGCATTGTTTGGCCCCTATCTCTCACCCCACCCTCACCCCTCTACACTATTCACTCTTCTCTCTCATACACACTTATTCTTGCTCATATCCCCTCTATTTCCCTCCCTTAATCCACCCTATTAAGCTTCTATGGTTGCACTTCATCTTTTCCCCTGTTGTGTGTGTGTGTGTTCTCTTACATACCCACAATTTAGCCAAAAAATGATGGAAAACATGCCTACTTTGAAGTGTTTTCCCCTAATTGTCTAATAAAACTCCAAAATATGACCCAATTGCACTCCCATCAATCCTAAGATTACCCACATTCTAACCTTTACACTCCTCCACCCACATCTCAAACATCTACACATAAAACAGCAGAAGCACTTTTTACTCTCTCTGTCAACAAAGGTGAAGATAAGGTCAATTGTAAGGTAAAGGTCTTTCCCCATCAACCAAAAGGAGAATTACCATTAAAACTCTTGGTAAGAGAACCTTCAAGAGAGCCATTTCTAGCTTGAGGTTGTAGCTCCCAAGGAATCTCAATTTGTCCCCTTCATTAGTTTTCGTAATCAAGGTTTTTCACATGCATGGGAGGATATAAAAAGGCCTCCATTTAAGCACAAAGGGAGAGGGTACCACACCCCCAACTTGTACTTAGCCACTCTAACTTATTTTTGCATCATCTTGGGTGTTATTTAGGCTTCTTTCATGCTTGTACATAGCTCTTGTAGTGGTTACCAATTTCATGATTAGTACCTAGTCAATGTATCTAGTGTTCATTGAGGTAAATGCTTGTATGATTGAGTGTATTCCTCCTCCTCTCTTAGAGCAGTTCTTGAAAGGATTATGTATATGTGTGCGTGTGTTGGGTTTCTTGAGTAAGAGAAGGTGATAAGGGTTGGTGGGTTTACTTGCATGAGGAATGATTTGGTTGAATTAAATGGATGGTTGTGTAAGGCATTGTGCTTGAGTTTCTTGAGGTTTCTTTCACTTTATGCATCTCTCTCTTTCTCTCACACACACCCACCCCCATCTCACTCCCTTATTGTGTAAAGGCTATGAGATAGGTACCCCTCAAGTCCCCCTCACTCCAACAAGCATTTTCAACACTTCTCCTCCACCACACCTCCCTCAAATAGATAGAGTGAGATTGAAAGATCTCATGATGAGATTGCAAGTCAAGTATAGTGTAGCAACCATTGTGATTAAAAATTTTCCCCTCATAATTTGGTGCCCCCACTGAGGAATTTCCAAGGAAGTCTCTATTCCTCTCATAACACAATATTAGTGAGTTTGGGAATCTTCCAATTCCCATTTTTTGAATACCAAAAAAGTGGCACCCTGATAACATGCCCATAAGTTTCTCAAAACCATATGATGTGACCTATCATTGGAAAGCGCTTGAAAAATGGAATCTATTCAGCTATAGAGTGCTCAATTTGGAGTTATAGTATTCAAGTTATGGAAAATCAAAAGATTTGACCACATGTCCCAAAATTATGGAAAATTCCCATATTCCCCAATATGATGTTTCATGAAGGAAGATGCAACTCATGATTGTGCATTGTCTACAATAAGTGTTACAAGTGATTTCTCTCCAATACATTGATTTGAAGGGACAAGTGTGAGTGAGAGCACGAGCAAGCACAAGCAATGGAGGAGTGAACTACGGCAAATGGAGCAAGAGAGCAAGAGAGAGAGAGACTCAAGACATGGGAACTCCAACATTTGCCTTTATGAATGAAGTGACAGTGATGGGCGCCCGCCACCCTTAGTGTAAAAGTGTGTGGGCACTATCAATGTAGTAATACATAGGCGACATAGGCACAAGCGCCTTTACGCCCAACAACCTTCCACTTAAAGGAAAATGTCCTAGTGAGGAGAGAACAAGAAAAACGTGACAAAGTATAAATATACATAAAGTACAATAGGATGAGGAAAGACGTCATCTCATCGGATGCCCATCAACTTTCTAAGAAAGGCAAAACTCTCTACTAAGAGACTTTTAGTGAGCAGATCTACTAGATTTTGGTTAGTTGAGATATTGATAAGCTTAATGGACTTGTCCTCAATGACCTCTCTAATAAAGTGGTAACACACCTCAATGTGCTTTGTCTTCACATGGAAGAGCAGATTATTAGTCAGATTCTTGGCCATCTGAATAGCACTCATAGAATCAAGGTGCCTAGCTTCCTTGTAAGCCTCAGTGGGGCTCCAACATACTCAACCTCTGTAGTAGTAGATAGGGCCATGCATTTTTACACCCTGGACATCCAAGAAACTGTACCTCTATCAAAGGTGAAGACATAGCCAGAGGTGGACTTTTTACTATCTACATGTCCTATGTAATCAAAGTCAATGTACCCCACAACTCCTGTATCCTAGCCGCTATAACATATGCACATGTCTACAATGCCTTTAAGGTACCTTATGGTACCCTTCATGGCATTCTAATGCCATATGTCAGGTGTACCCATATAGCGTACCACAACTCCCACTGCAAATGCTACGAGTGGCTATCATGGCATACATCAAATTGCCCATTGTGGATGCATAAGAGATCTTGGCTATCTCTGCCTTTGGCTCATCAGACTACATACAAGCAGCTTGACTAACCTTCACATGAGAAGGTAAAGAACAACCAATGGGCTTAACATCCTGTAGATTAAAAATCCGCATTCCAAGAATATCTAAGGCATGTCCCGTGTCTTTCATCTCAAAGCTCTTTTTAAGCTGATCTTTCAAGGCATCCAGCTCATCATGAGCACACTCAGCAATTTACATATCATCCACATAGAATATCAAAATCACAAGGCTGCCATCTTGGGCCTTCTTTGTATATAAACATGGATCCATATCACTACAGGTGCATAAACGCATCGAACTTATGGTATCATTCTCTAGGTGCCTGTGTAAGGCCATAAAGGCTCTTTCTCAACTTGCACACTAGGTGTTCCCTACCTTTGTCCTCAAAGTCCTTAGGATAGTGCATATAAATCTTGTTATGCAAGTTCCCATGCAAGAAAGTCATCTTGACATCTAAGGTCTAATTCTAGCTATGCAACCAAGACCAAAACCAAGCATAGAGTAGGCATCTCATAGAGGTCTAAATCTAGCTACGCAACCAAGGCCAAAACCAAGTGTAAGGTAGTCATCTTGATTATAGGAGAGAGAGATGACTTCATTAAAGCCAACACCATGCTCCTACTTAAAACCCTTATTAACCTATCTGGCCTTACATACTAGCTTGGGGTGTCTAGGGGTACTCTTCAACTTGTATATCCACTTGCATGGCAAAGCAAACTTTCCAGTAGGCAAAGGAATCAAATCCCACGTATGATTCTTCTATAGTGCATCATACTCTAACTGCATGGCTCTCTCCCAAGAGTGACTATCACCTTTGTACATGGCCTCATCATTGGTAATAGGCTATCCAACATTCTATCACCATAACATAATCCATAAAGGGTGCAAACCACTCATGTTGTCGTCTATCTCTAGTAGACTGTTGCAAAATAGGCTATGGGGCCCCTACATCTTGTCTAACATCATGGTCCATGGAAACTTGAGCATCAACTACATGTTGTCTAGCTAGCTGTACAATAATAAGAGGCTCCTCCTAAAATATTACCCTGCATACCTCAATGACCTACTCATGCTACTTATGCATTTTCTCCTCATGGAAGCTCACATTATGGCTGTGGATGATCTTCTGAGCTTGCAAATCCCATAGGCCATAGCCAATCTCACTTGCATCCCCATAACCAAGAAAGATGCATTTCATAGACTTAGAATCCAGCTTATTGCACTTATCCTTGAAACCATGGCAGAAAGTCTCAGAACCAAAGATACACAAATGAGCATAGAATGGAGGTTTTCTAGACCATACCTCCTCTACAACTTGATAGTCAAGAGTAGTGCATGGGGATCGATTGGTCAATGTATGATAGTAGTAACTGCCTTAGCCTAAAAGTGCTATGGTAAGCCTATCTGGCTATACATACTACTTTAGACTCTTTCTTGAATCGTCTGGTTTTATGTGCTTAGCCATACCTTCTCTACAACCTAATAGTCAAGAGTAGTGCATGGGGATCAATTAATCAATGTATGATAATAGTAACTACCTTAGTCCAAAAGTGTTGTGGTAAGCCTGCCTAGCTATACATACTATAGATTCTCTCCTAAATCATCCGATTTATGTGCTCATCCATACAATTTTGGGGTGGGTGTATGTGGCGATTAACTAAACCTTAATATCCCTCTCATCACAAAACTACTCAAAGGCTTTAGATACATACTCACCTCCCTTGTCAAATCATAGGCATTTTAGCAGATAGGTTTTTAACAAAAGTAAGCTAATGCTAAAACATAGCAAATACTTTTGATTTTTGCTTTATGGGGTATGCCCAAACCTTATATGAGTAATCATCAATGAAAGTAACAAAATACTTTCCACCAGCTAATGACTTGCATGATATAGGTCCACAAACATCAAAATAAACTAGAGCCAAAGGCTTAACCATGTGCAGAATGCTTGACTTCCTATGCAAACTACATGTCTACCTGCCATAAAGACAATGATCACAATAATGAAAATACTTATAGTCAAAGGGCAAAAGATACTAAACTGGTAAGCATTTTCATTCCCTTTAATGACATGTACCCACCAAGGGCGACGATGCCATAAGGATATATGTGCTACTGCAGCCACCACTACCAAAACACAGTCCGATAGACCCAAATACAAGTAAGGGATAAAGAGTACTAGACTTGACACCTCGTGCAAGGACAAGATTTTCACTTATAATCTTCCATGAGGAATCACCAAAAGAGATAACATAACCTACATAATCCTACTGTCCACCGAAAGTCGACTTTTAGTCAAAGTTGAAACATGGTATACATAATGCAAAGTAAGCATACTACTTGAAGACATCTACAATATCAACAATATCTAATGCTAAGTCATTACCCAATCTAACAGATCCTATCATGTTGCAATAGGAGTGGAACCAGTCTTAATGAGGGATAACATGAAATGAAGACCCTGAATGAATCGGCCAACACTAACCATAAGTAGATGAGGCATCAGTGAATTACAAAACATCAAGACAAAAAGCTACAAGTATGTAGTCACCTTCAAAATTAGTATTCATGACATTAATCTCTTTAATCTTGACGTTGGACTTGCTAGGGACAATGTTGCGATCATCATTCTTTTCCTACACTTTTCTCTTTCTCTTTTGCTTGCGCTTGTCAATCACACATTTTATGGCAGTGTGGCCAAATATAGCCCTGCTTCCCACAATAATGACAAGCTAGTGTGAACTTATGGCCATAAGACTTATTATGAGACTATTCTCATAACTAAGAATGAGACTACTCAAAGTCTCTCCCACATCAATCATTATTACTCCTACCCTTATTGCCTCTAATTGTCAAAGCATGAGAGGTACAAGAAGCATTGGCAAACTTTCTATTAACCTCTTCATTCAAGAGTTTATATCCTATAATTGTAGCCCATTAGTAGGCACATTTACACACATAGCAATACAAAATGTGTCGGAAGGGATCTCTCTAGCTCAACCCCGGAGACCTACGGACCGCTTATTGGTCAAGCTTTTCAAGCTGAGCAGCCATGGCTACTTCTCACATAGCCGACATGTTATCCCTACCCATGTGGTATAGTGAGCTTATCTTGATGCTCGATCGAGTACCCTTCTCTCTCTTGCCCGCTGGTAGCTCCATGATCCTTGAGGAAACCTCAAGAAACCTCGATCCCTATCCATCAAGCTCCATCCTCCATAGCCGCGTGAGACAAGAGAAGAGACGAGAAGAGAAGAAGATGAAGAGAGGAGATGGGGAGCTTCTTCTCCTCGATCCCTCACTCTCACACACTCATTTCCTCACTCTCTCACACTCCCTCTCTCAAGCACAAGCTCAAGCAAGCAAGCAAGAAGAAGAAGATGATGATGATGATGAGAGCTACTTTTGGCCACACACAAGAATGAGCATCTCATTCACTTTTCAACTTTATATACAAAACTCTAAATCCCTTTTGGGCAGTCATCCCCTTATCCCCTTTTTTTACATGGTTAGCTGTGGCCCAAGCCCTTTTTCCCATTGTCCTCCTCTCTTTCTAGGTTAGTCCTACCGCCAGTTCAACTTTATATACAAAACCCTAAATCCCTTTTGGGTGGTCATTCCCTTATCTCCTTTTTTACATGGCCAGCCGCCCTTTTTCCCATTGTCCTCCTCTCTTTCTAGTTTAGTCCTACTACCCGTTCATGGTTATAAATTACATAGGAGGGCACCTAGCGCTCTTTTACAGAGGTTTTGGTTGTGCCTTTATATTTAAAGGTGTCTTCTTTCTTTTGGCTTCTTGCGGCTTCCATGGTTGCGTGTTGTACTCATGGTGGTTGTTCCCATGCTTTTAGATTTCTTTCGGGTGCACTCTCTTGTAGGGTGCCTTTTTTTTCACCTTGCACTTTTCCTATTGATGCCTCGTTTTTCACTTTCTTCGCTTTGTAGTAAACATTACCCCCCTCGTAGTTGAGTGCTAGTCCATAGCACTACTAGGTGGTGAGTCGGACGGTGTTGCTGGGGTAGCCACGTGGCTTTTTGAGTTGGTATATGAGCCTTATTGAAAGGTGTGTTGGAGGGATTTATGGTTTTGGAAGGCCCTTGAGTTGGATATGAGCCCTGGTTTTGGAAGGATTTATGGTTCTGAAAGGCCTTTGAGTTGGATATGAGTCCTAGTGTTGGAGGGATTTATGGTTTTGAAAGGCCCTTGATTTGGATATGAGCCTTGGTGTTGGAGGGATTTACGGTTCTGAAAGGATTTTTGAGTTTGTATACGAGCCCTTGTGGAAGGTGTGTTAGAGGGATTTATGCCTTTGAAATTGAAGATAAAGTTGGACGAATCCCTGCGTGGAGAGAGACGGATGTGCAGATCCATCTTTGAAATAGAAGATAAAGTTGGAAAGATTTGTCATTTGGCCCTCCATGGCTGCCTTCTCCTGCGCTGTTTCAAATGAGCTTCTTCATTCACTTTTTGACTGGGGCTATTGCATCCACCCCCTTGCTTTGTTGTGCTTGCATGGTGACATGTCACATAAGATGGGGAGTGCATTGCATGGATGATGGGGTGTTAGGACTTGAACTTCACTATATATTTAGTACTATTGTACACCTTAGTATTAGTATGCATGTAGTCTTTTGGACTAGCATATGTAAAGTAGTCCTTATACTTCATATGATGTTTCACCTAAAAGTCAGGGTGCATGTAAGAAACGTCAGGTAGTTGTATTCAAGCAGTTACTTTTTGATCATGAAGGGAATACGACTAAGTACAACGTCCAAAAATGGCAGCTAATGTTTGATCCCATTATCTTTTGATTGTCTCTTGAATGAAGTTGTCTACAATATTGTGGTGTTTTTCTCAGGAAGAACACTGTGTCTAAATTGTTATGGTATTCGAAGAGGCAAAAACACTTTGATGATCCTTGCCAGTTTTAGGAAAATAATTTCTTGATTTAGGAGCAGATATGGAACCAATTCCTGAGAGATTTACACGACAGGAATGCTGATGGCATTGATCATGTACCATGCACCTTTTATGGGCAGCATTTATGTCAGGCAATTACCCTTATCATTCAAACCCTATTCTTACCAGGAGTAGATCATGGGAATTAAGGGAGGCATTGGTAAGGCAGAAAAAATATGAAGTTTTTCTTGATGATGCAGAGGTTGTTGCATCATTAGACAGCCTGGATGAAGAATATGATGTACCTGATAGTCAGGGTGATCATGATGTGGGTCCCTTTGGGGGTACAACAACAGTTTATAATTCTCCTGCTGGTTTTGAATAATCTTTTCCAACCCTTCCGACTCTTGAAGTTTCACCTAATGTTTCGGAATATGAGGAACTATCATTATCACTTAAAGATCAAGAAACTCCTCCTAAGTAGGCACTTGAAAGACTCCAATATATAGTGCTTGGGAGATCATTTTTACTGAGAGGTACATCTCTTTAATCTAAGAAGTCTTTAAATTTTAATCCTCTACCGCCATTGTGCGGAGGCCTCATAAGCCAAACATAATGAATCCAAATCAGATTGTTAACCCAAAATTTAGAGCCTTTAAGTTTCCACGAAAGAAAAAAGAAGACCCTGGTTGTCATGTGGCCCAGTTTGAGACAAGATGGAAAACCATTGGCTTCAACCAAATGTATGGGGACCATGTAAAAAAGCAACAGTTTTCTGCCACCTTTCAGGGGAACGCTATGGACTAGTTTGCTAGTTATGGTATGGCAGCCTTCAATTCATATGATTCTTTAAAAATAGCATTTTTAGGCAGGTTTCATAAGGACAAAACTCCGGGAGATATTCTAAGGAAGATAAAGAAGATCAAACAAAAGACTATGTTGGTGGAGGACTATGCCCAGAAATTCATGAACCTGTTGAATAGGCTGGGATGCTGATCATACACCTTCAATGGAAATGCAGATTACCTATTTTATGAAGGGCATGAGAGGTAAGATTCGGAATCCTATTGCCAATGTAGAGATGGGTCAGAATGATACATTGGACACATTGATAAGGGCAGCTACGAGAGTGGAAAAAAGACTTAGTATCTCTAGATCTAAGAAGAGTAAAGATGAGGACTCTTCGGACTCAGATTCTAATGCAGATTTAGGGTTAAATTCAAACACAGATAGTGATGATGAGGATAGTGATTACAGCTCAGATTCAAATGATGATTCAAGTGACTCTGATGAGGATAACTCTGGTAGGAGGAGACATAAGAAGAAAAATAAGAAATCAAGATCAGCCAATACTAAAAAGAAAAAAGCAAAGAACAAAGATAAGAGGAAGTTAGAGGAAAGGAAGTTAGATAAAATGATAAAACACAAGTTAAAAGATTTGGGTATTTTTGAAAGTAAGAAGAAGGAAAAGCATTGTGAGATATGCCAGAGAAAGTGCCATGAAACTAGGACTTGCTAGTATAATCCTAATGTCAGGATGGCACAACAGATGCCAGTAATGTAGGCTAGGACAAGACCTATTCAACCAGATGCAGTAAATTAGATTATTCATGACACCATGTCACAGAGACCCTTCAGAGGACCAAGAATGCAGGCTAGACAGCCTTGGGGAAATTTTCAAGCACAACAGCAAATTACCCAAACGGGACCACGTCACTATTGTGGAGGTCAAGGACACTTTGTTGGACCAAACTCTAAACTTTGGGCAAGGCATAGGATTGAGAGAGGAATGCCAGTAGCAAGGTCTTGCAATGACTGAAGACTTGCAGGAGCATCTCATCAACAACATCCACCTGCCCCAATTGCAGCAGTTCTTATAGAGTTACCTGATCAAGATGAGAAAAGGCAATCTCCTGATGGTATAGGAATTGCTAGCTGTAAGTAAATTCAGCAAGAGAAGGTTCAAGAAGAGGTAAAAGAGGTGTTAGGTAACACTAATGATGTAAGTATGCATGTTCATTGTGATTGTTCTAATTGCATTGAAATAGAGGAATGTCAAGAGGAACCAATGGTCTTAGCAGTAACCAAAAGTCAAGGTAGTATGAAGCTTGATTGGTAGGAACAAGAGAATATAAGGAAAAAGGCAACAAAGCACATGAGAAAGGTGCAAAAACTTGCTGAAAAATATGAAGCTGATCAACTTGATGATTTAGGGAATTTAGGTCTGCAGAGACTTGAATCGCAAGAGCAATTTCCTAAATTTCAGAAGTATGCTCTTGAACAGCAGAACCAGTCTTCTGAAGATCAGGAGCAGTTTCCTAATAGTATTGTTGCTCAAAAATTAAAGCAAGGAGGCTCGGAAGAGCTATTCCAAGCTTTAGCAAAGTGTTCACTGCATTTAACTTTGGAGCAAATCTTGGATCTAATACCGGGATTTAAGGAGAAGTTACTTGTGAAGATCAAGCAAAAGCAACAAGAAGTCCTTGAAAGTATAGCAATTCAAGATCAAATAGTTCCTAAATGTCAAGCAGTGATACCAATCCAATAGGAAGTGGTGGATTATCAAGTACCTACCATTCAGGTTGAGTATGCAGGTAGTAAGTATGATGATCATCTGTTGGGTGGAGGTTTAGGAGTTAATATACTTCCTGAACATACATATTTGGAAAATAAGCAAGAAGAGTTATTGCTAGCCCCATTTTAGGTTCGGATGGTAGACCAAAGGAGGTTACAACCTTTGGGTATTCTTAGAAATAAAAAAATTCGAGTAGCTGGCCTAAAGTTTAGGGTCAGTTTTGTGGTGTTGAGAATGTTAGAGATTGGGGATTCTTATACAATGATTTTGGGGAGTCTGTGGTTTAGATTGGCTAAAATCAAGCAGGATTGGGAAAATGATGATGTGTGTATTCCAAGAGGACTCAAGGAAATCAAGTTATCTACAATGAATAAGGTTATTTTGAAGAGTTCATCTAGACCCTTTGTGGCCCAAACTATTAACTTTGTAGATGAAGTAGAGGATGAGGAGGAGGAATTATATCTTCAATCAAATGAGATAGATGTTGATGGTATTATACAAGGGTATCAAGAGCAACCCAATATGGATGGAGATGTATTTCTAGAGTAGCAACCTGTTGAAACTGTAGGTCAAAATCAACATGCACAGCAATCATAAGGTTTCCCTGAAGATCAAGAGCATCTTGAATTTTAGAACAGGTTAGGGCATGAAAGAAATAAATTAATTCAGGATCGAGACACTGCTCATCCTGAAGTTTTGCAGCAACAAATACTTGATAAATGAGAGTGGAATTTTGGTGCCGAGAAGTGCTTAAAAATAGCTAAAAATTATGAATATCAAGGAAAAAATATTCAACGTCGAAGGCGGCGGCTCGATCTAGGATGATTTTAAGCGCCAAAGTGCTTTAAAGGCACCCGAGTGACACTTGTTGATTTTTCATAATTTTTCAGATAGTCATGCGGGTTGACACGAGTTACCAGCCAATGCGGGATGCCAAGCCAGATGCCCAGGATTTTTCAAAGCTCAATTCCGAGTCGAGACGGGGAAATGGCCAAGAATTGGTCAAGATTTGAAAGAGTGGCCACAACATGGACCAAAGGGGGGGTGCCCTTTGGGGGAATTTTAACCCCCCAACCAAAAGGCATGCATTTTGAAGAATCGTGGAGAGAGAGAGATGAAGGAAACATGAGGAAACATGGCACCGAAATTTGCGCTAGGAAGAGAGAGAGGCATCATGCCTGCTCAATATAACCCATACAATCGATCATGGGGCTGATCTTCCCTCTCTTGGCTGATCTTATTGCCTGTCTTCACCCGTCCAATGGTGGCCTGAATGCAGAGATGGAAATCTAGTCTTTCTCTCTCCTCCCTCTCTCTCCTTTAAAGGCAGATTCATGTGGTGAAGAAGAAGAAGAAGAAGAATGGATGACGGATGCTTGTCCAATGAAGACCGGATTGCTCCGTGGTTCAAGAGGAAGGAAGATTGCTGATTGTGGACTGTCATGAGCATTAATGGTGGCTAGAAATCAGTCCTGAGATATGACAAATAAAAATCGGCAACCCGCAAAGAACAGTAATCTCATTTTTACAAAGGAAATTGATGTTTTATGCAATTTGCTTTATGAACATTTGTTCCCATGGGATGATTATGCATTATAATGTTGTTTGCAATGTCTTTCAACTGTTTATGATCAGAAAATCAGAAAGTCATAAGTGTTCTGGATGAAATTAGTAGTGTAAAACTCGTAAAACACGCGAAATATGGAAAAATTGGGTGTTTTTGAGATTTAAATGGAAAATATAATAAGACACACCAACTAAACTTGTGTTTTTGTTGCAAATGAACCTAAGGGCCACAACCCACAACTCATTTTGTATTTTTAGTCATTTAGTATTGCAAAAAATACAATAAAAATAGGAAAAATAGAGAAAAATAGAGGAAAAATAAATTTTGAGTGCCGAAAATTATGAAAAAATAAGATTCATGTTTGTGGATGTATGGGGGGTTTGAAGTATGAGGTTTAGCCTTAGTTCAGCCCTACCTTTATGTTTTAGTGAGTTTTTATTGTTTTTTATACAATGAAAACATGGAAATGAACCCGAAACCTATGCACCATGCACAGCCTAAACAGGTGAGGGGGTAGAGTGTATAAAAGGTGTTTAAATGCTGAATGAAATGATGAAAAGCTTGTTGGTTTTTATGCATACCATTTAGGTTGGTCGATAATTTAAAATTAAGGACCTAGTAGCACGAGGGCTTCTCGGTGCTAGGTTCATGCAACACCGCATACGAGCAATAGTCAAAATCATTGAAAGAAATGTTTTCCACATGTGCACAAATGCTTATTTTCTTAATTGTTTGAGCACGTGGACATTCACAATTTGCATGAAGCATGAAATTTAAAAGGTATCAGACAATACCTCCTGGATGCATGGCAATTGCTTTCTAGAGGAATATGACCAACGTTGAGTGAGTAAGGTTGTTCTAAGATGTAGGCTAGGCGTTGGGTCTAAGGGGAAAGGAAGTGAGGTATGGTATATTCCTGGGTACGATCAATTGGTACCTTGAGTGGAAATGTGTGTGATATTGTGTTATATATGTTTAGCGACGCATCAAGGGGCCAATCCCCAAGGTGTAGGAGAGTCGCAGTGAGGTAGCGGCAGTCAGCCGCGTTGGAGGACCTCCTATGTTTGTGTTTCGTGCTATTGGGCAATGTGCTAGGGACTACCTCTGAGGAGTGTTAATCGGGTTAGAGTTAGACTACGAGACATGATATAAATGCAAGATGTGTTAGGAAGATGATGTATGTGTCATCCATGCTCCTGGCCATGAGGCCGTGGGGTTGTTGAGCGCATGATAGAGGTCCGGCTAGTGCATGAGCCAATGCCGGCCCGTTTTAGGTCCCATCAGTGGTGTGTTTGCCGGGAGCCGCTTAGAAGTGGCGGTCCTTGAATCCTGGTTGTCTAGGGACCAGTTAGTAGTTTATGCCAAAGGATATTGAGATTGATCTGTTATTCATCGATAAGCATCGTCTAGCTGAAATCCAAAAGCAAGAGAGAGACGAAAGAGCTAGGCGACATGCTGAAATTTTTAGGAGGTATTCCCCTAAGCATAGCAGTGTTGAACCCTTACGAGGGATTGGATCTAGTGGTCTTGGTGCCACAAGTAGTAAGTTAGGAGAAGGTGGAAGCCCTAGTGCTCCCCTTCCTTCCATAAGTCAGTTTACATCAAGTGCAAGAGGTGTAACCCCACCGTCCCCTATTCCTAGTGCAAATCCAATTTCCGTCATGGCACAGCCTATTGCAATTCCTGCAGGAACAACGGATTTTCCAGCTCTAGGTTACCCTCTACCCATTTTTAATGGGCTAGTTGAGGAAGATGCGAAACTCCACATCAGGGAGTTTCAAAAGCTGATGTTTAACTGTCGCATCCAAGAAGAAGGACATTTAATGATGTTCTTCAACATGACTCTCAAAGGAAGAGCGGCCATATGGTATCATGGTTTAGAAGTTGGAACCATATTGAATATTGATTCATTTTATGGAGCTTTTTGAAGGGAGTTTGCCCCCGAAAGGGGTGGGCAATATTGGTTGCGTGTACTCAACGTAACCCGCCAAGAACCACACGAGGATATTCGTGCTTATGCAAAGAAAATAAAAGAGGTTTTCCATAAGTTGGACACCTCTATTCCTATCCCCGCAATTGCCCAATTGCAATATTTCCTACATGGTTTGGACTTTAACATCCAGTTGCAGTTGAGTAGTGTCCCCTTGGGGGATATAGATACTGCCATTACACGAGCACAAGAAGTGGAATCCCAACTACAAGCAGCCTATGCCTCTCGAGGCAATTCGAATATGGGTCTAGCATTGGGAAATAATATGGCGACAGCCAATGGCAGTAGTAGCCAAGGGATAGCGATGGCTAATCCTAGTGGGAGAGGGAACATGATGCAGAATGTGCCTTTATTACCAGCTCCCCCTAGCATGTCGATGCCTACGAGCAGTCAAATGGCTCCAAATGGTGGAAGCCAGGCAGTTAATCCTAATACCATGCCTGTGGTTCAACAACCAGTGCCTAATCCAATTGTTAGGCCGATGGAACGACAGGCTAATGATCAAGGCTATGAGTCGAGTGCTTCCAATGTTCTTGGTGAGGTTAAGGACATGATGAAGCATTATACCGATATGATTATGGAGCAGTATCGACAAATAGCCGTTGATGTTAACTTCCTTAAAAAACAACAGAATTTGATAGGAAGTAGATACCCAGATGAGGGTGCACCTTCGAGGTTTAGCTGCAAATGGTGTGGTGGGCAACATTACCCACGAAATTGCCCAAATGTCAAGTGCGACATTTGTGGAAAATCCGACCATTTAGCAGCCACTTGCTGGAGAAGGATTAGTTTCCTCCAGCAAGGTAGTCGGCAACCAGGGCCTGTTAATCATCGTGCGCAAAGAAATGATTCCCAACGAGAAGACGGGCCTAAACAAATACTCCAACGACCAAAGACTATAGTGGAGAAGCTGCCCAGTGGTAGTGGGGTTAGTTTGATTGAGGCTGTGTGCGTTAATGACGCTGAAACCTCTAATCTGTGAGCGGTCCTTACAAGAGGTCAAAAGGGTAGAGAGGCCAACAAGGATAAGCCTGTCGACGAAAACCCTAAACAAGGCGACAAAGGAACGCAAGTTCTGGATCCTGCCATGGAAGGGGGACCTCTGAAGCCCGTGGAGAGTAAAGCCGATGTTAAGAAGGATAAGGAACCACCAAGGAAGAAGGTGAAAGTTAAAAAAGAGGCAATAAATCCGGTTCAGCGACCTAAAGAGTAGATGGTTTGGCGTGAAAAGCGAACTCTATCGAACTATCATGAATTTGATTTGGCGAGCTCTCTTTGTGAAGTCAAGCCGGATGTGAACCTTTTACAGCTTATTAAGCTTTTCCCAGGAGTACGCAAGGAATTTAGAAAGATCCTGCGTACCGGGTATATCGTGGAACCTTTGGGTATTGCACGAGTTGGTGATGACTAGTTTGAGCATGCTGAGAAGCATTGCCCAAGGGTTGCAGCCTATGTCGATGGGATATTAGTAGATTATGCCATTGTCGACACGGGATCATCTGTTAACATTATGAGTTCTCAATTGATGGAAAGGTTGGGTCTTGCAATCCAGAAAGATACCTCCACAATTCTCAGAATGGCAGATGATAGTTTGAGATAGCCGGAAGGCTGCATTACTAAGGTCCATGTCACTATTGCAAATGTAGAGTGCCTGTTGGACTTTAGGGTAATTTGTTTTGCAGGGCGTCCAAGTTACCAAGTATTACTTGGACGACCTTGGATCTTGCAAGCGAACTGCCAAGTGGATATACCCGCCGGTCGACTAATATTCGACAGAGGTGCCCAGCGCATGGTGATTTATGCCTATCCTGAGTCCCCGCAGAGTAAGAGAGCTCCTCTATCTTCTACAGAATTGGAGACATTAGAAGATTTATTCGCCGGTGAGACATCATGGAGTGATGAGTCCAAAGAGGGATCCACCACAAAAGACATCTATCAGATCACTTTGAACGAGCCGATAGAGGCCCAAGATCATATAAGAGATGCAGATGTTATCGAGCTAGACCTTGGCACGCCAAATGATTTGCGGCCAATTAAATTAGGTTCTATGCTCAGTTCAGCAGAAAGGGAGGACTATGTATCCCTAATTCAAGAATTCCGCGATATCTTTGCCTGGAGGTATAATGAGCTGAGAGGCATTCCTCCCAGCTTGGCCATTCATACAATTCCGTTGAAGGAGGGCAGTCGCCCTGTACAACAGAAAGTAAGGCATATGCCTTTTGAATTGAGGGACGGGCTGTTTGAAGAGTTGCAGAAGCTAAGGAAAGCGGGTTTGATTTTTCCTGTGCAACACACAGAATGGTGTTCACCAGTTGTGATCAGGAAGAAGAAAAATAATCAAATCCGATTATGTGTAGATTTTAGGGAGCTGAATAAGCAGATAGTTAAGGACTACTACATGTTGCCATTTATTGACCAGATTTTGGATCAATTAGCGGGTAGGGAGATATATTCATTTATGGATTGCTTTACAGGATACAACCAGATGGCAATTGCAAAAGAGGACAAGTTGAAAAAAACTTTTATTACTGTCTTTGGTACTTTTGCGTACCATGTGATGGCCTGTGGTTTATGCAATGCGCCTGGTTCGTGGCAACGAACAACAGATAAGACATTCGGTGGCATATCCCCTGAAGAGTTGAAGGTGTTTATTGATGACTTAGGGGCGGCCACCGTGAGAGAAAGGCAGTTGATTATTTTGCGAAAATGCTTTGAGCGCTACAGACAATTTTGTATCACTCTAAACCCACGGAAGTGTGTTTTTGACGTACCTTACGGGCTCTTGTTGGGCCATGTGGTTAGTTCAGTAGGAATTGCGATGGATCCCGAGAAGGTCAAAGTCATAGTTGCCATGGGTCCACCACGCACTCGAAAGAAGTTCATAGCTTTCTGCCTTCGGTTGGTTATTACCATAGATTCATAAACGCCTTGGCAGAAAGAACGTTGCTGCTTACAAATCTATTGTCCTTTAGCTGTTTGTTTGTATGGGGTGACCCTTGTAAGGTAGCATTCGAGAATGTGAAGCAGGAGCTAGTAAAAGCTCACGTTTTAAAAGCACCTAAAAGAGGTGAGGTGTTCTATATATTTTCAGCAGCCACCATGCATAGTATCAGCTGCTGCTGCTGTTTAGCCCAAATTTGGGAAGAAAAGTGGTATCATCCGATAGCCTTTGCTAGTCGGAAATTGGGCATTTCAGAGATCAATTATACATACATGGAGAAGTTGTATCTGGCGATGGTCTTTGGGACCAAGAAATTCAGGCATTATATTCTCTATGAGAAAGTTGTGCTTTATACGAAGGTGGAGGGGCTTCGATTATTGATCGTCTAGCGAAGTGGTTAATCACTTTGCAGGAGTTTGATTACGAAATCAGGAGTAAGCCACCAGGGTATTGTGGAATGTCTCGTGGACTTTCGGGAGCCAAAAGAATCTGTGGCTGAAGGTAGTGACATGGAGTTGTTATTTAAAATAGATACGGCATCTATTCCCTCCTGGTATGCTGCAATAACGCATTATTTATCAACAGGAGAGGCTGGATCCAAACTTTCTAAAGCTGAGAGAAGGAAAATTAAGCAGCAGGCATTAAATTTTTCCTCGATCGCAGGTGCACTATATCGGCAAGGGGTTGATGACATCTATCGCCGATGTGTGATGCCTGACGAGGTGCCATTCATTTTGGAAGAGTGCCATGATTCCGCTTGTTACTGAGGTCATTTTGCTGGACGACTTACAGCACAAAAGGCTTTAAGAGCAGGTTACTGGTGGCCTGCCATTTTCCAGGATGCGTTTGCGTATGTTAAGAGATGCGATATTTGTCAACGACATGATAGTCGAGAGAATAGGAAAAGACCACTCACCCCTATTATGGCGATACTTCCATTTGAGAAGTGGGGAATAGACTTTGTGGGTCCTATTACTCCGTCGTCGACTGCGCAAAAGAGGTATATTATTGTAGCAACTGACTACTTCACTAAGTGGTCAGAAGCACGTGCAACAAGGAAAGATGATGCTAAAGAAACTGCTAGTTTCCTTTTAGAGAAGATAATATGCCGTTTTGGTCCACCGAAAGAATTGGTATCGGATCGTGGAACCCATTTCCTGAATAAGGTGATCAAAAGCTTGACAGAGGCTTGGCAAAATCAAGCACAACAAAACGACTCCTTATAATCTACAGGCAAATGGGCAGGTTGAAAGTACCAACAAGCACCTTGTGGGTATCCTATCAAAAGTCGTATTTGAAAAGAAACGTGACTGGGATAAGAAGCTGTATGTGGCGGTATGGGCATATAATACCACGTTCAAGCGAGCCACTGGCCACATGCCGTTCAAACTAGTTTATGGTGAGGAGTGCGTTTTACCCTTAGAAATTGAGTTACCGACCATTATATTTGCAATAAAACATTCTTTGGGTAATGAGGATGCCCTATTAGAGCGATTTACGACCATAGCACACCTTGATGAACTTAAGTTGCAAAGCCTGTTACATCAAGAGGTGGCTAAACGTCACATGAAACAATTGCATGACTTGAAAGCGAAGAAGTATACCTTTAAGAAAGGACAACTGGTTTTATATTATGATGCGCGTAGGGAGCTGTTTCCAGGAAAATTGGAGCCTAAATGGGATGGGCCCTACAAGATTGTTAGGTTAGGGAAGAATAGGTCTACAGCCCTATTAGTTGATCTACAAGGAGTAGAGTTTAAGAATAAGATTAATCTTAATAAGATTAAACCTTATTATTTCTAAGTTTGCTAATACAAAGAAAATGCGTTGCAGGTCCATGCTAGAAATGATCTGAGATACTTGCGGAAGAGCTTAAAGTCGGTTGATGGGTCGGTTAATCCCATATTTGGAGCACCCATATCTGGAGCAAAGATACCATCAGGGGAAACTCATCTGGTGGAGCAAAGGATATAAAGTGATTGAGCAAGAAGACAAAACCTTTGTGTGGGAGATCAAAGTCTTCTGCCATCACTGTTTACGATTGTTGACGAGTATCCCTGTTGAGTCCAATGAAGAAGGTGGGATGGAGCCGTTAGTTCATCCTCTCAATATGTTAAACTTTGATTACCATAATTACGAATAGAGGGGTTTGTGATGGCCGGCTGTGTAAACCCATTATGGACGTATACATTATATTTTGACAGAGCATCCAGGGGCCCTAATAAAAAAGGAAGTGTTGGAGTAGTTGTCAAGATTGTGGGAGAGAAGGAAGGAGTCTCGCTTGAAGCTTTCTTGCTTGCACAATGGGGGAAGACACACAAGGGTGGAGGCTGAAAACAGTTTTTCTCTTCTTAGTTGTGTAAGCCAAAAAGAACTCTCTTACTAAGAAATAGAAGAACCCTATATGGGTCTCAAAACCAAACTCAACTAACTAAGGTGGCATACTAACTGAGCCACGAACTAGAGTAGATAAGGATAGCTATCATATAGCTATTATTCATCGGCGGTGTACCAACCGCATCTGCAACTGACAAGTCGGTGACATAAGTACTCAACAGTCACCCTGGCGTATCACGAGTGGAGCTCGATATCTCAACACTCCCCCTCGAGCTCAATCCCAATTCCTGCACACCAAATAGGTCTCTGAACTTGCGCAACTTCTCTGCGCCCAATGCCTTCGTGAATATGTCAGCTACCTGATCCTCTGTGCTGACATAAACTAGATCAATAAGACCTAGTAAAACCCTCTCTCGCATGTAGTGATAATGCACCTCAATGTGCTTTGTTCTAGCATGATAGACTGGGTTATTTGCCAAGTGTATACTACTCATATTGTAACAATAAATGACAACTGGTCCATCTGTAGACTGATGCATATCATAAAGTAGCTTATGCAACCAAGCTACCTCACATGCAGCCATTGCTCCACCCCTGTACTCAGCCTCTGTGTTGGACAAGGCAACTGTAGGCTGTTTCTTGCTGCTCCAAGTGACTGCAGCACTCTCAAAAGAGAACACATATCCACTGGTAGATCGTCTATCAGAAATACTACCAGCCCAATCAGCATCAGTGTATCCATGCAACTGTATCTGAACCCCAGTCTCATAAAATAGTCCATACTGCAATGTGGACTTCACATACCTGAGTATGCGTCTAGCCGCATCCAAATGTGGTTTCCTTGGAGCCTGCATAAACTGACTTACCAATCCAACAGCATAGCTCAAATCTGGCCTGGTAATAGTCATATAAATCAAACTTCCTACTATGCGTCTGTACATAGTAGGGTCTTCTAGAAGCTCACCTGCATCTGTGCTCAGCTTCACATTTTGCTCCAAAGGAACTGAAATAGGCTTACAGCCTGTCATCCCATATTTGGACAGCATGTCCAATCCATACTGCCTCTGCAAGAGCTGTATCCCACTTGGTGATCTAATCACCTCAATGCCCAAGAAATAACGCAGCTCTCCCAAATCCTTCATCTCAAACTTCTTCTTCAATAGCATTTTCACATGAAGGATATCTTCATCACTGTCACCTGTCATAATCAAATCATCAACATAAATGACAAGTAGCATAATACCTTTCTCCGTTTTTCTCACATAAAGTGAGAAATCTGCCTTGGAAATCTGAAAGCCAATAGTGACAAGATACTGTCCTATCTTGTCAGACCATGCTCTAGGTGCTTGCTTCAAGCCATACAAGGCTTTCTTCAACCTGCAAACAAACTCAGGATAAACAGCATGCACATAACCTGGTGGCTGCTCCATATAGACCTCTTCTTGCAAATCACCATGCAAGAAGGCATTCTTTACATCCATCTGATGTAAAGGCCATCCCTTTGATGCAGCCATAGCAATGACTGCTCTTACAGTTGCCATCCTTGCAACTGGACTGAATGTTTCTTCATAGTCAATGCCATATGTTTGTGCATACCCCTTGACTACTAATCTTGCCTTGTATCTGTTCACAGAACCATCTGCATTGTGCTTCACCTTATAAACCCACTTACAGCCAATTGCATTCTTACCTTTAGGCAAAGGTACTAACTCCCATGTAGCATTTGCTTCCAAGGCATCCATTTCTTCATCCATGGCTTTCTCCCATTTTTCTTTTCCCATGGCTTGCTCAAAAGATGTGGGTTCTGGTTCCTGTATCACTTTGACCATATATACATAGTGAATGGCTGTAAATCCATCATATTTCAGCCTATCCACAGGATACCTAGCTCTCGTAGACCTGCGCAAAGTAGGTTCACTCCCAGGTGCTCTCAAAACATCCCTGGTCTTTCTTACTCCAGGTGTAACAATAGAAGGAATACCCAACTCATCATCAATGCTCTGTTCTGAGCCACTGGATTCACCATCCACATAAAAGTGACCTGCATTCACATCAAACATGGACTGATCAACCTTCTCTTTTCCTTTTCGTGATACCTGCATACCACTATCTGCATTACTTTGAGAAGATTCTCCTGATCTCAATCTGCCTGTCCATGGTGAAGAATGTGAACCACTACTAGAGGACGCTCCAGGTCCACTAATATTTTGTGACTGCTGCTGTGAATTTTGTGCAACATTACCATTTTGTGCATCTACATCATCAATCACATTTACTGGTTTATACCAGCTACTCATCTCATCAAAAACAACATCTCTGCTCACTGTAAACTTACGAGTAGAAGGGTTATAGCATCTATACCCTTTTTGCTGCAGAGAGTAACCAATAAAGATGCACTTCTCAGCTTTTGGATCCAACTTGGATCTCAACTCATCTGGCACATGTACATAGGCAATGCAACCAAAAATTTTCAAATGAGAAATATCTGGTTTCCTACCAGTATACCTCTCCTCTGGAGTCATTCCATGTATTGCTACAGTGGGAGTCCTGTTCATTATGTAGACTGCTGTAGCAACTGCTTCAGCCCAATAAAAAACTGGCAAGTCTTTTTCATTGAGCATGGCACGAGATACCTCTCCAATATGCCTGTTTTTCCTTTCTGCAATTCCATTTTGTTATGGGGTATAACTGCATGAATATTGCTGCTTTATGCCATGCTCCTGCAAGAACTTTGCAAACTCATTTGAGAGGTACTCTCCCCCTCCATCTGACCTTAGGCATTTTATTTGCAGACCTGTTTCTTTTTCAGCCATAGCTTTAAGGGTTTTGAAATGCCCAAAAACTTCACTTTTCTTTTTCATAAAATACACCCAAACTTTTCTGCTATAGTCATCAATAAAAGTGACAAAATAATGACAGCCTCCAAGAGATGCAGCTTTAGTAGTCCACACATCAGAGTGGATTAATTCCAATGGCTTCTCACTCTCTTGAACATGTCTAGGAAATGTTTTCCTTGCCTGTTTTCCAAACTGACAGGCTTCACATACCTTATGCATTTCTGCAACCTTGAATTTTGGCAATCCTGCAACAATATTTTGGGCTTGCATTGATTTAAGTCGCTGTACATTAACATGACCAATGCGTTTATGCCAGATATCAATATCTGCAACTACACCGGTCCCATGTGCAAACATTGCTGCACTCAATTCAGACATGTCTGCATCCAACGTAAACATTCTGCCCTTCTTCTTTCCTTTTGCTATCAAGCGACCTTTATTTTTCATATCCTCAACAAAGCATCCATGAGGATTAAATCTGACCTGCAAGCCCTGCTCAACCATTTGACCGATAGAAACCAGATTCTTGGTGATATTCGGGACATGAAATACATCGGACAGGTATTTCTTTTTCCCATCCTGCATAGACAAAGGAATATTTCCAATCTGCACAATAGGATGTGCAGTATCATCACCAGTCTCCACAAATCCTAGTTTTTCCATTTTCCTTGCATCCTCCATCCATTCTGCATGACCTATCATATGGTTTGATGTACCTGAGTCAACATACCATACATCGTTGCTTTCTTCTGCACTTGTCACAGAATTATTCATGTGCTGCACCATAAACAGATGCTCATTTCTATCATCACCCTGTCTACTAGAGGATGCATAATTTCCTTGTTGCAGTTTTCCATTCATGATGTCATTCTGCTTTTTATAGCAGTCTTTAGCCATATGACCCATTTTACCACAATACTAGCATTCAACATTACTGTTTGCATTTTGGCCTCTTTGCCATCCACCACGACCTCTTTGGCTCCCCCTGCCTCTAGAGTTACCATGTCCTCCTCCATAGGACTGGTTTTCTTGAGTTTGCTGCATATTCTGATTTCTACCACAACCTCCATATCGGCCTCCTCTACCTCTGCCTCTACCTCTTCCAACATTTGAGTAGAAGACAACTTCTTTTGAAGTTCCTCCTGAAGAAGATGCACCACCATTTCTTTGCTCCTCAGAAATTAGAAGAGCAATCAGCTCCTCAAAATCAAGAAATCTTTCACGAACTGAAATGGATGTCCGAAACTGTGCATAATCCTTTCCTAGACCATTCAAGGTCACAAAAACTAAATCATCATCTTCCATTGGTGACCTAATGGAAGCAAGTGCATCTGCAATCTTCTTCACCTTCATGTGGTAGTCGTTGATGCTCATATTTTCTCTTTGCACATTGTGCAACTCTTGCTTGAGTTGCATTTTCCTGGCTTGTGTATTTGTGCTATACATTTTTGACAAAGTATCCCATGCCTCCTTTGGCGTACTTGCATCCTGAATATGCACAATCATAGAGTCTGAAATGCTGATAGACAGCCAATACATAACTTTCCTGGCTCTCTCATGCCATGCTTTAAATGCCTGCATTTGCTGTTGATTGGGAACATCAGGAAGAACTGGTTCTTCTTCATTTCCTGCAACAAATTCCCAATATCCTTTTCCCATAAGGAAATTCGTCATTCTAAACTTCCATGCTTGGAAGTTGTTCTTGTCAAGCTTTTCAGTGACAATCTGTGAAAGAGAATCAGATGCCATTACAGAACACTGCAAAAAATTCTGTCACTACAAAAAACACAGCTTCACCCTCACAAGGGAAAATCTGCAAAACTGGCGAAAGTGGTATTTGACCACACAGTCACTTCCTAGTGACGATTTTGCATCAACAGGCAACAGGGATGATTCTGTAACTCCCAATGTCTCTACGCACAAGCATACGATGCAATTTCTACAGTAACTTTTCACCGACCTGTAGAACAATGGCTGCATAGCATAAAACTGGGCCTTTTTCTGAGTGCGTGCAGAGAACTTCCGCCTCCAAAATAGGCCCCGAGATGGCCTCAAATAAAAAAAACAAGGTCGCCGAGGGCTTCTTGCACAATGGGGGAAGACACACAAGGGTGGAGACTGAAAACGATTTTTCTCTTCTTAGTTGTGTAAGCCAAAAAGAACTCTCTTACTAAGAAATAGAAGAACCCTATATGGGTCTCAAAACCAAACTCAACTAACTAAGGTGGCATACTAACTGAGCCACAAACTAGAGTAGATAACGATAGCTATCATGTAGCTATTATTCATCGGCAGTGTACCAACTGCATCTGCAACTGACAAGTCGGTGACATAAGTACTCAACGGTCACCCTGGCGTATCACGAGTGGAGCTCGATATCTCAACAGTAGTAATCCGAGATCCCCGACGTAGAGTGACGATGAAGTTAGCTGCTTATCTCGGGGTAGGATTCACTAACAATATGGCGGAGTATAAAGCCTTGATTATGGGACTGCATATTGCCAAGCAAGGTGGTATTTGTCGATTGTTAGTAAAAGGGGATTCCCAGTTGATCCTGAATCAGCTAGATGGGACATACACAGTGCGGAATCCCATTCTTTATATGTATCATCGTACTTCGATGACCCTACTTGAGGAGTTTGAAAGAGTGTCTTTTCAGCTGATTCCACGTTACTGGATTCAGTTTGTGGATTCATTAGCAAATCTTACTTATGAGGAAGGCCTCTTCTTCAATTGTGGTCCTAGTTTAGATATTGTTATCAATGATGAAACAGGACCCGGTCGCTTGTGGGGTATGTTATCAGAACATGCAATATATGGCAGACGATGGTTGATATGGGTGATGCAAAGAGTGGCCGAGACCAATCTACCATTATTATTTGGGACCCATACGTTGATTAGACAACATATTATGCATATGCCTCACTACAAGATATAGACCTTATACTGACATTTAAAGCGACGAAAATACAAACAACAAAATTTGCCCCCGTCGTCGCAAAAAGCGTCGTTATTGATGACGCCATAGAAACGTCACTATTGGCATCACTATATGCGTCGCTATATGTATCGCATTTGCGACGCATATAGCGACGCAACCAGTAAATTTGTGACGCACATAGCGAGGCCAATAGCGATGCAAGTAGTAAATTTGCGATGCAAATAGCGACGGTAACAGGGAAAAAATAATTTTGTGGCAAGGCAGTAAGCTGCCCTTACTGCCCTGCCACATATAGCATTGTGTGTTGTATGAGAGCCATACAAAATAGTTTCTGCACTACTGCATATAAAGCGCTTGCAAACAAAAAGAATGTATATTGAAATCATAAAACTGATACATGAAATAAATACATGATCGCATAAAATGCGATTGGTACAATCATGAAAGGATATCACTAATACATAGAAAATGTCTACATAGATCAGGAAACTAAAAACTAAAGATGTGTGAGCTCCAAGGATCCAAGGGCGAGCTATAAATCCTCGTCCCCCGAAAGCTTGTCCCACCGCAAAGGAGCATCGAACGGATTCTGCAGAAAAAGAAACAACATATCAATCCACCATACAATAATGCATTCAAATATCTCATGGTAACTACAGACAAGAAAGATGAGTGACTTACAGGGCCGCCGCGTCTATACAATCGGTCGATCAATGCATTGAGACCATGCCTCTCTGCATATCGAGTCTCAAGGCCTTGCGGATCGCGATTTGTAATGGAGTGCTGCAAAGAAAACAAAATACTAACTGTTAGAAACATGATTGTCAGTACAAAGAATATTTCAAAAAAACAAACAAGCAAAACAAAAGAGAAACTTACAAAGTCCTCCAAATATGTCCTGTGGCCGCCACTCCCAAGATGATGGACCACTTCGGCCTCAAGTCGTGCCCTCATCGCCTTTTGCTGCTGACTCCAACGTCCTGGTGAATCTGTAGCCTCCTCCCTCATTCGGCACCAATCATCTGCATCTAACCACTCGAGCTTTGCAGCCCCACTCTTGATTGCCTTACGTGTGTCGGATCGTCTATGTGACATGTATGCACGCATGCAATCCATCATCCAGCCCGTAGAGAATCTATCTACTGCGACTGGCACCGGAAACTCCTCGTGCAAGGATGCTACTATGTAGTCCTTGCTCCCATCCGGTATGTTCTTCCAATGATCCAGGAAGTTGTGCCGAAAAACTTGTTGGCACAACTCTCTCATGCGAGCTATCACCCTCCTCCCCTCATCATTCATGATGATGGCTCCTGACCTACTATCAACCAGGTATCCATAACCCCTAGGAGTCTGCCTAAGATGTGTCCTCTCCCATCTCCGTCCACACTCCTGGGCATATCCAGGAGACCCCTCTACATCCGATGTACCGACGTGGGTAACCTCTCTCGGAGTGGCACTCAAAGGGGTGCCACCAAAGGGGGTGCCACCAAAAGGGGTGCCACCTCTGCTGACGGCTACACAAAAGCCAGAGTAACTGGAGTAGACGTCCCCACAGGTGTGACAAATCCTGGAGGTGACGCAGCTCCAGCTGAATGACGAGACAGAGACACCACATCCGTGTCTCCACAGCAGCACCCCCTGATCTCGATGCAGTCCCTCCCTCTGGCCCAAGTCGTGAGCGTCAAGATCGTCTGCTCGAAACTGAAGCATCTGATCGCGCTGAAGCAGATCTAGCAGAGCGCCCTCACGAAGAACGAGACAGCTCGTGGTCTGCCATCTCTCTGAATCTTGCAAGCTGGTCTGGAGACATGCGTGCCATCATGTCCTGAAACTCCTCATCGCTCATCCCTCGACTCATCCTGAAAATGTCACCTGCACATATAAAAAATGGTGTTAGAATATCAATTTAAACTATACAAAGCACAGTAATATAAATCATTTTTGAAAAATCCCTCTTAAAATGCATATCTTATGTACCTTTATGAAAGATCTAAACAACGAATTGAGTAATACAATTCTCCAAGAATGAAGTATTCTATGGTCCCATGTTAATCTCCTGACACAACTCTGCATACACTGGAAGGTCGATAGACATGTCACCACAAAAGAACGAGTCTGCCTCGTTCTCAAAAAATTCTTGGACTACTGTATTTCCATCATTGTTAGCCGATGCGGGCTCCAAGATTGCGGTGGCCTCCACCCCTTGTAATATCGACCCCTCTATTTGCATATTATCTTCATCTATGCCCGGAACATCGCTTTGATCATATACTCTCGCACTTCGAGGAGTTGAAGGTATAACATACCACCATCGAGGTTGTCGGGAGTTTGGATAGAAGATTACCTATTCACAATGTCAAGAATCGCGTGGTGGAGGGGGTTGCTCAAGATGCTGCGCCGAACACACACAGAATGCACAAGGAGAAGCTCACTCAAGAGACAAGAAGAGAGATGGAGGCCAATACGTTTTCTTGCTGATTTTTTCTTCTTCTTCCACACACTTTACAATGTACACAAAGTATAGATAAGATACAACATAAAAGGAAAGTGGCCTACTAAGTCAAACAATGCATAACTGACTACACTAGTCGACTGGCGCTATAACTATGCCAGCTGTAAATAGGTGTAACAACCTGAATATAATAAGTAATGAGTCAGTGGCCATGTGAGAGTCATAATGACCACCGATGTGCTAAGTGTAGACGTGTGGACCCATCTAACCAGGCGGTCCATCATCCATGTCCACATGTGTTGAGCTTGCCATCTCAACACTCCCCCTCAAGCTCAACTGTATCTCTGCAACTCCAAGTAAGCTTCGAAACTTTTGAAGCTTCTCTGTACCCAATGCCTTCGTGAAGATATCAGCTATCTGATCCTGTGTGCTGACATACACCAAGTCAATCTCACCTGCTAGTACCTTCTCTCTCACAAAGTGGTAGTGTACCTCAATATGTTTTGTCCTGGCATGGAACACAGGGTTCCTAGCCAACTGTATACTGCTCATGTTGTCACAATAAATGACAACTGGACCTTCCACCTGCACATCCAAATCAGCCAGTAACTTTTGCAGCCATACTACCTCACATGCTGCAACAGCAGCACCTCTATACTCAGCCTCTGTACTCGACAAAGCAACTGTAGATTGCTTTTTGCTGCTCCAAGCAATTGCTGCACTACCAAGAGAGAACATGTATCCGCTGGTAGATCGTCTATCAGACATACTACCAGCCCAATCTGCATCTGTGTATCCAAACACCTGTACGTCTGTACCTGCCTCATAGAAAAGCCCATAATGTAATGTGGACTTCACATATCTCAATATGCGTCTCACTGCATCCAAATGTGGCTTTCTAGGTACTTGCATAAACTGACTCACAAGACCAACAGCATAGCTCAAGTCTGGCCTTGTAATGGTCATGTAGATCAAACTCCCCACTATCCTCCTGAACATAGTAGGGTCTTCTATCTCATCCCCAACATCAGCACTCAGCTTTACATTCTGCTCCAACGGGACTGAAAGTGGTTTGCATGCAGTCATACCATACTTGGACAACATATCCAAGCCATACTGTCTTTGGAACAGCCATATACCATCATCACATCTGATCACCTCAATGCCAAGGAAGTACCTTAGCTCACCTAAATCCTTCATCTCAAACTTCATCTTCAAATAGCCCTTGACTTCAGCAATCCCACTATCACTATCACCTGTAATAATCAAGTCATCCACATAGATGACTATGATGACCAAACCTGCATCTCCCTTTCTCACATAAAGTGAGTGATCAGCATCAGAAACATAAAAGCCAATATTGACAAGATACTCTCTGATCTTGTCAGACCATGCTCTTGGTGCTTGCTTGAGCCCATAGAGTGCCTTCTTCAACCTGCACACATACGTGGGATGCTCTAAATCTTCATAACCTGCTGGCTGATCCATATACACTTCTTCCTGCAAATCACCATGCAAGAAGGCATTCTTTACATCCATTTGCTGCAACCTCCAACCTTTGGCTGCTGCCAAAGCAATCACACATCTGACAGTTGCCATCCTAGCAACTGGACTGAAGGTTTCATCATAATCTATGCCATATGTTTGGGCATAGCCTTTTGCAACCAGCCTAGCTTTGTACCTGCTAATAGAACCATCTGCATTGTGCTTAATCTTATAAACCCACTTACAACCAATAGCTTTCTTTCCCTTTGGCAATGATACTAGATCCCAAGTCTTATTAGCCTCTAATGCAGCCATCTCCTCATCCATTGCTGCATCCCAATGAGCATGACCAACAGCCTCCTCAAAACATGTGGGCTCAACATCCTCAACTAGTTTCACCATATAAGCATAATGGTGAGCTGCATAACCCTCAAAACCAAATCTTTTAACAGGGTATCTCACCCTGCTAGACTTGCGTACCACTGGATCACTCAATGGAGTCTTTGCATTAACACGTGCTCTCTGCACACCTGGAGTCCTCACTGAAGGAATGCCAAGCTCATCATCCAAGCTCTCTGAGCCACTGGAGTCTCCATCAAGAACTGCATCAATGCCTTCTGACACTTTATTCTTTCCTTTGTCTTTACCTGTAGTGCTACTAGATGCACTCGAAGATGTAGAGGTACTCCTTAGTCTCCCAGACCAAGGACTACCAGATGATGTCTCTGGTCCACTAAGAGTCCGTGATTCTTGCCTTTCAGCCTGCACATGAGTGTCATGATCATCATCAACATCCAATGCATCACCACTAGATGCATACCAACTGCTCATTTCATCAAAGATGACATCCCTGCTCACTCTGAACTTACATGTGACAGGGTTGTAACAGCGATACCCTTTTTGCTCTAAGGAGTATCCAATAAAGATACACTTTTCAGCCTTTGGATCCAGTTTCTTCCGCAACTCATCTGGTACATGAACATACGCAATGCAGCCAAACACTTTCAAGTGTGAAACATCAGGCTTCTTACCTGTAAAACATTCTTCGGGGGTCATACCATGAACTGCAGCTGTGGGAGTTCTGTTCATAATATAAACAGCAGTATGAACAGCCTCAGACCAAAAATGCTTAGGCATATTCTTTTCAGCCATCAAGGCGCGTGCAACTTCTGCAATATGCCTGTTTTTCCTTTCTGCAACCCCATTTTGCTGTGGGGTATACCTGCATGTGAACTGTCTCTTTATCCCGTGAGACCTCAGAAAATCACTGAACTCATTTGAGAGGTACTCTCCCCCTCCATCTGACCTCAGGCACTTTACTTTCAAGCCTGTTTCTCTTTCAACTGCAGCCTTGAAAGTTCTAAAGTGCTCAAAAGCTTCACTCTTTTCCTTCATAAAATATACCCACAGCTTTCTAGAACAATTATCAATGAATGTAACAAAGTATGAACTGCCTCCAAGAGATACATTTTGTGTAGGCCCCCAAATGTCTGTATGCACAACATCAAGAATATTTCTGCTTACATCTCTGTCATGTGAAAAGGGTTGTCTTGCCTGCTTACCAAACTGACATGCTTCACATACCTTCTGAAATTCTGCAACTTTAAATGTAGGCAAACCTGTAACCAACCCTTTGGACTGCATTAATTTCAGCCTTTGTACATTTGCATGTCCAATGCGTTTGTGCCAAATTTCAATGTCTGCAACAACACCTTTTCCTTTGGCATACATAGCCGCATTCATAGTAGGAATTCCAGCATCTAGAGTGAACATACGTCCAACTCTACTTCCCTTTGCTACCAACCTGCACTTGTCATTGAAGTCTTCTACAAAGCAGCCCTTTGCATTAAATCTGACTTGCAGCCCTTGCTCTACCATTTGACCGACTGACACCAAGTTCTTTGTAATAGATGGTACATGTAATACATCTGAAAGACTCTTTGTCTTACCATCATGCAAGGACAAGGGAACTTTTCCAATGTGTGAAATTGGGTGGCATGAGTCATCACCCGTCTGCACATAACCTGCATTCTGCAAATCCTGCATCTCTCCAAACCATTCTGCATGGCTGGTCATATGATTAGATGCACCTGAATCAACATACCAAACATCTTCATGTGTTCCCTTTCCTGTAACAGCATTCAGCATATGCTGCATAACGAACAAACGTTCATTTTTGTCTTCATTCTGTCGTGAAGACGATGCATAGTTTCCTTGCTGCAACTTACCACTGCGGATATCATCTCTCTTAGCATAACATTGGGCTGCAATATGACCTGTTTTGCCACAGTAGTGGCACACAATACCAGAGTTGTTAGAACCTCTGTTCTGCCATCCACCTCTTCCTCTAAAGCTCCCCCTGCCTCTAAAGTTACCACGACCTCCTGAAACCTGCATATCGCCAAATTGCTGATTCAATCTGTTTTGCTGGTTTGTCACTACCACGTCCTATACCACGGCCTCTTGAAGAGAACCTGCCACGTCCCCTTCCAGAACTGGAGTAGAAAGCTTGGACATGTTCACCACTTCTTTCAGATGTCTCACTCTGCATGTTGATCTCTTCAGTGATCATAAGGGAGACCAATTCATCGAAATCTGGAAATGGCTTTCTGACATATACGGAAGTTACAAAAGACTTCCAAGCCTTTTCATTGTTAAGTCCACCCAAGGTAGACGACACCAAATCATCATCATCGGGCATTGCATCAATCGCTGCCAATGCATCTGCAATGCTTCTTACTTTCAGTGCATACTCATTGATAGACATCTTCCCTTTCTTCAATGTATTCAACTCTTGCTTGAGTTGAATCTTTCGTACCTTTGTATTTACAGAAAACATACTTTCAAGTATGGTCCAAGCTGCATATGCATTCTCTGCATTTCTAATGTGTCCCAGCATGTTATTGTCAATTACTGCAGACAACCAATACATGACCTTCTTGTCTTTTGCATTCCATTCCTTTCGTGCCTTTGTCTCTTCTACAGTTGGAGGATCACTCACCTCCGGCTCCTTTTCTTCACCTGAAACGAACTCGTAGAGGCCTTTTCCAATAAGGAAGTTCGTGACACGAAACTTCCATGATGGGTAGTTGTTCTTGTCGAGCTTCTCAATGATGGGGCTTCCACTGTTCTCTGCCATTATCACAAAACTAATACCAAACAGCAAGCAAGTCTTCTGCAACCCTTGACCTGTAGTGCACAGCAATACACCAGACAGCCTTTTTTACTGTCTACTCAACAATACATGCAATCTGCAACCAGTTTGCAGATAAACCTTGTGTTTACTCACTGATAAACACCTTTGAACTTACAGATCTGAAATCTGTAACCTGCGCACCCACGTTCGGTCAATACAGTCGAAGTCACAGTGTACCCCGAAACTGTTGTCCGCAACCTTGCGGCTCTAAAACGGGCCCTGAAACGGCCTCAAATGCCCAAAATCTCTGTGGGTAAGCCCTAAAGGGCTTATTTGCAGAATACACAGCGCTCTTCACGCACACCAAATCTCACTGCAATCTGAGATTTTTGCTCTGCCCTGCTTCCGGTGCCTCCACAGGCACTATCCAAGAGAAGGAGTGGAAGAATGGGAGAGATTCTTACCCGTAGCTTGCTTGCTCGAACCTTGCTTCTTCTCCTTCACTTCAACCTTCGAAATCAGCCTCTCTCAATGGCGCGGCTCTGATACCATGTCAAGAATCGCGTGGTGGAGGGGGTTGCTCAAGATGCTGCGCCGAACACACACAGAATGCACAAGGAGAAGCTCACTCAAGAGACAAGAAGAGAGATGGAGGCCAAAACGTTTTCTTGCTGATTTTTTCTTCTTCTTCCACACACTTTACAATGTACACAAAGTATAGATAAGATACAACATAAAAGGAAAGTGGCCTACTAAGTCAAACAATGCATAACTGACTACACTAGTCGACTGGCGCTATAACTATGCCAGCTGTAAATAGGTGTAACAACCTGAATATAATAAGTAATGAGTCAGTGGCCATGTGAGAGTCATAATGACCACCGATGTGCTAAGTGTAGACGTGTGGACCCATCTAACCAGGCGGTCCATCATCCATGTCCACATGTGTTGAGCTTGCCATCTCAACACATAAACATGTACAAAGCGAGTTCAAACCATTGTGACATAAACCATGTCGTATTACAATTAGCAAGCAAATGACTCTATGCACCTATTCACAATGGGCTGGCAACACAAAGGTGTCACGCAAATCTGTCCATTTTTTTTCGGAATCTATTTTGAGAAATCCAGATGGACCTCATCGAACTGTTGCTCCAGCTCCTCCAAGTACCACTTTGAACCACTGCACATCAAATAGTATCATGGAGAAGCTACGGTAATCCATCGTAATAATACTTTGCAAGTTCCCAAAATACTCCTTCTCATCCACAACCATGTTCGGATCCATTGCTCATCGCCGGCTCTCTTGCTCAAACCTTGCCATGACACCACAGTTCATTGTGGAGCGCATTTTGTCAATACGCTCCAAGCGAAAATGCCGTCCGCGCGACCACGCTGCACTATATATTTTGTACTGTACATTGAAACACTCAAATTAGATGTCGCATATAAAATTTAGATACGACATATTCTAAACCCCTCATCACCTTTGGACTACATCCCCTCGAGAACTCCCACTCCTCCATTGAGACCTCTGTCCCTTCGCTAGATGCTGCGATCAAGACTCCATGCAACCATCGTGTTGACATAAACCACGGCATCTCCTCCATGCCTTCGGGATATCAAATCGGTCGATGACGCGTACTGCGTCGGAATTCAGCTCACGCTTCCTCTCGATCTTGCCTTGCAATCTGGTACTTGGCGAGCCACGTCTCCATGGAGGCATGGTGCAACATACAAAAGTGATTCACATTCTCTTCCATTGAGGCATCCATTCTTTTTTCTACCCCATTTCTAACCACCACATCTCCAGTCAGTCTATCATCGTCCTTCAGCGTCCATAGCATTTCATTGTCTGGTTCCACTGTTGGTAGCCATTGTGGGATATGCACTAACGCCTCTAACACCAACCAATCTTCCGCCATGCTACCTTCTGGAGGAGCTCGTTGTCGCACAAAGCCTTTCAGGGTTTTCATGAAGCGCTCCAGGAAGAACATCCATCGCGTATGGACAGGTCCAACAATCTCCACTTCGTCCACAAGATGCACAAGAAGGTGAACTTGTATTGTGAGTATGCTAGTGGGCAGGTATTTCTCAAAGAGACAGACCGTCTCCACTGCTCCCCGCCTTGCGGATTCAATAGAGGATGTCTTAATCTCTTTCTGTGAGATCCATTGCACCAAATTCGACAACTTGTAAATGGCCCCGCGAATTTCTGGAGTAAGGCATCCTGCGATCGCGATCGGTAGGACAAACTGCTACAAATGAGAAAGCATTATGAATAATGGCCACTTTTCAAATTGCAAAATGCCCATGCTAATTACAATCCATTCTGTTCACAAACCTGACATATCTTATGCCAATCATGGGATTTTAGCCCCGACAATTGGTCATCTTTAGAAAATGCGGACCTGAGAGAATGCATCATACCCATCGGAGTGCGGATAGACTTGATTACTTGCTTCACAATGCACTCTTCTTTGGTGGACAAAACCCAAGGAGCGCGAGGAAGCTGCACTCCCCCTTCAGCACTCGACTGCGGCCAAAGCGCCTCCATCTTACCTACCTCCTTCAAATCCATTTGTGACCCTATAGTGTCTCTCTTTCCTGTGATGTGGTCCCATAGCAAGCTGCCCACATTCTTGAAAATATGCATGGGATCCAACAAGTGGTTGACCTGTAAGTAGGTCCAATATGGCAACTCATAGAAAACTGAGAACCGTCACATTCCATTTGGATGTGATTTCGGGTTTACCATTTTCAGCTCGTACCAGCTTGCAGCGTTCATACGTGTTGGAGGTCGTCCAAGAAAACCTTCCCTGAGTTCATGATCCTCCGTCAAGAAAGCGGCGTGTCCTTGATATACCATCTTCTTCATGGTTCATGACCTTCGGGAGTCTAACTGTGGCCCACACAATGGACATGCATGATAACCTGAGGTAACCAGACCTGTAAGACGCGACCTAGTGAATACTTGATTGAATGAAATAAAATATAGATATTACCAGCGAGAACGGAGGTCTGCTCACCTGAGCACTCTCCCAATCCCGAAAAGTCATGCATCGTCCACATGAGAATGGCTCGAATGTTGGCTGACCGCCGCCGACCATCGCACCTGCTCATATCTTGCACAGTGACCCCCTCCTCCCACAAAATCTTAAGCTCATCGACTAATGGACGAAGATACACGTCCATATTTTTTACTTTGTAGCGGCGCGGGACGAGCAAGCTAAGGATGAGATGTCCTTTCTTCGTAGAAAGCCATGGAGGGATGTTGTAGTTGACAAGCACTATAGGCCACACACTGTAAGAAGTCAAGTGAAGACCGAATGGGTTCACACCATCCATGGTGAGACCGAGCCGAAGATTCCTTGGCTCTCGCGCAAAGCCTGGGAAGGTAGAGTCAATGTGGCTCCATGCACGCGAATCCACTGATATTCGTTGAACTCCATCCGTGGACCTATTCTGCACATGCCACGTTGTCAAGCTTGCCATGCCAGACGTGCGAAACATGTGGTTTATGCGGGGGATGAGCGGAAAGTGTCTAAGAACTTTTTGAGGGATGGTTTGCCCTTGCAAGTCCTGTCGATACCTGTGAGCACCACACTTTGGACATGTCTCCATAGTCTCGTATTCATCTCGAAACAGTATGCAGTCGTTGATACATGCATGGATGTTATTGTAGTCCATGCCAAGCTTCCGTAAAACATGTCGTGCATCATCACGAGACTCAGGCATGGTATTTGCAGGTGGTAATATATGATATTTTAATAACCTGAAAAAAATCATAAAACACCTTGAAAAAGCACAAATGTTTACAATAATACTGTAAAAAAAAAATCAATGAAGCCTATGTGCAAGGTACCTGAATAACTCAGTCACACTCGTATCACTCCAACCATATTTTGCTTGCACACTTAAGAGTGCAAGCAATGTCTTCAACCAAGATACTCGGCACCCATCATATAATGGTATGGATGCTTCCTCTCTAAGCGGGTCAGATGTCTCAACATCCATGGGAATCAATGCATCGATCATTGCCTCCATCTCAAGCTCCAAGATTGTAGGTAGGTCGGGAAGGTTGTCTGTCTCCTCTGGCATTGACGATATAGATGGGCCTTGCGACTGGTGGATTGGCTCCTGCAATCCATCCATCGCATGTCCACGAACTCTTCTAATTGGCCGCAAAGGGTGCACTCCCCCTTGGGTTGAGACATCACCCCCTGGATAGAAAATTTGCCAACAAGACCCAATCTTATTGTGTATGGTTTTCAATTAGCTTGCGAGTATAATGCATGATTAATATTAACTTCAAATTACCGTTTGCTGAAAATCCGCAATCGCCTGATCAATGATCTCAGATTGAAACTCGCCAAATTGTCGTACGTGTTCTATAGACAATCGGCATTTTCGTCTAATTGCCAACTTGCATTGAGAGCAAGGACATGGGACATGTTGATTAAGATATGTCTCGCGATCTTGAACAATAAGACCTTCTTCGTTTTCCATCTTATCTACATTATAGCAAACGAGGCTTAAATGGATAGCTTTATGGAGATGTATGTCAAGTTGCAAGTTGACCATAAATCTTGCATTGTACATAGTAGTTGAGAGATTTTTTGATGTTATATCTCGGCCTCGTATCATGCTCAAGGATTTGTTTGTCCCGGTAGATAATTATTCGTTATTGTAAAAAACTACACTAGAGGGCTTTGAGTATAAGTAATCCATTTATGAGCATCATTGAGGATCTCTTAGTCTAATAATAAATCACTCTCAACAAAAAGCATCTTAGAAATGTGGTTTTTTTGTCCTAGGATCGCGTATTAAAATTAATGCAATCTATGAAATTTATCAACTATAGTAATAAAATTTATTTCAATCAATTCTACTCATAGTCATAAGACCTGAGAGAAAATATCATATACTCAATTTAAGGGATTCTTCTTCTATAACAATACTTTTGGGTTCATTTTGATGAAGTACCGTAATGACCATTAGCTAGGGTATCATTTTCTTTTAGTCCTTCCGTTGACTAGTTGGCATGATTTCTAATTTGTTATGCCTATAAAGTTAATACAAAAACAATGAATTATGCATATCACAATTAGATCCCCTACTTGGACATTATGAACGACATGACCAATTTTAAGCCATCTTAAAGAGTCACCAATGTACGTGGCCCATGGCAAAGCACATTGCATACCATTATTGATAAGTCTATTGTCGTGCATGAGTTGATGTAATGGTACCCATAAAAAAAGTAAAGTGGATACCATTACCATAATCATGGATATGCTATCATTCCAATATATGTTATCTTTATCTTTCTTTCCCTCTCCCTCCCTCTCTTTCTCCTTCTCTCGTATTTCCTCTCCCTCTCACAATATATCTTAACACTCTCCAAAAGCAAAAGGGAGAGGGAGAGAGAGAATGCACTCTCCCTCCCTCTCCCTCTCCCTCTCCCTCTCACTCTCTTTCTCTTTCTCTCCCTCTCTCATTTCCTTCCCCTCCCTCTCCCTCTCTTTATCTCCCTCTCTCTCCCTCTCCCTCTCTTTCTCTCTTTCTCTCTCATTTCCTCTCCTAAACAAGCAAAAAAGAAAGTGATTCAAACATTAAACAAGCAAGAGGGAGAGTGAGAGAGAGAATGCACTCTCCCTCCCTCTTCCTCTCCCTCTCCCTCTCTTTCTCTTTCTCTCCCTCTCTCATTTCCTTCCCCTCCCTCTCCCTCTCCCTCTCTTTCTCTCCCTCTCTTTCTCTCTTTCTCTCTCATTTCCTAAACAAGCAAAAAATAAAGTGATTTAAACATTAAACAAGCAAAAGGGAGAGGGAGAGAGACAATGCACTCTCCCTCTCTTTCTCTTTCTCTCCCTCTCTCATTTCCTTCCCCTCCCTCTCCCTCTCCCTCTCTTTCTCTCCCTCTCTTTCTCTCTCATTTCCTCTCCTAAACAAGCAAAAAATAAAGTGACTTAAACATTAAACAAGCAAAAGGGAGAGGGAGAGAGAGAATGCACTCTCCCTCCCTCTCCCTCTCTTTCTCTTTCTCTTTCTCTTTCTCTTTCTCTTTCTCTTTCTCTCTCTCCCCCTCCCTCTCCCTCTCCCTCTCCCTCTCCCTCTCCCTCTCCCTCTCTTTCTCTCTTACTCTCTTGTTTCCTCTCCTAAACAAGCAAAAAAGAAAGTGATTTAAACATTAAACAAGCAAAAGAGAGAGGGAGAGAGAGAATGCACTCTCCCTCTCCCTCCCTCTCCCTCTCTTTCTCTTTCTCTTTCTCTCCCTCTCTCTCTCCCTCTCCCTCTCTTTCTCTCTCATTTCCTCTCCTAAACAAGCAAAAGAGAGTGATTTAAACCTTAAACAAGCAAAAGAAAGAGAGAGGGAGACTCACCGATGAGATATGGCGAGCGTGGGGCAGCTCCTCTTTGCGATGAAGGCTTCTCCTCTCCTTCGCGAACAACGGCGGCGGTGGCGGTGGCGGCGGCAAGTCTTCTTCCTCTCCTTCTCTCACGACGGTTGCTCTCTCCCTCGCTCTCGCTCTCAAAACTCACAAGCCGCAAATGCGAAATGAAAACCGCACTCGGTTTCGGTCGCTTTTTTTCCCTGTGGGGCGTCGCTAATAGTGTCACTATTTGCGTCGCATTTGCGACGCAAATAACGACGCCAATAGCAATGCCGCTATCCGCCGTTGCTAATCGGCGTCACTACTAGCTCAAATCCTTGTAGTGTCTCATGCTATTTATGCAGGAGGGATGGGTCATAACCTTATGCATTTAGTTTAGGGCTACGAGCCTGTTTTTTCCTCCTTGGGAGGGAGCCTATTATTGTATATCTGGATTCTTCCAAGGAAGGATGTGTAGGTGTTACTTTGTTTTATTTCGTTAGGCCAAGAGGGCCAGTGTTGCGAGGTTTTGAATACTTAGTTTCATTAGGCCAAGAGGGCCGATTCAGTTTTGAAGTGAATTGTTTTATTTCATTAGGCCAAGAGGGCCCGTTGTCTGTTTAGTGCAGGTACATTTAATGGTTTCTTGTTTTAGTTCTGTGCTAGACAGGTTTGAAGACGAGCTTGGAAGGAGCCTTTTGTTGCGTGGAAGATTCTTGTGGCCCTATCCAGGTGATATTTTTCCTTTATGAGTACTGTGGTTGTTATGTTATATGTGGTTGAGTACTTGTTAAGGGGTTTTTCGTTTCTTATTGGGGACCGATGTCCAAGGCATGAAGTCCCGAGGTTTCGGTTTAGTATGTTTGAGGGAGGTCTACGTAGTCATTGCCGAAACCGAGCGACACTATTCTAGTGACCTTGTTCTGCTAGCCTGCTAGGCAGCCGTTCTAGGAGCTCTTGTTAGTTGTGAGGCCATTAGGGAAGGCTTGTTTTAGAAGGCCTTGCGAAAATGAAGTCCCGAGGTTTTGGTTTAGTATGTTTGAGGCAGAACATTATCAAGCATTGGAAGACCTGTTTTAGAAGGGAGTTCTAGTGACCCTGTTCTGCTAGCCTGCTAGGCAGCCGTTCTAGGAGCTCTTGTTAGTTGTGAGGCCATTAGGGAAGCCTGCAGAAGGAAAAATATGATAAAGGGAAAGAAACCTTGAATATCTTAAAGACAATAAATATATATAGAGGTGTGTAAAAAGGGGTTCTAACCCCTATCAAAGAAAAGGAAAGAAAGAAAAACTTATAAGCAGTTGATCATTGCCTTGCGAAGGCCTGGTAGGTTCCTGGGGACGAGTCAAACCCGGGGCCGATGCCTTGTCTTCCTAGGGGTGGCATCTTGCTGGAAAAGAAAAATAAGAAAGGTTGGAGCGAAAATAAAAGTGAGCGTCAAAAAATGATTAAGTGTCGCCTTGCAAGGGCTTGGTAGGTTCTTAGGTACCAAGATAGGTCTTGAGGCCGATGCCCTGTTCTCCTTGGGTCACTTCGCTCAGTCTCTTCTTTTTACATGCCCAAGTATGTCAATAAAATAAGGGGAAAAAAACCCTAGGAGAAGAAGCAATGTGTTAAGGAAAATAATTCTTGATCACGCTATAGGATTCCTCACCTAGTAGGAGCTCCTGGTTTTGTTGTCCTTAGTTAGGTAGGTAGTTCAGACCACCACTTAGGGCCACCTCTTTGACAGTTCTTTTTAGTTTGGTCGTGTTGGAGCAATTGGTTAGTGACTAGCTTCGAATCTTCTATCAAACTATGCTAGGCCTACTCCTGGTGGATGTCATGCCTTGGCTTTGTCAGGGGGGTAGGGTGAGTATTGTGCTGAGTTTTATGGTATATTTGTTTTGTATCCGCTTGATGCTCCCCTTGTTTGTTTATGTGCAGATTTGGTGTGGGATTCGATGGGCTGAGTCGCCCTATCCCATGATCACCAATGAGAGCAGAATTTTGGCACCGATAAGTGCTTAAAAATAGCTAAAAATTATGAATATCAAGGGAAAAATATTCAACGTCGAAGGCGGCGGCTCGATCTAGGATGATTTTAAGCGCCAAAATGCTTTAAAGGCGCTAGAGCGACACTTGTTGATTTTTCATAATTTTTCAGATAGTCGTGCGGGTTGACACGAGTTACCGGCCAATGCGGGATGCCAAGCCGGACGCCCAGGATTTTTCAGAGCTCAATTCTGAGTCCGAACGGGGAAATGGCCAAGAATTGGTCAAGATTTGAAAGGGTGGCCATAACATGGACCAAAGGGGGGGTGCCCTTTGAGGGAATTTTAACCCCCCAACCAAAAGGCATGCATTTTGAAGAATCGTGGAGAGAGAGAGATGAAGGAAACGTGAGGAAACATGGCGCCGAAATTTGCGCTAGGAAGAGAGAGAGGCATCATGCCTGCTCAATATAACCCATACAATCGATCATGGGGCTAATCTTCCCTCTCTTGGCTGATCTTATCGCTTGTCTTCACCCGTCCAATGGTGGCTTGAATGTAGAGATGGAAATCTAGTCTTTCTTTCTCCTCCCTCTCTCTCCTTTAAAGGCAGATTCATGAGGTGAAGAAGAAGAAGAAGAATGGATGACAGATGCTTGTCCAATGAAGACCGGATTGCTCCGTGGTTCAAGAGGAAGGAAGATTGCTGATTGTGGACTATCATGAGCATTAATGGTGGCTGGAAATCAGTCCTGAGATATGACAAATAAAAACCCGCAACCCGCAAAGAACGGTAATCTCATTTTTACAAAGGAAATTGATGTTTTATGCAATTTGCTTCATGAATATTTGTTTCCATGGGATGATTATGCATTATAATGTTTTTTGCAATGTCTTTCAACTTTTTATGATAAGAAAATCAGAAAGTCATAAGTGTTGTGGATGAAATTAGTAGTGTAAAATCCGTAAAACACGCGAAATATGGAGAAATTGGGTGTTTTTGAGATATAAATGGAAAATATAATAAGACACACCAACTAAACTTGTGTTTTTGCTACAAATGAACCTAAGGGCCACAGCCCACAACTCATTTTGTATTTTCAGTCATTTAATATTGTAAAAAATATAAGAAAAATAGGGAAAATAGGAAAAAATTGGGAAAAAATAGATTTTGAGTGCTGAAAATTAAGGAAAAATAAGATTCATATTTGTGGATGTAAGGGGGATTTGAAATATGAGGTTTAGCCTCAGTTCAGCCCTACCTTTATGTTTTAGTGAGTTTTTATTGCTTTTTATACAATGAAAACATGGAAATGAATCCTAAACCTATGCACCATGCACAACCTAAATGGGTGAGGGGGTAGAGTGTATAAAAGGTGTTTAAATACTGAATGAAATGATGAAAAGCTTGCTGGTTTTTATGCATACCATTTAGGTTGGTTGATAATTTAAAATTAAGGACCTAGTAGCACGAGGGATTCTCGATGCTAGGTTCATGCAACACCGCATACGAGCAATAGTCAAAATCATTGAAAGAAATGTTTTTCACATGTGCACAAATGCTTATTTTCTTAATTGTTTGAGCACGTGGACATTCACAATTTGCTTGAAGCATGAAATTTAAAAGGTATCAGACAATACCTCCTAGATGTATGGCAATTGCTTTCTAGAGGAATATGACCAACGTTGAGTGAGTAAGGTTGTTCTAAGATGTAGGCTAGGCGTTGGGTCTAAGGGGAAAGGAAGTGAGGTATGGTATATTCCTGGATACGATCAATTGGTACCTTGAGTGGAAATGTGTGTGATATTGTGTTATATATGTTTAGTGACGCATCGAGGGGCCAATCCCCAAGGTGTAGAAGAGTCGCAGTGAGGTAGCGGCAGTCAGCCGCGTTGGAGGACCTCCTATGTTTGTGTTTTGTGCTATTGGGCAATGTGCTAGGGACTCCCTCTGAGGAGTGTTAATTGGGTTAGAGTTGGACTACGAGACGTGATACAAATGCAAGATGTTTAGGAAGATGATGTATGTGTCATCCACGCTCCTGGCCGCGAGGCCGTGGGGTTGTTGAGTGCATGATAGAGGTCCGGCTAGTGCATGAGCCAGTGCCGGCTCGTTTTAGGTCCCATCAATAAACAACAAACTGGTATGGACAGTTCTGGTACATTGGATGAGGAAGGGAAAAAAGCTATTGTTCAGGATGAATTAAGATATGAGCATACAATGAGAAGATTGGCAATAGTGGTTGAAGATGGGGTTCAGGAGGTTAACCTGAATGTAGAACACGAGCTTAAACCCATCAAGGTCAGTATTTTGTGGAAGATAATTTCAAGCAGGATCTAATTCAGTTGTCTAGAGAGTTTCAAGATATTTTTTCTTGGAATTATACAAACATGAAGGGATTCGATCCAGCTGTGTGTTAGCACAAGATAAACTTGAAAAAGGATGCTAAGCATGTTGTTCAAAAGAGGTATAGAATGAAACCTAATTATACCAAACAGGTCAAGGAAGAAATTGACAACCTTTTGAGAGTTGGGTTTATCAAACTGCTTAATGAGGTTACTTGGTTATCTCCTATTTTTTTATAGTGCCAAAGAAGAATGGGAAGATCAGAGTTTGTGTGGATTTCATGAAATTAAATGCAGCTACCATTACTGATCCCTTTCCCATTCCTTTTACCGATTCTCTTTTGGATGATGTAGCAGGTCATGAGATATATAGTTTCTTGGATGGTTTTTCAAGATATAATCAGATCAAGATGCTTCAAGAAGATATGAATAAGATAGCTTTCATTACAGAGTGGGGAGCTTATGTCAGTAGAGTTATGAACTTTGGGCACGCCTGAATTTCAAGGAGCTGCTCACAAAACCTTTGAACCATATTTAACAACTTTTATGAGGGTATTCATTGATGATTTTTGTGTTTTTGGCAGCAAAGAGGAACACTTAAAACACCTCAGACTATGCTTTAAGAGATGCATAATGTTTGGTATGTCATTAAATCCTTTCAAGTCAGTGTTTACAACCAAAAGAGGTGTGTTGTTGGGTCATATCCTGTCTGAAGAGGGTATGAGTATAGACCCTAGGAAGATTTCAGTTGTGTAGAAGGCTAAGGCTCCTAGTAATGTGCAATAAATCATGAGGTTTGTTGGGCAAGTTAAGTGGCATAACAAATACTTAAGGTACATGTCACATATTTGTTCTCCTCTTACAACTCTCACAAAGAAAGGGATGTAGTTTGTTTGGAGGTAAGATCAAGAGAGAGCTTTTAATGTTTTGAAAAATATATTGGTGGTGGCTCCAAATTTACAATCTCCAATATGGGATTTACCTTTCCATATTTTTGTTAATGCATCTGATTTGGTTGTGGGAGCTATTCTTATGCAGGATAAAGTGTTGGGTTGGTACATACCAATTTATTATGCAAGCAGGCGATCGAGTGTTGTGGAGATGAACTATTTAGTAACGGAAAGGGAAGCACTTGGAATGGTCTTCTCAGTGTAAAAATTCAAACATTATTTATTGGAAAATCAGGTTGTTTTCCATGTGGATCATCAAGCATTTCTGTTTTTTATTTATAAGCCTCAGTTGATAGGTAGATTGGCTAGATGGATGCTGCTACTACAAGAGTTTGATTTTAAGGTTATTCATACCCTGGAAAAGAGCATGCCATTGCTGATTATCGAAGTAGATTGAAAACTAATGAGCATGAAGCAGGAATTCATGATCAGTTACATGATGCTAAACTTTTTGAGGTTCAGGTGCTTGACCTTGATTCATATTATGACCAGATGTTGCATTTCTTGAAGTCAGGAATTATGCCTGCACACCTTTCACCAAATCAAAGAAGAAGGTTGGCATGAAAGAGTAGGTTATTTCAGGCCATTTTGAACACACTTTATAGAAGGGGAGTTGATAATGTATTGAGAAGATGTGTTCTTGAGTTTGGGCAACCAGCAATAGTATTGCATGAAGCTCATTCCGGATTATCAGCAGGAGGCCATTTTTCAGGAGAGATTATAGGCAGGAAAATTTTGCAGGCAGGTCTTTGGTGGCCTATTATGTTGAACGATGCTCATCAATATGCCAAAGAGTGTTTGCAGTGTTTGAAGGAAGGTCAACCACTCGATAGGAATAGGATGTAAGATTATCCTATATTACCACTTGAACCATTTCAGAAATGGGGAATTGAATTTTTTGGGCCCATCAAACCAGTAGCTAAATGGACATGTAATAGATACATTTTGGTTTGCAAAATGACTATGCTACAAAGTGGATAGAAGCTTAGGCATTAAGGGATAATAAAGCAACAAGTGTGGCTATGCTTTTATACTCTAACATTATGACCAAATTTGGTTATCCTATTGAGCTAATTAGTGATCGGGGAAAGCATTACTTGAATCAAGTGATCATAGAGCTGACTACCAGGCATATTATTTTGCATAAGAAATCTACTCTGTATCACCCTCAAGCTAATGGTCAAGCTAAAAGTTCCAACAAGATTTTACTCCGCATCTTGAAGAAAATTGTCGAGGATAACAGGGAGGATTGGGATATTAAACTTGATTCAGCATTACGGGCCTTTAGGATAGCATATAAAGTTGCAACAAGGCTTACATCTTTTAGGTTGGTTTATGGTTTGGAAGAGGTGGTTCCTATGGAATTTGTAGTTCCAAGTGAGAGTTGCTGTTATGTACAAGATGGATCCTGAAGAATCAGTGCAACATAGACTAGAACAACTTTTGAAATTGGAAGAGGACCAGATATTAGCAATTTATATTATGGGTCTCACACAACAGAGGAGACATGCATGGGTTAATAGACATGCCAAGAAGAAAAATTTTCAAGAGGGAGACTGAGTTGTAGTATATAAATCTTGCCTTGGCAAGTTTCTCAGTAAGCCAAAACTTAGGTATGCATGTCCCTTTGTCATTTTCAAGGATATGGCTCAGGGTATCTTTTTGCTGTAGGACTTGGAAGGAAAGGTTTTACACCCTGCAATGAATGGGTTTAGGATTAAGAGGTTAGTACAACCCTATTATTCAAATGTTCATGTTATCATTCAAAATGGGACAATTGAATCAGTTATTGGTATATGTGTGAAAGGTCTAAATCCTATGATATTGAGGTGACATCTAGCACAAAATGTTGAGATATTAGCAATCACACCTAATGTAGCCTCTTTGTATGAGGCAGTTTGGGATGAAGACATGCAAGCTGCAGGAATCCCATATGCACAGAAAGGGAAAACTATACCCATCCAACAACTATAAAGCATTGTACTTGACTACCACTTTTGATAGATGAATGAATACATGTTGATGATTTTCTTTATCAGTTAGTGTTAGTCTTGTACTTGACAGTCCTACACAAGATTGTGTTTATGAGTCCAAGCTTCCATCTTGGAACCTAATTCACTTGTGTAACAGTTGTGGTCTTCAGTCAATGTCATCATGAGTTTAGTCTATGCTTACAAGCCGCCATAGCCATGCTCTAGATCCCGCGTAAACACAAAACAGGGTGGACTGAGAGAAGACTTGGACTTTGACATGCAAATGGAAAAGGTCATGTGTTTTTTGGGAGTCTCTCTCCTTATCCACTCTCGACTCATGCTTGGCTTGCAACTCTCACCACCATGACGCATACTCACCGCTCTTCAGCTTAGAAGCTGTCCATGACCAAGCATGGCTACCAAGAGGATGACGATGATGAGCTCTATGTGGCCAACGATGATGACAGGTCGGTGTAGCAGGGAGACGAAGAGGTAACATCACCGAAGGGTCCATCTTTTTCTAGCCCTAGTGCTTTTGGTATTCCCTTCATGGAATCCACCTTGTATTTGAATGTTGAGGTAGAGGTTCATTGGTCATGGTTGAAAAAGATTGGATTGTGTGATTATGCTCGTTTGCCATGGGATTGTTGGGCATCGAATGTGCATGCCTCCATATAGATGGATATTTTGAGGCACTCAAATTGGAAAATTGTAGGTCATCTTGAGTTGATTCTTGCCATTGTTAGTCAAGTGTTTGCACTTCCTATGAATGATAATCAGATTGCATATCAATGCACGAAAGACCCAATGCATTATGTTTTCGGTGACCCAACAAGGCCTAGGAAATTTTATGTGTTAAAACACATTGATGGTGTCAAGAAATTGTAGTTGCGTTGGTTTATGGAATGCTTTATGATGTTCATCAAGATAGATAGCATTGCTAGAGATACTTATGGGATTCTTTACTGTGTTGAGAATTTAGGGATGCCAAATTGGGCATGCCTTATGCTTGAGAGGCTTATGAGACGACTGACATTAAAATTTCAAAAACCAAGAAGGTTTTTTCAGAAATCTCAGATGGGTTGTTTTCTAGTAGGATTGTATGAGCATGCATGGGTATTGTATCTAGAGCTTATGGCTGAGTATTTGCTGAAAATCAATGTTACTTCTTTGGCCAAAGATGTAGTGGAAGCCAATCATAAAGTTGATGTTTCTCATGAGCTTAGAAATGTCAATGATTCTCATGATATGTTTGATGTTGAGGTTGAAAAACATGCTATTTATCGTGACTTGAAACAAGTTGGATATGATGAGGCATATGCCAAGCAGGTGGCTTCCAAATTTGTTGAGGGAGACCATAGAGATGCAGGTATTAAAGATGTACTTCATGTTGGTAAGCAGTATGATGGGGATGCTTATAAAATGGATGGTAATTTTTATGCAAAGAAAAGGTAGAAAATTAGGAAGATATGGTTGAGGAGTAAGTGTGCATGAGAGGAGAAAAGCCAAGATGCTAATCTTGATGCTCGGAATCATCTTGGCAATGACTTTGGTGATCAACATGTGGCTGAAGGTCTAGCAGAAATACCTTTGTGTTCAATCGGTTTTCGAATGTATGATGGTCAGTTTGACAGTCTTTCGGATTTTGTTGGAGTTATGGAGAAGCTCATGGTGCTAGGCAGAAGGAAATTGAGGACTTGATTCAGAAGTTGCAGTAAAAGCAGTTAGAGTATGATGCATTTGAATTGGATCTTGGGGTTAAAATTGCATATATGCATGGATAGAAACAAAATGTCTACTGCACTTTTTGAAAAATGGACTAGTGAACTTAGGACTCAATGCTTGGAGGAGATGCAGTCTTTTATGGGGAAACATGTTCAACTTCAAGTTGATTATCAAATGCTATTGGAGAGATTTTAGCCATTGCAAGGAGTGGAAAAGAAAATTTTGAGCAATGTTGAAGTTGAAGTGGATGCTTCAGTGATATTGAAGTTTGACTTTGAGGATATTAGAAATGCATTGGTGGATGATGTCAAAGTTGCATGGCAAATGGTTGTAGATAGGTTTGATGGCATGATTTATCGGCCTTATCATATGCTTAAAAATGTCTTTGTGTCAGCAGATTATGAGGATCTCATGCATGAGAGAGATGCTTTGAGATTGAAAGTGGAAGAATTGGAGACAAAATGCATGAATGTAAATGCAAGATTAGAGAAGGCTTTGGATGCAAAAAGAGCAAGTGAAGAGCATATGGCTTCTTTGTTGCATCATAGAGATTTTTAGTCTAATGAGCATGATTTTGTCATTCAGGAGGTGGTTCACAAACTTCATCAGGATTTTTCTATCATGGATCATGGGATAGTTCAGAATCATGATGTTGGTGTTGTGGCATGTAAGATATCGTCATACACAGACATCATTCTTTATACTTCTAGATCTTTCTAGCTATTAGTTTGGATGTAGCTTTGTTTTGTTCATGACATTTTTTGATCATCCCATTGACTCTTAGAACCAATTATGCAAATGCATAAGAGGATTATGAGTATCCTACAGGGGCTTACTCATGATAGCTCAATGTGGCTTGTCAAGGGGTGCAAGGCCTCTGGCAAGGCATAATTGTGTTCTCTGAGTAGTTCTTTATCATATTTAGTTTTCATATGTTCAGCTAGCCATCTACATGCTTGTGGGTTTGAGTCATGACTTCCCACTCATCCACTGGGCTGTGCTAGGTGTTAGGACTTGAACTTCACCGTATATTTAGTACTATTTTACACCTTAGTATTAGTATGCATGTAGTCTTTTGGATCAGCATATGTAAAGCAGTCCTTATACTTCATATGATGTTTCACCTAGAAGTCAGGGCACATGTAAGAAATGTGAGGTAGTTGTATTCAAGCAGTTGCTTTTTGATCATGAAGGGAATGCAACTGAGTAAAGTGCCCAGAAATGGCGGCTGATGTTTGATCCCATTATCTTTTGATTGTCTCTTGATTGAAGTTATCTGTAGTATTGTGGTGTTTTTCTCAGGAAGAACACTGAGTCTGAATTGTTTTGGTATTCAAAGAGGCCAAAACATGGGGCCTTTGGAGTTGGCGGTCAAGGCCTTTGTTTGTACTTGGAAAGAAAAGAAGGTGCACGACCTGGGGGTGTTTTTTCCTTACCATGGAGTGCGTGGTGCCTGTGCTTGTGGAACTAGGAGATGGATCTAACCTTCGACAAGCCCTCGGTGGTGTCCATGTGGTGTCCCACACCTGAGGACCCAGTTTGTGCATAAGGGAGTTGGGGTGCAGGGGGACTTAGGGTGATGGGTTGAACCATAGGCAAGAATTACCTTGCTAGGTGTATCCTGCCCTTGATGCTCCCTAAGTATGTGTCATGGGGGATGGGGCTAGGTATGGAAACTCTAGGTGCAGTGATTGTGGCACTCAAGCTGCTTTTGGGAGGTTCAATGTTTCCAACTTTTTCTTTTTTGGTAGATGATTATAGCCAGAATTTGGATGCAAGGGGTGCTCTTAGGCTCTACTCTAATCTTCCTCATGCGATTCACAAGGTGGTCTTAGGGACTTAGTCAAAAAGGCGAGGCTCTGCAGTTATTCCTTGATGCTAGGCTTTGCATTAAGAGGTGTGATTGACAAGAAAGGATGATTACACCTTGTAAAGGTGTGATTCCTCGAGGAAGTGGTTGATGGATGGGCACAAGTCCCCTACTCTAAAGGTCATGCATCCCTTAGGAGTTGCTGCATTGACATTGTAGATCTTCAGGAAGTCATACTTGCCATGCACCCCCTATTGTAATCCACTCCATGTCTATGAGGGTAGGCCATGTAGATAGGATCATTTTGTTCTTTCTGTATCTGCCGCAAATGGCCATCCATGCATCAAAATTGGTGTCCCAAATCCTCCTCTGCCACTTTGGTTGTGCCTGGTAACCTCGGACGGTTTTGGGAACTTGATAGACCTTATCTTGCCAGTAGTCCAAGGGTTCTCGCCTCCATTGTGTGATTACAATGCTCTGCTCCTCGACCCATTAGTTCACTAGAGTATTGCCGAAATGAATGATTCTTTTCACTACCTTAGGGGTAATAATCGATCCAAGGCTTATGGGTAGAGGAAGGAGAACTCAAAGGGTCGGGATTGGAGCTCCCACTATTGCCAGATAGTTAGCTCCTATGGCCAGTTGATGGGATGGTGATCCTCGCGTAGTGGCATGGGCTTGTCAGGAAGTTGTGGCTGTGCTCATGCCCTTTGCTGGACTTGTTCCACAAGTTACCATCTTCTTCTTCTTGTAGCAATAATGTGCTTAGGAACTTGGGCACCTTCTGGCTCTTCTGGGGGTAGATCTGGCAAGGGTGGACTAGGCTCTCTGATTTGCAGTTCTTCTTCAAATGCTTGCTCGAAGTCCTGGCCCTTCCTCAATATGTTGTTCCATAGTGGACTGAATTGGGGGTGGATGGGGCTACTCTTGTTCCTCGAATCCAAGTTCCCTAAGCTCATCAGTGAAGAGACTGCCTTGTCGCAAGTAGCTGCGTTGCTGCTCCTTGGTTGTGCTTGTGCGGATTGGGAGTGTGCACTCTTGGAAGCCATACCTTAAAGCTTTGTTGTCAATTCCAACTTCCTTTTCATTCTCTCCACTGAATCCTCACCTTCAACTTATGTGACATGAAGCACAATGCTAAAAAAGGCTTGCCTCTGCGTGTTGGAGCACGCTTTAGCGGCCTCAGCTCTGGATTCTGCGAGCACCCTCTCGGACTCCGCCATTTCCAGGCACTCTTTCAAAGTTGCACCTCTCCCACTATTGTGCCTTCTCTTCCAAATCTTCCTTGCCCCTTCCCATCTTCTGAGACAACATCATTACCACCTACTGCTACTCACCCCACACTTCCAGCATTTGGGTCTTCTCTTTATCTTGGTAGTTCAATTGCTCTTCAGCTATTCTTCTACCTTGATCAGCCACGAAGAATTGCTAGTGGGCCTTTGCGAGCCTTCCTAATACATCTTTAGTAGTTTGCTCAGGCTTTCTAGCTCTACCAGGTGCAGTTTTCTTTCGATCATGGCCATGGCCATAAGTCCCTCCACTTCATGCTAGGCGTTTTGCAGGTTGTCATGCAAACTCCTGGTCACTTCTTCTATGGCCTCTTCCTTCTTCTTCGACACGACTCCTATCTCTCTCTAGCCTTCCTTGCTCCTCCATTGCCGACCATTGCCGGGAATACCAGGGCATCCTCCTGTTCTTGGGATCCTTCTTCTTTTGATGCCTAGTCTCCTTATTGTTGGCTATCTTGTAGTTCTTCATACATCGCTTCCACCTGTGCCATTCGTTGTTGGAGCTCATCATATTGTTGGATGAGCAACTTGTGGCCCCACTGCTCTGCCACTAGGTTTGGGGCTTCATCCTCTAGCCTTTCCCTTAGGCGATCTTCATTCTCTTGTGCCTCCTTTTCTTTGGCATTGAGTTGCTCTTTTAGGTTTCAAATTTCTTTTTGATGGTCCATGGCTTGCCATGTTATCTCTAGCCTTAGAGCTACGACAACTTCTCTTTCGGCCTCTAGTTCTACAACCATGGCCTTCTTCTCTTCCTTAGCCTTCTCTAGCTAGGCTAGGAGTTTCAGCTATGTAGGCATCATAGTCCACAGCCGAGGGGGCATTGTTGGCAGTGCTGTGGTGGTGGATGCTTCCAAGCTTTTTCGTTTTAGGTCTTGCCTTGACTTGAGGTCTGTTGGAGCTGACCTTTTGGTTCTTGCCCCTAGTACTATCTCTTGTACTTTCGTGATCGGGACTTGCATCATGGACATGAGCTGAGTGGTGTCCATATGGCAGGTGTTGGCTCCTATGTTGTGGAGGTGGTGGTGGTGGTCTAAGGTGTGAGAGTCGAAGGAAGGGGATGCAATAGGGCCTTGCCCTTTCTTGCAACAACTAGGGTCGCTTCAGTGTTGCCGCTTGGTTTGCCTTCGTGCCTGGGCTCAAGGTGGCCATTTATTTGGGCCATGGATCTCCTCTACAGACTTGTGCATGGCCTCTGTCATATCTTCATCCTCCTTTCTCCTTAGCTCCTCCGCCTCTTCTTCCACTCTCCTTCTCCTCTCCTCCTTAGCTCTTTGTGATTCTTCTCTCAGTTTCTTCATTTCTTACTCCTCTTTTCTCCTTGATTCTTCTTCTACCCTTTTGGATACTTTTTAAGCTCTTTTCAGCTCCGCCCGTTCTTCCTTCATCATCTCCTCTCTCCTTTGTTGATGAGGCTTCGTGGCCTTCTTTTTCTCTTGTGCATTGGCCTCCTTCTGGGTAGCTTGCACTTCCTACCCTCCTTGGTTTGCTGATGGTTCTCTCACTAGATTGCTCTACATCAGGGCGCGGCAACTGTTGGGGTGTTTCTCCTACCTCCTCCTCAACTTCTTTTACCTTATTTATGTCCTCTTGGATGATAGCCATTAAGACTCCATTGAATCTTATCATGGAGGCCTTAGAGGCACGCTTCTTACCCATTGATCTGGCTGTTGAGGCTGGGGACTCCCCTCGAGCTGGTGTTGTGCTTGTGGCTAGGATGGAGGCCGAGGTCATGATGGTTTTTAGGACAAACCCATTCTAATCCACCTCTTCATGGGACCCTACAGCTATGCTCTCTAGAAATGGCACACCAATCTTGTTCATCAATGCATTATACCTCTGTCCCGAGAAGAGGGCATGGGCCATCTTTGCTTGCATCCTCACTTATGGGTTTGGGATGTCTACCATACTTATTTCGTCCACCGTGTGCACATCATTCTTATTCATACCCAGCATTGTGTACATGTCTCTTCGATGGCATTTTTCTTTCTTGGGGGTCAAAATCTAGGGCCTTCTCCACCATTGTAGCACTTAGAGCTACCTCCACTTGGTGTTCTGCTCCTCCTGTCCTGACTGTTATTGTGCCATAGTTTCTAGGTGTTCTTCTCCTCCTGTCCTGACTGTTATTGTGCCATAGTTTCTTGCATCATCAAAACTTCTCAAGAACTTTGCGCACATGCTATAGTCAACAGCTTGCCCTATTTTCTCCACGTATGTCTAGAGGATGCATTTGTCCACCAATTTCTTTACAGTCAACTATTCCAAGATAGCTTCGTCTAGATTCAGCATGTCCTTGAAGGTGAATTGATTGAAGCCCCTTGTTTCTACGCTTAGGCCATATCTCGTTTGTTCTTCCTCCTTGAAGGGGAGTTTTCCACCTTTATCTTGCCTTGCCATTGTGGGTACCTGTCATTTACCATAGTCCAACATTAGTATTCCTCAGATGGCTTTTCAATGAGCAGGAAATTGATTTTGCTTCCATGAAGAAAATTAACAAGCTGAATTTAAAGACACAAGATTTTCAAATAGCAGCCTATTCATTCCCACTCTTTCCTGCTTTTAACTTTGATTAAGTCTTTTTTTTTTCTTCTTGCCTATGCTTAGTTAATCACCTAATCACCTTATTGTTGAGAAGTAAGCATGGGAACTCTCCTTATATTGGAGAGGATAAAGGTAGCTAGGTGTAAATGGACTGAAGGATAGGGAAACCTTAACCCTAAATCCTCTAGAGGCTATATAAATAGCCTAAAGTACACATTAAATGATGAGGAGAGTGTACTAGTTGTACCTTGAACAACTGACTAAGCAATATCTTATTCTTGTACTTGATCTCTCTCTCTTCCTCTTGTGCACACTCTCTCATCCTTCAACTCTGATATTCAACATGGTATCAGAGCCATCTCTGATCCCTCGCTTCCCTCAGTCTTTCTACACATGGGAGCGCACAAGAAGAAATCTTATCTTCTCATTTGTCTTCATTTCCACCATAGCTAGCTTGACCCACCTCTGTTGGAGGACTTGGGGAGAGCAAAGGAGAGCATTTTAGCTCCTGACTTTTTCTAGACATATTATCCTCAGCTCAGGGTGACTTGGTGTAGCACATCAAAGGCTACATAAGGCATCGTGGAGGAAAGCATTGCACAAATCATGAAATCTGGGGAAGATTTGCAGGTGGCCTAATACAAGTTGAAGAATGACCTGTAGAAGGCGCAATCATGGGGGCCACCATAGGGATTTCAAAGCCCCCCTAGTGGGCCATCTCGCTCTAAGGGGATTTGAATAAATTCCTCTTGTGCTGGTGGCTATGAGCCAAACCCTAATTGTGGGTTTCTGGTAGCCATAGCCAGGGAGCTTCAAGCTCACTTATTTTCAACTTTTCTCAACCTGGGCATTATCAACAATGAATTTAATCACTAAAAAACACTTGTCAAGATTTGTTCCTACCTTGTGGAGCTTAAATGCAGAGTGATTCTCAATCCATGGGCAATATTAAGCTTGCAAAGATCAACCTACATTATGAGTACTAGAATGGATGTTGGTAAGAGCGCTTATTAGTACTATTGATGCATTCAACTGATGCTCCATATGGTTTGCTGCTGGTAAATTAGAGATATGAGTATTATTGTGCTCTCCTCTGATTCATCCCATAGCATAGAGTTGATTGATAAGCCGGGATCCACCAAGAACTCCTCTAATAGGCCACATTATCAGGAGGAGCTTGAAGTTTAGTCAAAGCTCACGTGCCATTGAAACCTAGGAAAATAGTAAAGCTTAAATCAAGGGTTGTTTGAAGAACAGGACCTCCTAAATCCTATCTTGAGATATTGCATATGTATGATTTCCAACATCTTTCAAACCTTTTTCAACTCTACAACTTTAAAAGTTAGTTATAATTTATAAGGCTATTAGTTCTACTATTTGGTTGTACTTGGCCACGTGTAAAGGACTAGACACTGCCATTGCTTAAGAAAATATGTAAGACCTTCCTATAATGGCCATGGCTTATGCAGATGCAAGGCCTAAAATGTACAAGTTCAATGGAAAAGATATATAAAAGTTAGTTACAATTTATAAGGCTATTAGTTCTACTATTTGGTTGTACTTGGCTACCTCTAAAGGACTAGACACCACCATTGCTTAAGGAAATATGTAAGACCTTCCTATAATGGCGATGGCTTATGCATATGCAAGGCCTCAAATGTACAAGTTCAATGGAAAAGATATCCATCCCTAACAAGTTCTAGTAAAATATAAAATGATGGAATGAGGCTACTGGCCCTTCATAAAAGGGACCAAAGTGATTGACCCATCCAATCCCCTTGATGTAGAAGATGATGAAAGGGATTAGGCCATCATCATGCTTCATTTAGATGAATCTTTAATTCATCATATTGACCAACTCTCCACTGCCCCAACTCTCCACTGCCAAGGAGAAGTGGGATGAACTTGAAAGGCTCTATGGCGCTATAAGGAAGAACTCCAAGATCTTTTTAAAGATTGAGTTTTTTATCTTGGAGTATAAACAGGGAGAAGATCTCAGCAAGTTTATTTCACATATGAAAGGACTTATGGCACAGCTGGCCTCCGTTCAAGCGCCCATTCATGATGAAGATGCCATTGCCATCCTTTTGAAGTTTGTGAAGAAGTCTTTCCAACCCTTATAACTACCCTAACTGATATCCCAAACCCAACCTTGGCAAGTACCATCTAGTCATGCCTAGATGAAGAGGAGAGAAACCATACTACTGGAGGGCCTTCAGCATTTACTTCCCATGAGCAAGTGTTAGTCCATACAACTTATACTAAGTGCTCCTTTTATCACAAAAAAGGGCATATTTTAAGCAATTGTTGGAAGAAATATCCTGACAAAATAAAGTGCAGAAATGCAAAAAGACTGGGCATATCACCAGTAAGTGTCCCAATGTTCCAGAAGCACCTAAGGAATTGGAGGCCAACTTTGCCTCCCAATCCATAGATGACTGACTCTTTTGACTCTTGTAACACTCTCTACCTATAACCTTCTTTTGTAGCCTAATTTATAAAGCATCTCATTATAGATTAAGGGTGGCATCCTATCATGCTTTCTCCAATGCCACCTGGCATTGAGTGGGGGTCCTGAGAAGTAAGCATGGGAATTATCCTTATACTAGAGAGGATAAGGGTAGCTAGGTGTAAATGGATTGGAGACAGGGAAACCTTAACCCTAACTCCTCCAAAGGCTATATAAACAGCCTAAAGTACACACTCAATGATGAGGAGAGTGTACTAGTTGTACCTTGGACAATTGACTAAGAAAGATCTTATTCTTATACTTGATCTCTCTCTCTCCCTCTTGTGCACACTCTCTCATGATTCAACTATGATCTTCAGCACTTAACTCGCTCGGGAAATGATGAGAATCCTTCCTAGGATTGGACATGGGAGAGAGAAGGGCATTTAAGCACTGTATGGTGCTATCTACTTTGGCATAAGCCAATTGTAGAAATCAAGGTTGTATTCCAAGTGGGCATGACGATCAAGATTACGAGGGCTAACGCATACTTGGATAATGTAAGTCAAGTCATCGATTAGAAAATCACTCGAGTTAATGCAGCTAGTCACATGTAGTTCCTCTTTCATAAGGATGCGATCAATGTAAGGGTGGGTGAAGACCTGGTCATCTAGATGTTTGTTTTGAGTGATGGTCAAGACCCTAGTGCTACATAAGTTGGGTCATATTTCGACTGTTTTAAGTGCACATCGTTGCTCAGCATTTTAGCAGCCCCATTTCTCCTATTGGAGATATAGGTTACACCATTTTTGAAGGAATGATGAGTTAGCTTCAGCAAGGCGAGTGAGTTCCTCGAGCTCAACAAGTGACACAGGCCTTTGGGATTTGCGGTATGATGTTATTAGACGTCTAATGAGCACTTGATCTTTTGAGATTTCATCATTGTTGATCAATTCCTTTGTGACCTTGGGAAATTTTACGATTATGAACTCGTATTCTTCCCAAGTGTGTGCAGGATAAAGAACGAACATCAAAGGCAAGGGGTTCATCAAGCAAGTTGAGGTTAAGTCTTTCATAGCTCCTAGAGAACATGGTGAAAGTGTTGTCCAAGAGCTTGATGCAAGTCATCAAGTCATCTCCTGTATTGTCAGCAAGGTCCTTGGAGACTATTAGGAATGAACGTCGCTCGTAAGAAGGTCTAAGACCTACTACAGTGAAATTGGGCTAGATAGTGATGGTTCTAGTGGTAGCAGACATGACAATGGTGTGTCTAAGGGTAGCTCTGTAGTCTGATCCATGTGTCTAGTGTTGCTTTGGGATACAGAGGGTGGCTCTAGTGGCATCGATGGTGCATTTCTCTCTTCTTGCGCAACCACTGGGGTGCCAAGCCCTTTAGACTTAGATGATCCCAAGGTATCAAGTTGTTGTTTGGGTCGATAGATTGGTTGGGGTTTTTTGACCGCAACCATGGTAGGTTTTGTAGGCTTTGCAGCTCAGTGTTTTTGGCTATTCCCTACGATGGTCATGGCCGGGCTATGCCTTTATGATTTCCTTTCTTGGGTACCCATATCCAGGTGTTGCCTTCATAGTATCCTTGGGCTCACAATAGATCTGTGTGGATCCATCATGGCTTGGTTGTGTGCCTATGTTGATAGCATCGTGTCAGTTTCTTAGGTCTTGAAGGGCTGGGTTTGCTACCTACTACGAGTAGGTGAGTTTTGGTGTTTTGATGCCCATTTAAGCATGGGCTCTATGGATTTGGGGATGGCCTTTGTTGTAGTGGTTTTATAGTTTGGGGGGTTGTGATGAGTCACAACCCCCCTCCCTAGGCTTGGTCCTAGTAGGTAGCTCTATCGGTGGCATAGCAAGCTTGAGTGGAGCCTCGCTACCCTTGCTAAAAGATAGCCCAATTCAAACGTTGAAAATGACAAGGTGAATACGGTGTAGATTGTAATCTATGTTGCAGTGTGCTTGCTTCTTGAAAGTGCGTCCTAACAACGATTCCTGACCTGCATCCTTCATGTTTGGCAATACATAGAAGATGACTAACAGGCTCTCAGATGTTAGAATATAGGCATGGGAATTCACCCTAAGCAAGGGTCTATGAGGGCACATGGATGTGAATGGCCTTAAGGAGTAGGAAAAACCCTAACCCTAGCTTGGCAGAGGCTATATAAATAGCCTATGGGTCACTATCAAGAGAGAGAGTGTGTACCCAAGTTGTACTCTAAGCAACTTAGTAAGCAAGCTTTTGTTCTTGTAATTTGAGATCTCTTCTCCCTCTTGTGCACATTATTCTTGCTGCAAACTCTGATTTTCCACATGGTATCAAAGCCTCTCCTCTAATTCTTTTAGCTTCCTCTATCCTCAGCTTTACTAAGTGCACATGATTTTCCATCATCTTCATATTTTTCTTATTACCTCCATAGCCAAACCTTGACTCCTTCACTTTGGAGGACATGAGGAAGCCAAAGGAGAGAATTTTAGCTCCTGACTTCTATTGAAGACTTCTTGCCCAACACAAGGTGACCTAGCGTGGCACATTAGAGGGCAACATAATGCGTCATGAAGGGCAACATTGCACAAATCGTGAATCTGATGCAGATTTCGTAGCCTCCTATTTAGCTCCTTGGCACAGCTTGTAGAAGGTGCAATCATGACATATGTCTTGGAGCAATGAAAGCCCCCCAAGTGGGCTTCCTAACCCTAAAAGGATTTGACAAAATTCCTTCTCTGTTGCTGGCCACACAAAGGCAAACCCTAACTACCTGTCTTCTGGCAGCCATAGCCAAAAAGCTTCAAGCTTTTCCATTCTTTAATTGTTTCAATTTCTAAGCACTAACAATGATTCTAATCACTGATTGATCTTCTCCAAAGTTGAAGATTTGAAAGCTCTATTTCAAAGTCTCTTACCCTTGGTGGACCTCCTTAATTCATCAAACAATCCACATTTAACATCTCAAGTGGCATAAAACTTTGAGATGAGTGCTTGTAAGCACTAATGTGGCATTTTACAATCATGTTGCTAGCTGGATATTGACTCAATTTGGTGTTTGTATCAAGAAATTAAATCCATCAAGTGCTTTATGTCATTAACCTCTTCTTGCTTGGTTGTAAGGCCATGTGTACAACTATAAATACATTTACCATATCCCAATATCAGTTTGTTGTTGGTACATCAGAGATATGAGTGTTATTGTACTCTCCTCTAATTCATCCCAAAGCATAGAGTTGATTGATAAGACGTGCTTGTTGAGATGACAAGCTCAACACATGTGGACATGGATGATGGACCGCTTGGTTAGATGGGTCCACACGTCTACACTTAACACGTCGGTGGTCATTATGACTCTCACATGGCCACTGACTCATTACTTATTATATTCAGGTTGCTACACCTATTTACAACTGGCATAGTTATAGCGCCAGTCGACTAGTGTAGTCGGTTATGCATTGTTTGACTTAGTAGGCCACTTTCCTTTTATGTTGTATCTTATCTATACTTTGTGTACATTGTAAAGAGTGTGAAGAAGAAGAAGAAATCAGCAAGAAAACGTTTTGGCCTCCATCTCTCTTCTTGTCTCTTGAGTGAGCTTCTCCTTGTGCATTCTGTGTGTGTTCGACGCAGCATCTTGAGCAACCCCCTCCACCACGTGATTCTTGACATGGTATCAGAGCCGCACCACTGAGAGAGACTGATTTCGAAGGTTGAAGCAAAGGAGAAGAAGCAAGGTTCGAGCAAGCAAGCTACGGGTAAGAATCTCTCCCATTATTCCACTCCTTCTCTTGGATAGTGCCTGTGGAGGCACCGGAAGCAGGGCAGAGCAAAAATCTCAAATTGCAGTGAGATTTGGTGTGCGCGAAGAGCGTTGTGTATTCTGCAGATAGGCCCTTTGGGCTTTCCCGCAGTTATTTTGGGCATTTGAGACCGTTTCAGGGCCCGTTTTAGAGCCGCAAGTTGCGGACAGCAGTTTCAGGGTACGCTGTGACTTCAGCTATATCGACCGACAGTAGGTGCGCAGGTTACAGATTTCAGATCTGTAAGATTAAAGGTGTTTACCAGTGAGTAAACACGAGGTTTATCTACAAACAGGTTGCAGACTGCATGTATTGTTGAGCAGACAGTGAAAAAAGGCTGTCTAGTGTATTGCTGTGCACTACAGGTTGAGGATTGTAGAAGATTTGCTTGTTGTTTGGTATTATTCTTGTGATAATGGCAGAGAACAGTGGAAGCCCCATCATTGAGAAGCTCGACAAGAACACCTACCCTTCATGGAAGTTCCGTGTCACGAACTTTCTTATTGGAAAAGGCCTCTACGAGTTCGTTTCAGGTGAAGAAAAGGAGCCGGAGGTGAGTGATCCTCCAACTGCAGAAGAGATAAAGGAACGGAAGAAATGGAATGCAAATGATAAAAAGGTTATGTATTGGTTGTCTGCAGTAATTGACAATAATATGCTGGGACACATTAGAAATGCAGAGAATGCATATGCAGCTTGGACCATACTTGAAAGTATGTTTTCTGTAAATACAAAGGCACGGAAGATTCAACTCAAGCAAGAGTTGAATACATTAAAGAAAGGGAAGATGTCTATAAATGAGTATGCACTGAAGGTAAGAAGCATTGCGGATGCATTGGCAGCGATTGATGCAATGCCCGATGATGATGATTTGGTGTCGTCTACCTTGGGTGGACTTAACAATGAAAAGGCTTGGAAGTCTTTTGTAACTTCTGTATATGTCAAAAAGCCATTTCCAGATTTCGATGAGTTGGTCTCCCTTATGATCACTGAAGAGATCAACATGCAGAGTGAGACATCTGAAAGAAGCGGTGAACAGGTCCAAGCTTTCTACTCCAGTTCAGGAAGGGGACGTGGCAGGTTCTCTTCAAGAGGCCGTGGTACAGGACGTGGTAGTGACAACTAGCAAAATAGATTGAATCAGCAATTTACCGATATGCAGGTTTCAGGAGGTCGTGGTAACTTTAGAGGCAAGGGGAGCTTTAGAGGAAGAGGTGGATGGCAGAACAGAGGTTCTAACAACTCTGGTATTGTGTGCCACTACTGTGGCAAAACAGGTCATATTGCAGCCCAATGTTATGCCAAGAAAGATGATATTCGGAGTGGTAAGTTGCAGCAAGGAAACTATGCATCGTCTTCACGACAGAATGAAGATAAAAATGAACGGTTGTTCGTTATGCAACATATGCTGAATGCTGTTACAGGAAAGGGGACACATGAAGATGTTTGGTATGTTGATTCAGGTGCATCCAATCATATGACCAGCCATGCAGAATGGTTTGGGGAGATGCAGGATTTGCAGAATGCAGGTTATGTGCAGACGGGTGATGACTCATGCCACCCAATTTCACACATTGGAAAAGTTCCCTTGTCCTTGCATGATGGTAAGACAAAGAGTCTTTCAGATGTATTACATGTGCCATCTATTACAAAGAATTTGGTGTCAGTCGGTCAAATGGTAGAGCAAGGGCTGCAAGTCAGATTTAATGCAAAGGGCTGCTTTGTAGAAGATTTCAATGACAAGTGCAGGTTGGTAGCAAAGTGAAGTAGAGTTGGACGTATGTTCACTCTAGATGCTGGAATTCCTACTATGGATGCTGCTATGTATGCCAAAGGAAAAGGTGTTGTTGCAGACATTGAAATTTGGCACAAACGCATTGGACATGCAAATGTACAAAGGCTGAAACTAATGCAGTCCAAAGGATTGGTTACAGGTTTGCCTACATTTAGAGTTGCAGAATTTCAAAAGGTATGTGAAGCATGTCAGTTTGGTAAGCAGTCAAGGCAACCTTTTTCACATGATAGAGATGTAAGCAGAAATATTCTTGATGTTGTACATACAGACATTTGGGGGCCAACACAAAATGTATCTCTTGGAGGCAGTTCATACTTTGTCACATTCATTGATGATTGTTCTAGAAAGCTGTGGGTATATTTTATGAAGGAAAAGAGTGAAGCGTTTGAGCACTTTAGAACTTTCAAGGCTGCAGTTGAAAGAGAAACAGGCTTGAAAGTAAAGTGCCTGAGGTCAGATGGAGGGGGAGAGTACCTGTCAAATGAGTTCAGTGATTTTCTGAAGACTCATGGGATAAAGAGACAGTTCACATGCAGGTATACCCCACAGCAAAATGGGGTTGCAGAAAGGAAAAACAAGCATATTGCAGAAGTTGCACGCGCCTTGATGGCTGAAAAGAATATGCCTAAGCATTTTTGGTCTGAGGCTGTTCATACTGCTGTTTATATTATGAACAGAACTCCCACAACTGCAGTTCATGGTATGACCCCCGAAGAATGTTTTACAGGTAAGAAGCCTGATGTTTCACACTTGAAAGTATTTGGCTGCATTGTGTATGTTCATGTACCAGATGAGTTGCGGAGGAAACTGGATCCAAAGGCTGAAAAGTGTATCTTTATTGGATACTCTTTAGAGCAGAAAGGGTATCGCTGTTACAACCCTGTCACATGTAAGTTCAAAGTGAGCAGGGATGTCATCTTTGATGAAATGAGCAGTTGGTATGCATCTAGTGGTGATGCATTGGATGTTGATGATGATCATGACACTCATGTGCAGGCTGAAAGGCAAGAATCACGGACTCTTGGTGGACCAGATACATCATCTAGTAGTCCTTGGTCTGGGAGACTAAGGAGTACCTCTACATCTTCAGGTGCATCTAGTAGCACTACAGGTAAAGACAAAGGAAAGAATAAAGTGCCAGAAGGCATTGACGTAGTTCTTGATGGAGACTCCAGTGGCTCAGAGAGCTTAGATGATGAGCTTGGCATTCCTTCAGTGAGGACTCCAGGTGTGCAGAGAGCACGTGCTGATGCAAAGACTCCATTGAGTGATCCAGTGGTACGCAGGTCTAGCAGGGTGAGATACCCTGTTAAAAGATTTGGTTTTGAAGGTTATGCGGCTCACCATTATGCTTATATGGTGAAACTAGTTGAGGATGTTGAGCCTACATGTTTTGAGGAGGCTGTTGGTCATGCTCATTGGGATGCAGCAATGGATGAGGAGATGGCTGCATTAGAGGCTAATAAGACTTGGGATCTAGTATCATTGCCAAAGGGAAAGAAAGCTATTGGATGTAAGTGGGTTTATAAGATTAAGCACAATGCAGATGGTTCTATTAGCAGGTACAAAGCTAGGCTGGTTGTAAAAGGCTATGCCCAGACATATGGCATAGATTATGATGAAACCTTCAGTCCAGTTGCTAGGATGGCAACTGTCAGATGTGTGATTGCTTTGGCAGCAGCCAAAGGTTGGAGGTTGCAGCAAATGGATGTAAAGAATGCCTTCTTGCATGGTGATTTGCAGGAAGAAGTGTATATGGATCAGCCAGCAGGTTATGAAGATTTAGAGCATCCCACATATGTGTGCAGATTGAAGAAGGCACTCTATGGGCTCAAGCAAGCACCTAGAGCATGGTCTGACAAGATTAGAGAGTATCTTGTCAATATTGGTTTTTATGTTTCTGATGCTGATCACTCACTTTATGTGAGAAAAGGAGATGCAGGTTTGGTCATCATAGTCATCTATGTGGATGACTTGATTATTACAGGTGATAGTGATAGCGGGATTGCTGAAGTCAAGGGTTGTTTGAAGATGAAGTTTGAGATGAAAGATCTAGGTGAGCTAAGGTACTTCCTTGGCATTGAGGTGGTCAGATGTGATGATGGTATATGGCTGTCCCAAAGACAGTATGGCTTGGATATGTTGTCCAAGTATGGTATGACAGCATGCAAACCACTTTCAGTCCCGTTGGAGCAGAATGTAAAGCTGAGTGCTGATGTTGGGGATGAGATAGAAGACCCTACTATGTTCAGGAGGATAGTGGGGAGTTTGATTTACATGACTATTACAAGGCCAGACTTGAGTTACGCTATTGGTCTTGTCAGTCAATTTATGCAAGTACCTAGAAAACCACACTTGGATGCAGTGAGACGCATATTGAGATATGTCAAGTCCACATTACATTATGGACTTTTCTATGAGGCAGGTACAGACGTACATGTGTTTGGATACACAGATGCAGATTGGGCTGGTAGTATGTCAGATAGAAGATCTACCAGCGGATACATGTTCTCTCTTGGTAGTGCAGCAGTTGCATGGAGCAGCAAAAAGCAATCTACAGTTGCTTTGTCCAGTACAGAGGCTGAGTATAGAGGTGCTGCTGTTGCAGCATGTGAGGTAGTATGGCTGGAAAAGCTATTGGCTGATTTGGATGTCCAGGTGGAAGGTCCAGTTGTCATTTATTATGACAACATGAGCAGTATACAGTTGGCTAGGAACCCTGTGTTCCTTGCCAGGACAAAATATATTGAGGTACACTACCACTTTGTGAGAGAGAAGGTACTAGCAGGTGAGATTGACTTGGTGTATGTCAGCACACAGGATCAGATAGCTGACATCTTCACGAAGGCGTTGGGTACAGAGAAGCTTCAAAAGTTTTGAAGCTTACTTGGAGTTGCAGAGATGCAGTTGAGCTTGAGGGGGAGTGTTGAGATGACAAGCTCAACACATGTGGACATGGATGATGGACCGCCTGGTTAGATGGGTCCACACGTCTATACTTAACACGTCGGTGGTCATTATGACTCTCACATGGCCACTGACTCATTACTTATTATATTCAGGTTGTTACACCTATTTACAGCTGGCATAGTTATAGCGCCAGTCGACTAGTGTAGTCGGTTATGCATTGTTTGACTTAGTAGGCCACTTTCCTTTTATGTTGTATCTTATCTATACTTTGTGTACATTGTAAAGAGTGTGAAGAAGAAGAAGAAATCAGCAAGAAAACGTTTTGGCCTCCATCTCTCTTCTTGTCTCTTAAGTGAGCTTCTCCTTGTGCATTCTGTGTGTGTTCGGCGCAGCATCTTGAGCAACCCCCTCCACCACGCGATTCTTGACAGTGCTCCACCAAGAACTCCTCTAATAGGCCACATTATCAGAAAGAGCCCGAAGTCCAGTCAAAGCGCACCTCGTTGAAACCTAGGAAAACGGTAAAGCTTAAATCAAGAGTTGTTCAAAGAACAGGACCTCCTAAATCCTATCTTGAGATATTGCATATGTATGATTTCCAACGGTTTTCAACTCTACAACTTTAAAAATTGGCTATCAATTCTGCTATTCAGTCGTACTTGGCCACGTGTAAAGGACTAGACACTGCCATTGCTTAAGGCAATAGGTAAGTCATTCCTATAATGGCCATGGCTTATGCAGATGTAAGGCCTCAAATTCAAAAGTTCAATGGAAAAGATTTCCATCCTTGGCAAGTCATGGTAAAATACAAAATGATGGAAAGAGGCTACTAGCCCTTCATAAAAGGGGCAAAAGTTATTGACCCATCCAATCCCCTTGATGTAGAAGATGATGAAAGGGATTAGGCCATCATCATGCTTCATTTAGATGAATCTTTAATTCATCATATTGACCAACTCTCCACTGCCAAGGAGAAGTGGGATGACCTTGAAAGGATTTACGGTGCTACAGGGAAGATGATGGGACCTAAAACGGGCCGACACCGGCTCATGCACTAGCCGGACCTCTATCATGCACTCAACAACCCCACGGCCTCGCGGCCAGGAGCGTGGATGACACATACATCATCTTCCCAAACATCTTGCATTTGTATCACGTCTTGTAGTCCAACTCTAACCCAATTAACACTCCTTAGAGGGAGTCACAGCACATTGCCAAATAGCACGAAGCACAAACATAGGAGGTCCTCCAACGGCTGAATGCCGCTACCTCACTGCGACTCTCCTACACCTTGGGGATTGGCCTCTCGATGCATCGCTAAACATATATAACACACACGGACACAAACTCCTCTCTTTTATGATTCGCATATTTTCAAGAGATATACCATGCTTCTTCACTTTACTTTCCCTTGGACCCAACGCCTAGCCTATAGCTTGGACAACCTTACTCACTCAATGTTGGTCATATTCCTCTAAAAAGAAATTGCTATGCATCCAGGAGGTATTGTCTGATACCTTTAAATTTCATGCTTCATGCAAATTGTGAATGTCCACGTCCTCAAACAGTTAAGAAAATCAGCTTTGGTGCTTAGTGCAAAAACATTCCTTCAATGGATTTCTCTATCACTCGTATGCAGCGTTGCATGAACCTAACATCGAGAAGCCCTCGTGCTACTAGATTCTTAATCTTTAAATATCGTCCAATCTATATGGTATGCATTAAAAAAAGCCAGTAAACTTTCTATCATTTCATTCAACATTTACACACTTTTCATACACTCCAACCCCCTCACCCATTTAGGTGGTGCATATTGCATAGGTTTAGGATTCATTTTCCACATTTTTATTGCATAAAACGCCATAAAAACTCACTATAACATAAAGGTAGGGCTCAACTGAGGCTAAACCTCATACTTCAGACCCCCCATACATCCACAAACATGAATCTTATTTTTCCTTAATTTTTGGCACTCAAAACCCATTTTCCCCTATTTTTCCCTTATTTTTACTATTTTCCTTGTATTTTTATAATATTTAATAACTGAAAATTCAAAACGGGTTATGGGCTGTGGCCCTTAGGTTCATTTGTAGCAAAAAGACAAGTTTAGTTGGTGTGTCTTATGATATTTTTCATTGATATCTCAAAAACACCCAATTTCCCCATATTTTGCATATTTACGGGTTTTTCACTACTAATTTCATCCACAACACTTATGATTCTCTCATTTTCTGATCATAAACTGTTGAAAGACATTGAAGACAACATCATAATGCATTATCATCTCATGGGAACAAGAATGCATCAAGCAAATTGCATAAAAACACCATTTTCCTTCATAAAAATGAGATTACCGTTCTTTTGCGGGTTGCAGGTTTTTATTTGCCATATTTCGGGACTGATTTCCAGCCACCATTACTACTCATGACAGCCCACCTTTAGCAATCTTCAATCCTCTTACACCATGGAACAACCCGGTCTTCATTGGGCAAGCATCCATCACCCATTCTTCTTCCTCCTCTTCACCACATGAATCTGCCTTTAGGGGAGAGAGAGGGAGGAGAGAGAAAGACTAGATTTCTATCTCAGCATTCAGGCCACCAATGGAGGAGCGAAGACAGGCGATAGAGTCAGCAGAGAGAGGGAAGATCGGGTGTATGATCGATTAGGTATGTTGCTTGTAGCCTCCATCCTCCGTCTCCCAAGATCATGGCGCAAAAATCGGCGCCTGTTTCTCACGCCTTCTTCTTCCCCGTCACGTTTTTTCATCCACATTTCATGTGGCATAAAATTTGGGCCCCAAAGGTCACTTGCCCACTTGACCAAAGTTTTGTCCATCTCTTCAAATCTTGACCGGTTTCTTGGCCATTTCCTCGTCCCGACTCGGAATTGAGCTCTGAAAAATCCTAGGCATCCAGCTTGGCATCCCGCATTGGCTGGTAACTCTTGTCAACCTACACAACTGTCTGAAAAATTATGAAAAATCAACAAGTGTCGCTCGGGCGCCATCTAAAGCACTTTGGCGCTTAAAATCGTCCTAGATCGAGCCGCCGCCTTCGACGTTGAATATTTTTCCCTTGATATTCATAATTTTTAGCTATTTTTAAGCACTTCTCGGCACCAAAATTCCGCTCTCATTGGCGACCACGGGATAGGGTGACTCAGCCCATCAAATCCACAAACATATCTGCACATAAACAACCAAAGAAGCATCAAGCTGATGCAAAACAAATATATAATAAAACTCAGCACAATGCTCACCCTACCCCTTGACAAACCAAGGCATGACATCCACAAGGAGTAGGCCTAGTATAATCTGATAAAAATCCGAAGCGAGTCACTAACCAACTGCTCCAACCCGGCCAAACTAAAAAGAACTGTCAAAGAGGTTGCCCGAAGTGGTGGTCTGAACTACCTACCTAACTAAGGACAACACAACTAGGAGCTCCTACTAGGCGAGGACTCCTATAGCCTGATCAAGAAGTATTTTCTTTCAGTACATTTCTTCTTTTAGGGTTTTTATTTTATTGACATACTTGGGCATGTAAAAAGGAGGGAGCTGAGCGTAGTGACCCAAGGAGAACAGGGCATCGGCCTCAGGACCTGTCTCGGTACCTAAGAACCTACCAAGCCCTCACAAGGCGACACTTAATCCTTTTCTAACGCTCACTTTTATTTTCGCTCCAACCTTCCTTATTTTTTTTCCAGCATGATGCCACCCCTAGGAAGACAAGGCATTGGCCCCGGGTCTGACTCGTCCCTAGGAACCTACCAGGCCTTCGCAAGGCAATGATCAACTGCTTATACATTTTCATTCTTTTCTTTTCTTTGATAGGGGTTAGAACCCCTTTTTACACACCTTCATATTTATATTCATCTTTTGGGATATTCAGGGTTTCTTGGCATCATCATTATAATCTTCTGGCAGGCTTCTCTAACTGCCTCACAACTAGCAAGAACTCCTAGAACAGTTGCCTAGCAAACTAGCAGAACAGGGTCACTAGAACTCCCTTCTAACACAGGTCTCTCAACGCCTGGCAATGTCATCACAGGAGGCAATGACTACGCAGACCTCCCTCAAACATACTTAACCTAAACCTCTGGACTTCATGCTTTGGACGCCGGTCCCCAATAAGAAACGAAAACCCTTTAACAAGTACTCAATCACATGTAACAAACAACCCCAGTACTCATAAAGGATAGATATCACCTGGATAGGGCCACGAGAAGCGTCAATGCCGCGACAAAGGCTCCCTCCAAGCTTGCTTTCAAACCTGTCTAGCACAAAACTCAAACAAGAGACCATTAACTGCACCCGCACTAAACAGACAACTGGCCCTCTTGGCCTAATGAAATAAAACACTTCACTACAAAACTAAATCGGCCCTCTTGGCCTAACGAACTAAAACACAGTATCACCTACACATCCGTCCTCGGAATAGCACAAATACACAATCATAAGCTCCTTTCCAAGGAGGGAAAACAGGCTCGTAGCCCTATACTAAATGCATGAGGTTATGACCCATCCCTCCTGCATAGATAGCAAGAGGCGTACGCATAATATGTTGTCTAATCAACCTATGGGTCCCAGATAATAACGGTAGATTGGTCTCAGCTACTCTTTGCATCACCCATGTCAACCATCATCTGCCATATATTGCATGTTCTGATAACATCCCCCACAAGCGGCCGAGTCCTGTTTCATCATTGATCACAATATCCAAACTAGGACCACAATTAAAGAAGAGGTCTTCCTCATAAGCAAAGATTTGCTAATGAATCCGCAAACTGATTCCAGTAACATGGAATCAGCTGAAAAGACACTCTCTCAAACTCCTCTAGTAGGGTCATCGCAGTCCGATGATACATACAAAGAATGGGACTCCACACTGTGTATGTCCCATCTAGCTGATTTAGGATCAATTGGGAATCCCCTTTTACTAAAAATCGACGAATACCACCTTGCTTGGCAATATACAGTCCCATAATCAAGGCTTTATACTCTGCCATATTGTTAGTGAATCCTACCCCGAGATAAGCAGCTAACTTCATCGTAACTCTTCGTCGGGGGTCTCGGATTACTACTCCCACACTTCCTTTTCTATTAGGGCCCCTGGACGCTCCAAATATGGGTGCTCCAAATAAGGGATTAACCAACCCATCAACCGTCTTTTAAGCTCGTCCGTAGGTCTTAGATCATTCCTAGCATGGACCTGTAATGCATTTCCTTTGTATTAGCAGACTTAGAAATAGTAAGGTTTAATCTTATTAAGATTAACCTTATTCTTAAACTCTACTCCCTGTGAATAAGCTAATAGGGCTGTAGACTTATTCTTCCCTAACCTAACGATTTTGTAGGGTCCATCCCATTTAGGCTCCAATTTTCCTAGGAAAACCTCCCTACGTGCATCATAATATAAAACCAGTTGTCCTTTCTTAAAGGTATACTTCTTCGCTTTCAGGTCATGCAACTGTTTCATGCAACATTTAGCCACCTCTTGGTGTAACAGACTTTGCAACTTAATTTCATCTAGGTGTGCTAAGGTTGTAAATCGCTCTAATAGGATGTCCTCATTACCCAAAGAATGGTTTATTGCAAATCTAATGGTCGGCAACTCAATTTCTAAGGGTAAAATGCACTCTTCACCATAAACTAGTTTGAACGACGTGTGGCCAGTGGCTCGCTTAAACGTGGTATTATATGCCCATACTGCCACATATAGCTTCTTATCCCAGTCGTGTTTCTTTTCAAATACGACTTTCGATAGGATACCCACAAGCTACTTGTTGGTACTTTCAACCTGCCCATTCGCCTGCGGATTATAAGGAGTCGTCTTGTTGTGCTTGATCTGCCAAGCCTCTGTCAAGCTTTTGATCACCTCATTCAGGAAATGGGTTCCACGGTCCGACACTAATTCTTTCGATGGACCAAAACGGCATATTATCTGCTCTAAAAGGAAACTAGCAGTTTCTTTAGCATCATCTTTCCTTGTTGCACGTGCTTCTGACCACTTTGTGAAGTAGTCAGCTGCTACAATAATATACCTCTTTTGCGCAGTCGACGACGGAGTAATAGGACCCACAAAGTCTATTCCCCACTTCTCAAATGGAAGTATCGCCATAATAGGGGTGAGTGGTCTTTTCCTATTCTCTCGACTATCATGTCGTTGACAAATATCGCATCTCTTAACATATGCGAACGCATCCTAGAAAATGGCAGGCCACCAGTAACCTGCTCTTAAAGCCTTTTGTGCTGTAAGCCATCCAACAAAATGGCCTCCACAAGCAGAATCATGGCACTCTTCCAAAATGAATGGCACCTCGTCATGCATCACACATCGGCGATAGATGTCATCAACCCCTTGCCGATATAATGTACCTGCGATCAAGACAAACTTTAACGCTTGCTGCTTATTTTTCCTTCTCTCAGCTTTAGATAATATCCAGCCTCTCCCGTCGATAAATAATGCGTTATTGCAGCATACCAGGAGGGAATAGATGCCGTATCTATTTTAAATAACAACTCCATGTCACTACCTTTAGCCACAGATTCTTTCGGCTCCCCAAAGTCCACAAGACATTCCACGATGCCTTGCAACCTTGGTGGCTTACTCCTGATCTCATAATCAAACTCCTGCAAAGTGATTAACCACTTCGCTAGACGATCAGGCGGCTACAGCTTATTCATCAATAATTGAAGCCCCTCTGTCTTCGTATAAAGCAGAACTTTCTCATAGAGAATATAATGCCTGAATTTCTTGGTCCCAAAGACCATCGCCAGACACAACTTCTCCATGTAGGTATAATTAATTTCGGATACCCCCAGCTTCCGGCTAGCAAAAGAAATCGGGTGGTACCACTTTTCTTCCCAAATTTGGGCTAAATAGCAGGCTAATACTATGCATGGTGGCTGCTGAAAATATATAGAACACCTCACCTCTTTTAGGTGCTTTTAGAATGGGAGCTTTTACTAGCTCTTGCTTCACATCCTCGAAAGCTACCTTTCAGGGGTCACCCCATACAAACAAACAGCTAAAGGACAATAGATTTGTAAGCGGCAACGTTCTTTCTGCCAAGGCATTTATAAATCTGCGGTAATAACCAACTGAAGACAGAAAGCTATGAACTTCTTTCGGAGTGCGTGGTGGACCCATGGCAACTATGACTTTGACCTTCTTGGGATCTGTCACAATACCTACCAAACTGACCACATGGCCCAGCAATAGCCCATAAGATACTCCAAAAACGCACTTCCGTGGATTTAGAGCGATGCAAAATTGTCTACAGCGCTCAAAGCATTTTCTTAAAATGATCAACTGCCTTTCTCTCACGGTGGCGGCCCCTAAGTCATCAATAAACACCTTCAACTCTTCAGGGGATATGTCACCGAATGTCTTATCTGCTGCTCTTTGCCACGAACCAGGCGCATTGCATAAATCAAAGGCCATCACATGGTACGCAAAAGTACCAAAGACAGTAATAAAAGTTGTTTTCAACTTGTCTGCTTTTGCAATTGCCATCTGGTTATATCCTGCAAAGCAATCCATAAATGAATATATCTCCCTACCCGCTAATTGATCCAAAATCTGGTCAATAAATGGCAACGGGTAGTAGTCCTTAACCGTCTGCTTATTCAGCTCTCTAAAATCTACACATAATCGGATTTGATTATTTTTCTTCTTTCTGATCACAACTGGCAAACACCATTCCGTGTGTTGCATAGGAAAAATTAAACCGCTTTTCGAAGCTTCTGTAACTCTTCAAACAGCCCGTCCCTCAGTTCGAAAGGCATACGCCTTACTTTCTGACGCACAAGACAACTTCCTTCCTTCAACAGAATTGTATGAACAGCAAGACTAGGAGGAATGCCTCTCAGCTCATCATAACTCCAGGCAAAGATATCGCGGAATTCCTGAATCAAGGACACATAGTCCTCCCTTTCTGCTGTAGTGAGCATAGACCCTAATTTGATTGGTCGCGACTCATCAGGCGTACCAAGGTCTAGCTCGATAACATCTGCATCTCTTATGCGATCTTGGGCCTCTATCGGCTCGTTCAAAGTGACCTGATAGATGTCTTCCGTGGTGGATCCCTCTTTGGACTCATCACTCGATGATGTCTCACTGGCAGATAAATCCTCCAATGTCTCCAATTCTGTAGAAGATAGAGGAGCTCTCTCACTTTGCGGGGACTCAGGATAGGCATCAATCACCACACGCTGGGCACCTCTGCCGAATATTAGTCGACCGGCGGGTATATCTACTTGGCAATCCGCTTGCAAGATCCAAGGCCATCCAAGTAGTACTTGGTAGCTTAGATGCCTTGCAAAACGAATCACCCTAAAGTCCAACAGGCATTCTACATTTGCAACAGTGACATGGACCTTAGTAATGCAGCCTTCCGGCTACCTCAAACTATCATCTGCCATTCTGAGAATTGTGGAGGTATCTTTCTGGATCGCAAGACCCAACCTTTCCATCAGTTCAGAACTCATAATGTTAACAGATGATCCCGTGTCGACAATGGCATAATCTACTAATATCCCATCGACATACGCTGCAACCCTTGGGCAATGCTTCTCAGCATGCTCGAACCAATCATCACCAACTCGTGCAATACCCAAAGGTTCCACGATATACCCGGTACGCAGGATCTTTCTAAATTCCTTGCGTACTCTTGGGGAAAGCTTAATAAGCTATAAAAGGTTCACATCCGGCTTGACTTCGCAAAGAGAGCTCGCCAAATCGAATTCATGATAGTTCGATAGAGCTCGCTTTTCATGCCAAACCATCCGCTCTTTAGGTCGCTGAACCGGCTTTATTGCCTCTTTTTTAACTTTCACCTTCTTCTTTGGTGGTTCCTTATTGGCTTTACTCTCCACAGGCTTCAAAGGTCCCCCTTCCATGGCAGGATCCAAAACTTGCATTCCTTTGTCTCCTTGTTTAGGGTTTCCGTCAATAGGCTTATCCTTGTCGGCCTCTCTACCCTTTTGACCTCTTGTAAGGACAGCTCGCAGATTAGAGGTTTCAGCGTTATTAACGCACACAGCCTCAATCAAACTAACCCCACTACCACTAGGTAGCTCCTCAACTATAGTCTTTGGTTGTTGGAGTATTTGTTTAGGCCGGTCTTCTCGCTGGGAATCATTTCCTTGCACACGATGATTAACAGGCCCTGGTTGCCGACTACCTCACTGGAGGGAACTAATCTTACTCCAGCAAGTAACTGCTAAATGGCCGGATTTTCCACAGATGTCGCACTTAACGTTTGGGAAATTTCTTGGATAGTGTTGCCCACCACACCATTTGCAACTAAACCTCGAAGGTGCACCCTCATCTGGGTATCTACTTCCTATCAAATTTTGTTGTTTTTTAAGGAAGTTGACATCAACAGCTATTTGTCGATACTGCTCCGTAATCATGTCGGTATAATGCTTCATCATGTCCTTAACCTTGCCAAGAACATTGGAAGCGCTCGACTCGTAGCCTTGATCATTACCATGTCGTTCCATCGGCCTAACGATCCGATTAGGCACTGGTTGTTGAACCACATGCATGGTATTAGGATTAACTGCCTGGCTTCCACCATTTGGAGCCATTTGACTGCCCGTAAGCATCAACATGCTAGGGGGAGCTGGTAATAAAGGCACATTCTGCATCATGTTCCCTCTCCCATTAAGATTAGCCATCACTATCTCTTGGCCACTACTGCCATTGGCCGTCACCATATTGTTTCCCAATGCTAGACCCATATTCGAATTGCCTCGAGAAGCATAGGATGCTTGTAGTCGGGATTCCACTTCTTGTGCTCTTGTAATGGCAGTATCTATATCCCCCAAGGGGACACTACTCAACTGCAATTGGATGTTAAAGTCCAAACCATGTAGAAAATATTGCAATTGGGCAGCTGCGAGGATAGGAATAGAGATGTCCAACTTACAGAAAACCTCTTTTATTTTCTTTGCATAAGCACGAATATCCTCGTGTGATTCTTGGCCGGTTACATTGAGTACACGCAACCAATATTGCCCACCCCTTTCAGGGGCAAACTCCCTTTGAAAAGCTCCATAAAATGAATCAATATTGAGTATGGTTCCTGCTTCTAAACCATGATACCATATGGCAGCTCTTCCTTTGAGAGTCATGTTGAAGAACATCATTAAATGTCCTTCTTCTTGAATGCGAAAGTTAAACATCAGCTTTTGAAACTCCCTAATGTGGAGTTCCGCATCTTCCTCAACTAGCCCATTAAAAATGGGTAGCAGGTAACCTAGAGCTGGCAAATCCATCGTTCCTGCTGGAATTGCGATAGGCTGCGCCATGACGAAAATTGGATTTGCACTAGGAATAGGGGACGGTGGGGTTGCACCTCCCGCACTTGATGTAGACTGGCTTATGGAAGAAAGGGGAGCACTAGAGCTTCCACCTTCTCCTAACTTACTGCTTGTGGCACCAAGACCACTAGATCTACTCCCTCGTAAGGATTCAGCACTACTATGCTTAGGGCAATATCTCCTAAAAATTTCATCACGTCACCTAGCTCTTTCATCTCTCTCTTGCTTTTGGATTTCTACTAGACGATGCTTATCAATAAATAACGGATCAATCTCAGTATCCTTTGGCATAAACTGCTAACTGTTCCCTAGAAAACCAAGATTCGAGGACCACCACTTCTAAGTGGTTCTCGACAAACGCACCACTGATGGGACCTAAAACGGGCCAGCACTGGCTCATGTAGTAGCCGGACCTCTATCATGCACTCAACAACTCCACGGCCTCACAACTAGGAGCGTGGATGACACATACATCATCTTCCTAAACATCTTGTGTTTGTATCACGTCTTGTAGTCCAACTCTAACCCAATTAACACTCCTTAGAGGGAGTCCCAGCACATTGCCAAATAGCACGAAGCACAAACATAGGAGGTCCTCCAATGGCTGAATGCCACTACCTCACTGCGACTCTCCTACACCTTGGGGATTGGCCCCTCGATGCGTCGCTAAACATATATAACACACATGGACACAAAATCCTCTCTTTTATGATTCGCATATTTCCAGGAGATATACCATGCTTCCTCACTTTACTTTCCCTTGGACCCAATGCCTAGCCTACAGCTTGGACAACCTTACTCATTCAACGTTGGTCATATTCCTCTAAAAAGCAATTGCTATGCATCCAGGAGGTATTGTCTGATACCTTTAAATTTCATGCTTCATGCAAATTGTGAATGTCCACGTCCTCAAACAGTTAAGAAAATCAGCTTTGGTGCTTAGTGCAAAAACATTCCTTCAATGGATTTCTCTATCACTCATATGCAGCGTTGCATGAACCTAGCACCGAGAAACCCTCGTGCTACTAGGTTCTTAATCTTTAAATATCGTCCAATCTATATGGTATGCATTAAAAAAACCAGTAAACTTTCTATCATTTCATTCAACATTTACACACTTTTCATACACTCCAACCCCCTCACCCGTTTAGGTGGTGCATATTGCATAGGTTTAGGGTTCATTTTCCACATTTTTATTGCATAAAATGCCATAAAAACTCACTATAACATAAAGGTAGGGCTGAACTGAGGCTAAACCTCATACTTCAGACCCCCCATACATCCACAAACATGAATCTTATTTTTCCTTAATTTTCGGCACTCAAAACCCATTTTTCCCCTATTTTTTCCTATTTTCCTTGTATTTTTACAATATTTAATGATTGAAAATTCAAAACGGGTTATGGGCTGTGGCCCTTAGGTTCATTTGCAGCAAAAAGATAAGTTTAGTTGGTGTGTCTTATGATATTTTTCATTGATATCTCAAAAACACCCAATTTCCCCATATTTTGCATATTTACGGGTTTTTCACTACTAATTTCATCCACAACACTTATGATTCTCTGATTTTCTGATCATAAACAGTTGAAAGACATTGAAGACAACATCATTATACATTATCATCTCGTGGGAACAAGAATGCATCAAGCAAATTGCATAAAAACACCATTTTCCTTCATAAAATTGAGATTATTGTTCTTTTACGGGTTGCGGGTTTTTATTTGCCATATTTCCGGACTGATTTCCAGCCACCATTACTGCTCATGACAGCCCACCTTCAGCAATCTTCAATCCTCTTACACCATGGAACAACCCGGTCTTCATTGGGCAAGCATCCATCACCCATTCTTCTTCCTCCTCTTCACCACATGAATCTGCCTTTAGGGGAGAGAGAGGGAGGAGAGAGAAAGACTAGATTTCTATCTCAGCATTCAGGCCACCAATGGAGGAGTGAAGGCAGGCGATAGAGTCAGCAGAGAGAGGGAAGATCAGGGGTATGATCGATTAGGTAGGTTGCTTGTAGCCTCCATCCTCCATCTCCCAAGATCATGGCGCAAAAATCGGCGCCTGTTTCTCACGCCTTCTTCTTCCCCATCACGTTTTTTCATCCACATTTCATGTGGCATAAAATTTGGGCCCCAAAGGTCACTTGCCCACTTGACCAAAGTTTTGTCCACCTCTTCAAATCTTGACTGGTTTCTTTGCCATTTCCTCGTCCCGACTCGGAATTGAGCTCTGAAAAAATCCTAGGCGTCCGGCTTGGCATCCTGCATTGGCCGATAACTCTTGTCAACCTGCACAACTGTCTGAAAAATTATGAAAAATCAACAAATGTCGCTCGGGCGCCTCTAAAGCACTTTGGCGCTTAAAATTGTCCTAGATCGAGCCGCCATCTTCGACGTTGAATATTTTTCCCTTGATATTCATAATTTTTAGCTATTTTTAAGCACTTCTCGGCACCAAAATTCCGCTCTCAAAAGAACTCCAATATATTTCTCAAGATTGAGTTTTTTAGCCTAGAGTAGAAACAGGGAGAAGATCTAAGCAAGTTTATTTTACATATGAAGGGGCTTACAGCATAGCTTGCCTCCATTCAAGCACCCATTCATAATGAATATTCCATTGCCATTCTCTTGAAGTCTATGAAAAAGGTTTTTCCGACTCTTGTGACTACCCTAACTAATATCCGGAACCCAACCTTGGCAAGTACCATCCAATCTTGCTTGGATGAAGAGAAGAGAAACCATACTGAAGGAACTTCAGCATTTACTTCCCATGAGCAAGTGTCAGTCCATACTGCTTCTACTAAGTGCTCCTTCTGTCACAAGAAAGGGCATGTTGTAAGCAATTATTGAAAGAAATATTTTGACAAAATGAAGTGCAATAAATGCAAAAAGACCAGGTATATCACCAATAAGTGTCCCAATGTTCCACAAGTACCTAAGGAATTAGAGGCTAACTTTGCCTCCCAATCCACAGATGACCGAATCTTTTGAGTCTTTAACATCCTCTACTTATGAATATCCTTGTAGCCTTATTTATAAAGGCATCCCATTTGATTGAGGGGGGGAACTTTAATATGTATTGTGATGCAATGCCACCTTGGCATTGAGGGGGGGTGTTAGAATATAGGCATGAAAATTCACCCTGAGAAGCAAGGGTCTATGAGGATAGATGGATGTGAATGGCCTTAAGGGGTAGGGGAAACCCTAACCCTAGCTTCGCAGAGGCTATATAAACAACCTATAGGTCACTATCAAGAGAGAGAGTGTGTGTAGCCAAGTTGTACTCTAAGCAACTTAGTAAGCAAGATTTTGTTCTTGTACTTTGAGCTCTCTTCTCCCTCTTGTGCACATTTTTTTTGTTGCAAACTCTAATTTCCCACATCAGACTTTGGTTTTGCACTTCCCTAGGAGTGTGTATGGCTTGGCCCCCGAATGGGCTGAGTTTAGCGTGCTGGTGGGCTAGAACTGTGGTTGACCAATGAGGGTCCAATGAGCATGAGTCAAGACATTGAAGTCCACTTCCTCGTCAATCAAGACCTCAAAAGTGTGTGTGCGCTGAGCGGTGGGCGTGATGCGTAGGTATGCTGGTGCTACTACCTCTTCATCCTCATCCTCTAGTTCGGTGATGGTGGCTATGCAGACATTGACAGGGCCTTCCAACATAGGGGGCTCATGCAATGGGTGTGTGGGAGGGTAGTACTTCTTCATGCGACTACCATTTAAGAAGCCTATGCCCTCACCTTCAAGGGTTTCAAGTCCTACATTACCCGTCCTACTAATGGTGCACACTTGAAAAGGTCCCAACCCTCGGAATTTAATCTTCTACTTGTGGCCCTTTATTGAGTAGAGAAAAACAAGATCTCCCTGCTTAAAGTTGTGTTGTTTGACGTGCCTGTCAAAGCACATCTTTCATCATGCTTTCTCACAAATTAGGGCGTGGGTGGCTAGGAGCGAAGCCTAAGTGAGTCGTTCCAATTCCATGAAGTGGTTGGTCCAAGCTTCCTTCCCTTCCTATCTCTCCTACACTGTTATCCTCAAGCTAGGACAAATAATTCTAATGGAAAATTTTCCTCAGTCATCTTGTAGGTCAGCCTAAAAGGCATCTTTCCCATAGCGGTTGTTTTATAGGCTGTCTAATAAGCCCATAATGCTACCAAAAGTTTGTTGTTCTAGCCACTTCACGAGGTAGAAACTACCTTCATAAGGACATTGATTAAGATCTTGTTCGTGGATTCTGCTTGCCCATTAGCTTGAGGGTAGTAGGGTGAGGATTTCCTATGGATAACTAAGAAGGTTAAGAGTAGGTGGGGAATCACCTCATTGATGAAGTGAGTGCCTTGTTCACTTACTAATTCAATAGGGCAACCAAATTGTGAGATAGCTTTCTCCCACAAGAATTTTGCTATGGTCATGGTGTCATTCTTCTTCGTGGCTCATGCCTTAGCCCATTTTGTGAGATAGTCAATTGCTATAATGATGTATCTAGCCTATGAGTATTGTGCTGCAGGACTGATGGGTCCAATGAAGTTGACTCCCCATTTCTCAAAGGGTTGTCATGCAATGATAGGGGTCAACTCCATCTTATCCTTTTGTGCAGAAATTTAGTCCTTTTGGCACTTGTTGCAATGCTTTATGAACTTAGCAGCATCACGGAATAGGGTGGGCCACCACAATTGATATTGTAACACCTTGTGGGCTATCATATTCCTGCTAAGGGGCCCTCCAACAATTTCTCCATGCGCTTCGCTCAACAGGTCATGCATTTTGTGTTCACACACACATTGTCATAGTAACCCGTCTTGCCCTTGCCTATAAAGTTGATCGGCTATCAACTGGTAAGGTTGGATTTTCAGAATAAATCTCCTAAGCCTAGCCTTCTTGATAGATCTATCGGGCAGACTATGTGTAGTTGATCGGCTATCAACTGGTAAGGTTGGATTTTCAGAATAAGTCTCCTAAGCCTAGCCTTCTTGATAGATCTATCGGGCAGACTGTGCTCTAGCACTTGGACTATATCATATACCTAGTATGGCGTTACATTGGCTTTGAACAAATCTTTCTTGCTAGACAATTCGAAAAGATGAGTATTCGAAAAATCGTCAGCTATGCCTTGTCCAACAACTTCTCTTGTAGGTATTTGCGACATGTGATCAGCCATGTAGTGCTACTTACCCTTACGTACCACGACAGAGAAATAAAATTCTAGAAGAAGAAGCAACCATCTAGCAATGCATCCAGTAGCACATGGCTTATTCACGAGATATAGCAATGCTTGATGGTCTACTTAAAAGGTGAAAGGCATGGCCAGGAGGTAGTGTCGAAACTTCTTTACATCTAACACCATGGCTAGCCCCTCCCTTTCTGTGGTGGAGTAGTTGATCTCCATGATAGTGAGTTGTCTACTAGCGAAACTCACGAGGTAATCCAATTTATGTTCACCAAACTGACACAAGACAACTCCAATAGCAAATTTAGATACATCTATATGCATGTGGAATATGATGTTCTAGTCTAGGGCTCGTAAGATTGGTGCAGTTGTTGTAAGAGCCTTCTTCAACTCCTCATATGCTCATTGGCGCTCATTAGTCCACTCAAACACAATCATCAGCTATACAATGGTCTTGCAATCAATGCATAGTTCAACATGAAGCATTGGTAGTATTCGGTGTGATCTAAGAAACATTGAACTCCCTTATAGTCCTTTGGTGGGAGCAAGTCGACAATGAAGAGTCAGTGGCTATGCTATTCTTGGACACCATGTGCCCTAGGATGCATCCATGCTTGACCCAAAAGTGGCATTTCAAGGGATTCAATGATAGGTTGTAAAGCTTGCATTGTTCAAAGACTGGTCACAGCTTCTCCAAGCATTTTTCCCAACTAGAGTGCACACATAAGTCACCTCTAGCTCTCATCTAAGCATATCTTTGAAGATGGTGCACAGTAGCCTCGTTGAAAGGTTGCAAGTGTGTTCATCAACCCAAAGGGCCACGATGTAAGCAAAGACACCCCACTCAGTGGCAAACACGATCTTGTGCCTATTGTCGAGATGTTGCACCTGGTTATATCTTGAGAAGCTGTCTAGAAAGCTATAGGCCTCTTTGCCTACTACTCTTTCAAGCATGTGCTCCATGTATGGTAATGGGTAATTATCCCTTTTTGTTGCATCATTAACCTTCTTATAGTTCATGCACACTTGTATCTTCCCATTCTTCTTCATGATTATCACAATCGTTGATACCCAATCCCTATGCTCTATTTTGTAGATGAATCTTGCCCTCATTAGCTTATTGATTTCCTCCCTTACGGCTTGGGCATGCTTTGGATTCATAGGGTATAGTCATTTTATAGGCACCGCATCAAGGGCCATCGGTATGTTATGTGTCACCACTCTAGGATCCACTCCTTTGAGCTCTCATCTAAGGACCAAGAGAACACATCCACGTACTCTTGCAAGGGTGCAATGAGACCAGCCTCTTCCCCCATGGTCAGGTCGTCAGCTATAAACACAAGTCGAGGCTTCTCGTATTCCCTTGCCAAGTTGACTTCCTTGACCTTGGCGGATCCCTCGATTGGCTCACTTGACTGTCCTTGTCGTTTTGCCCCCAGCAGGATCACTATCCTGTCACCTTTCTTAAACTTTGTGAAATAATTTGGTAGGTCCTGTGGTTTCTTCTATTGTTCTACCTCTGACTTCTTCGCCTATCATTTCATGTCTTCCTTCAATTTTCTACACCTCACTTGGTGCATTTGGTCCTAGGAGGTTGGGGTATCTCTGGGTCACTCTCCGTATTGACCTTCGATTCATAATTAAACTTGCATTCCTCGCTATAGTAAAGAGTTTCCCCTGTAGGTCATATCTCAAAGGGTGCGTTTGTCCTAAGCAAGGGTGCTGTCAGTGGTTGGGCTACTCTTGCTTGTTTGTACTCCACTGCTCCAACGTGCTCCAACCAAGAACAATCGCACTCCATCTGCATGGCTCCTCTCTCAACCTTGCATGCATTCCCTCTTTGGGGCTTGGAATCTGCCCTTATTTTCTCTATTACCCTTTCTTTGGTGTCGTATTCTATGGTGTCTATTTCTTCCTTGCTTTCCTCACTAACTAAGAGGTAGTCCTTATACTCATCATCAGAATCGCCACCTTTTGACTGCTCATCATCTCCTAGACTCTCATCTCTAGCTTCTTCCTCATCAGTGACTAAAGCCCAATTTAATAGTAAGTTCAGATCATGCACCTTGGTCCATCTCCACTTAGGTTCATCTAGGAGGTCTCTGAGAGGATTGAGATTAGTGGTGAGGTTGCCGTTCAATTTTCCTATTAGATACTTGAAGAGCTTGTGAAGTTTTGCCTATTTATAGGAACATGGAAAGAGATAGGCCTTGGTGAGCTGCTTGAGCTCATGGACATCATGCAAAGTGGCACTGGGGGCTCCTTCTTTGACAAGCTCGCAGTTCTTGCAGCATGTTTGTACATCCCCTCTTCATCGAAGAATGGGAGATCGATGGTCGCTAGGACGTGCATCCAATCTCGCTCATCCTCAGGACAAGAGATGTACTTGGTCAAAGGCCTGTAAGAATTTCTTACTGGCTTGTCGCCTCTAAACGTGGCAGAGATGGCATCTAGGTTGACAGGGGTCATCTTCCAAGTGTCCATCTCGACCCTTACTGCTTCCGTTCGGTTTCCTAAGAAGATTAAACCATTGCCCCACTCTTCAATGACTCGAGCATTCCTCATCAAGGGTCGGCCTAGTAGAATGTCATAGTCCACTCCCTTCATGATGATGAAGTTCAAAGAGAATTGGACACCTCCAATATTCACTGGCCAATTCTTCAAGACTCTGAATGGCCTTACTTTCATTCCATTAGCTAGAGTGACGTTGGACCTAGTTGTTTCGACAGGCAGATTTTCCCAAGCCTAGAGCAAAGCATGGCTCAACACACTCATTCCTGCCCCAATATCTATGATTCCCTTTCCTATTATGTCTCCTAGGGATAGGATAGGCAAGACTGTGTGTGTCTCAGTGCCTTTCCAAAAGGCATTGATGTATAGTGACTTTGGCACTGAGTGCAGCATCAAGCTGGGTATCTGCGTGACTGTATCGTGATCTTGCAAGTCAGATGCAACATGCTCCATTGGTTCTTCCACCCAGTGTTTCAATTCCTACCATAGTGTGGGGTGCTGCCTGAGTAGGTGATCCTACACTCAAAGTCACTGGGGTGGTTACCAATGTCGCGAGGAGGTTGTTGGTTGCTTGCCTCTCTTAGTGTTGTGCTTCTTGGACATTGGTCTTAACTAACTAGCTGGCCCATAACATCTAAACTTGGCCTCGGAGGGGCCACTTGTGGCATGGGTTTGTTTCTCAACCTTGGTTGTGTAGGTGAGTTTGGCGTGCTCACGCTAGAGAGATCCTCGATCTCATCCTCTAGGATAGGCTCAGCATGCTTGAGGTGCTCCTAGGCTTCCTTTACCCACTCTTTCACTTTGGCTATTGCTTTGAGTTGGCGCCTAGGATGAGGATACTCCCCTAACTTGGCACTTCCTTTCTCTACCGTCTTTGGAGTGGTAGTCTCTGTCTCTGCATCCATGATCTTCATGCTGGTCAATAGCGTTGTTGCACCCTCAGTCTTAAGTGTGACCTTTGCGTCAGTATTTTTCTTCCTTCTCCTTTGACTCTTCTTTCCTATTGAGGCTGCATCTAAATTGCTAGGACTTGGCAGTGATATGCATGTCTACTTCGTATGTGCTCTCTGGTCATGACATGTAGAGGGATGGGTGTATCATCGTTGTCGAATGTCTCGACTCTAAACAACCCCAAGGGTACCAATGGCATGATTGCAATCAACAAAGAGATGAGTGATGCCACACCACTTGATACATCTAAGGTTGGAATTTTCCTTATTCACTTGTTCTCTCTCTAGACAACATGATGACATATGGCCTGGGTGACCGCAAGTCCAACATGAGATTGGATCTTGGGTCGAGGCCCTACAAATCCTCTTCCCCTACCTCTACCTAACACCATCACCGGTACTGGTCGATAGTCCATCAGGACTAGATTGCCCTCTTTGTCATATGAGATGTAAGGGTTCATGTAGGCTTCATCTTCATTAGGATCCTCCATGTAATGGACTAGAGAATCACTTGGTTGATGGATCACGTAGGGTCCTGATGGCTAGGCTATGCACGTTGGGTTGATCTCCATGATCCTAGGGATGACTAGTTTTGCATTGTTTGGTGCTGGGAGCGCCAGCTGGGTTCCTCTTCCAAAGAAATTTGGCAGCCTGTTCCCTAGGTACATTGGATTGTACTACTGAACATAGGGGAATCTCCTAAGAGACCTATAGTGCATGGCATCATGGCTGAACCTACCATAATTCGTGCAAGGCCTAGATGTAAAATCTTGGCACTTAGCTCAAAGGTGGTTGCCACTAGAATTACACATATTTGACGTGCGGTCGTGTTGGTTTTCTCACCAATTCATGTAGTTGTGCTAGCTCCATTCTCACCTCGCATAGCTCCTAGCCTTGATCTACACTCTTCCCCTTATCCTGCGTGTTAGGGATTGGTCCCTCACTCGAGATTGTGGCCCTCTCTGAGGTCCTCTGACTGGGGTTGTCATAGTTCAAACTTCGAGAGCTTCTCTTTCTCAGTTGGTCATCCACCCTAATTGCTTCATCAAAGACCCTAGCTAACACATCTTGCTACAAGCTAGAGTTACTTGCCAAAGCTTTGTACAACTCCTCACTGTGAATTCCATTCATGAACACGGTGGAGATAGCTCTTTCATTGGGTTGCTCATTCATGGGGAAGAGGTTGCGCACATGAGTGACGTAGTCTCTTATGTCCTCCTTGTCCTTTTGACTGATGTCCATCAGTTGGACTATGAGGCTATTAGAGTATTGTGCTTTCGAGAATCTCTTAATAAAGAGATATTTTAGTTCATCAAAGTTTGCCTGCTCCACCACGTCTAAGTTGGTGTACCATGTCCTACCTTTATCACCTAAACAAAACCCAAATGCCTGGGAGCGTTGTGCAAGTTCCGTGAGACCGTTGGCATGGCAAACTTGCTCGAACTGCTCTACAAAACTATATGGGTCACTAGAAGGCTGGTACTTGTCCAATTTCTTAGCTACTACACAGATTTTAGATTGGCTCTTCACTCCCTGAGTGATTCCTAGGCTTGAGAGTAGAGAGGTCGCTAGTCTACTGTACTTTGTTCAATAGTTGTGTTGTTGTCCATGAGCCGCTTAGTCACAAGATCACTCAGCATAATGAGGTCTACCTCTAGCACTCTCTCTCTCTCCATGTTTGGTCCCTCCTTGCTTTTTCCAACTAAGGCTAGCACACATCGCGCTTCGTGCACATCTATGTCCTGTTGCAGCTTCCTAGCTCTTTGCTCGTTGTAGGCCTCTATGCCCTATAGCACTTTCCTAATTGCTTTCCTCTCTTCCTCTGGGCTTGCCACTATCTTCTCTATTGGCCTACTTTGGATTACTATTATGGTCTCGATAGATTGTATTCATTGACCGTCTTTTGGACCATGACTAGGAACTCACCCAAGTCTAGCTGATTGCCTCCCTGGTTTGCATTTGCTCCTGACATCATTCCTGCTTCCTACTCCACAAGGTTGTTGATCAATCTGAGTAGCTCTGGTAGCGGTTTGCCCTCAATCCTGATGTTCTTTTCATCCTGCAGCCGTCTTCGAGGGTCCTATTAATGGGGCTCTGAGGTACTTGATTGTGTTTTGAAGTCTCCTCCTATTGGTGGGTTCCTTCGAGTTCTTATGTCTGAGTCTATTCCTTATTATTGAAAACAATCCTCAACTTGTGTACACTCAATGCTGGGTGCTCTATTGTGCATGGTGCAAATTTAGGATTTCTGTCCTTTTGGTGTACTTATATAAAAGAAATCACTATGGGATGTGCAAATAAAACAAAACAATCATACATGTATGGCTACCCCCTTGGCTTGTACGTGACCTAGTATGGCTCTAAGTCAGGTTGGATCTCTTGGCCAAGCTACTAGTGGTCACTTCTAGACTACACCATTCTAGTTTTCTTTGGTGTTTGGCTTCAGCAAGCCGGGTTAGGTCTCTAGGGGTGTTTGGAAATGTGTCCCAATTGGTCCTAACCTAGGGGATGGTCCTATTCCTAGTTATTTTGTCTTTTGCCCAATTGGTCCGATTACGTGAATCAGATGGTCCGATTCTAGTGGTCTATGACTGTGGGAGTAGAACAATCCATCTAGTACATCTGATTGGATGGTTTGATCAGACTAGACTGGTCCGACTCAGAGTTTATCAAGCAACCTCAAGTCTCCACCTTCAAGCTCCATCCTCTATAGCCGCACGTGAGACAAGAGAAGAGAAGAGAAGAGAAGAAGAGAGGAGATGATGGAGAGCTTCTTGATCCCTCACCCTCACACACTCACTCCCTCACACTCTCACACACCCTCTCTCAAGCACACACAAGCAAGCAAGAAGGAGAGAAGAAGAGAGGAAGATGAGTCCACTTTGCCACGCACTAAAGAATGAGCTCTTCATTCACTTTTCAACTTTATACACAAAACCCTAAATCCCTTTTGGGCAGTCATCCCCTTATTCCCTTTTTTACTTGGCCGGCCCTCTTTCCCATTGTCCTCATATCTTCCTAGTGTTAGAAATCAAGCTCTGAGTATTTCCCCATCCTTCTTTATGTCATGTGTGATAGATCGACTCCAGCTAGATATAGCTATTCATGTGTGTGTCATTGAATAAGTTCGTGTAGGGTTAATCTAACCTTAGTCGAGTATTGATCAGTTAGACCTAGAGTAACACTTACTCTTACTTTGTGTCTTTTAGAGATTGTATGGAATAACAAAAGAAGAAGGAATATAAGCCTAAAGGCTCTTGAGTCTGCTCTACTCTTTGTCTATCTCAGCCTCTCTTTGAATATGGTATCGGAGCTTAGTCTGGTGGACTCTCAGGAGTAGGAGGAACTAAAGAAGATCTGAAGAAGTTGAAGACTCAAGTTTGTCAAAGGTCAACAAGCAAGCTGCCATTGTTTCTTGAAGGTATGCACTGTAAGTTTGTGGTCTTCATTGGATGAAATGATGGCAATAGCTTGTTGGGGAGACTTGTAAGACTTCATTGAGCACATTAGAGTGCCTGGTCATCATCATTATCTTTATCACATGTTGCTCGAACAAGATTACAGATCTGCATGATTGCGCCTGATGTAGGCTAAAGCTCCATTGCCCACAAATCGACACATTGGTTGCATTCTAAGTGATAGAATGCTTGGTTATGCCCTTTGACAGGTGCTCAAAGATTTTAAGAAGAAGATGCATTGATGGGAGCTCATGTTTGAGCTGTAACAGTGATATACAGATCTGAAAACAATGAAGACTTGCTGTTAATAGTGACAGGGCAGCATATACTTGACCTTCGTTGATGCATTGAAGTCATATGATAGGTACCTTGGCCATCATTGAAGCATAGAAATTTACTTCAAAGACATATGTACTTGCTCCTATGCATTGAAGCTGCAATTTGTGACAAAAGTACTTTGATCTAAGAGTCTGTGGCAGGCTGAAAACTGTCATGAATCTATAAGAAGCAAGCACTTAATGGTCGTGGAGTATTAGATGACTTTGGTTAGTACTATGTATCGAATTCTCATGAAGACATGAAGACTATGATTACCCGAATGCTCATGTATTGAACCTAGCAATGATTTGGGGCTGTGTTGGATGAAAAGACTTTATTTCACTAAGTATTTGTTGATTAAAATCAGTGAACAAAATATTTGACACTTGTACTTGCTGGTTATGCACTGATTTGTGTCTATATGCTTATGTTTGGACTACTACATGTATTAGTAGTTGTTTATGAAGGTTTGGGACATCTATGACATGTATATGACTCAGTTTTGGTACTAAATAAGTTGCTGGTCACTAATAGTCTACAGTTGACCGATTGTATGTATGCATTTTGATAGTAAGGTTGCAGAAGATAAAACTGAAGCAACTACATTGTGTATGCATTCACCATTATACCTACATAAGGGACTACCTATTTGTGGATGTTTTCTGAGCTGTCATTGGAATGAAATACACTTATTTTACAATGAGCTTGTTGTAGAAAAACTGTCATAAATAGTTAAGGACTGCACTTGGTCAGTCATACTTGTTGGTTTGTAGGAAGTCAGGCATTTGACAAAAAAAGTCTATTGCAACATGGCAAATTCGTAGGGCAGTGACAACATTACATAGATTGCCACGGTGAAAAGTTGGATAATAAGAATTTTGCCTTGTGGAAATTCCATATGAAGAATTTCTTGGTCGATAGAGGATATTGGGACCTATGCACAGGTGATAAAGCTGAACCTGAAGTGCATGAGAGGAACCCAACCAATGATCAGAAAAGAGCTCATAAGCTATGGACTGAGAGAGCATGCAAGGTGTTGCATTGGTTTTCTTTATGTATATCTGATGCTATGGAAATACAGATCACTAGATGTGAATCTCCAAAGGATGCATGGGGCATACTCATGAAGAACTATGGAAATGTAACACATGCAAGGAAGATTTAACTGAAACAACAGTTCAACAACATGTCTAGGAATGCAAGAGCATTTAGGTTTATATGACAGAAGTTAAGACCATAGCAAACCAGCTTGCAACCATTGGATCAAAGGTGTTTGAAGATCATATGATTGCTGTCACACTGAATGGACTTGGCAAATAATACAAAGCTTTTGATACATTTATTTCTGTTAGAGCTAAACCCCCTCAAGTGAATTAGGTTCCAAGATTGAGACTTGGACTCATAAACACAATCTTGTGTATGTGGACAATGACATTGACACTTCACTGAAAAGAAAAGAGTACTATCATTGCATTAAGAAAAGGAAGCAAGTACAATTCTTTATAGGAAAGTAGGAAACTGCAGTAGGCACCATTGTGCATATGGGATAGGTTAGCTTGCATGTCCTTGGCCCTGAAGCTCCATACAAAGAGGCTGTCAATGAGTGTGATTGTTGAATCTCAACACCCCTCCTCAATCACAACTAGAAAGGCACAAAGTGTGTAGAGGTTGTAATGAGAACCACCTGCAAAGTGTGAGCACACCACAAACATGGTAGACACCAGAGGCTCGCAGAAATGGCTAAGTGTGGGCACCAAAACATGATGGACATCCAGAGGCTATAACAGGGGCCTCACAAAGTGTACAGGGACTGTAATGCCAAGTTACATGAGGAGTTTACAAAGCTTATGGCAGGAAGCATTAGGGCAAGGAAATACAAGGCTTTTAAAACAGTCTATCAGAGTAATGAGAGTAGGACTGATGAGACTTGTCCTTCCGATCCTGGTGATCTTCATCTTCATCTTCATCTCCATATTTTGGTCCATGGTCTTCTTCTTCTTTCACAGTTGCAAGATAGGCCTTTTGGGACCTCTTTCTAGCATGATAGAACTTCTCAGTGTGTCCGGTCCTTTTGCAGAAGTCACAAAAGAGCAGTTCATTTTTACCTTTGTATCTGTTGTTTACATATAACATTTGTTCATCCTTTGAAGTGCTAGGCTCTTCTTTGCTTTTAAGTTTCTTTTCTTCCTCTAGCAGAGAGGCTTTAATATCAACAAGTTGAGGATCAGGCATGTTGGTTAGAGTGGTTGATACATTATCATAAGCAGGAGGCAAACTTTTAACAAGACACCAATACAAACATCTTCATCCATTTTTAGCTTTATTCTTGCAAGTTGAGTAAGCAGGCTTTCCATGTAGTTCAGATGGGATGCCAGGGATGTATGAGGCTTCATATCAAGTCGGAAAAATTCAATTAATAGACCATACTTAGACGACTTTGACTGTGCACCAAATAAGGTATCCAATTTATCCCAAGTGTCATGGGACGTATCACAGGCATCCACATGATGGATGTAGCTGTCGTCCAATTCCAGTTTGATGATGGCTTGTGCCTTGTCATCATTCTTCTGCCAAGTAACTGCAAGGTCCGCATCTCGAGGTTTCTTCTCTTTGCCATTTGTGATGGCCCAAAGACCCTTCTTCATCAGAATGAGCTTAATGCGGGTTTGCCAAGTGTGAGACCCGACTCCTTTGAATCGAGCATTTGGAGAGTATTTTCCCATGTTGAGGTTGCAAGATTAGCAGAAAATCAACTCAAGAATTTTGAGATTTTATCGGTGGAAGAGCAGATTACAATGTGTCAAGAGACACAGGTAGTGATAGTGTGAAAACACACTATGTCAGTGTTGATGTTGAGCTTGATTCTTCTTGTTCGGGATCGTTCGGTTGTTCTTCAATCTTCTCAGGTCCTTCCCCTCCTTGATTTGATACTGGGACAATGGATTAGAGTGAGCTTTAGCTTGGTAAAGTGTCAGGAGTGAGAAAATGAGAGAAAAAAAGAGCTTGAGAGATTTTGGCTATGGTGAAATTAGGGTTTCTGGGACAGGGGCCTGGTTTTTTTCAGATTCCAGGACTTGTAGTTGATCGTTTTCAAAAAAATTTATACATCTACGAAGCTTATGTCAAGGGCTATCAAAGCCCCCATGGAAATCGTCCAGATCGCGGACAGCACGGCGCACGCAGGGAGCTCGAACAGACACGACGCAGATCTGGACAGCGACGGTGAATTTCTGCAATGTTGGAGCTGTAGATCACCAATGTTGGTGTTTAAAGTGACAGGAGGCAGCGCCTTGAGCCAAGGAACATTTCTCCAGAAGAAATCGTGTTGAAATTCTGCCTGTGGAGGGAGATCAAGAAGCTCCAAGTGAGCTGGGTCCTATTGGCTATGGAGGACACCCAAAGCAGAAGCAGAGAAGATTGACAATCCTGAACTCCAGGGTGTATAATGCTTAGGTGTGAGGTGCCAAGGAGGAGGATCTTGTGTTGGGGAAGATTCCCCCAGAAGGAATCGTGAAGAGATATGGTCTCTATGAGGAGATATAAGTGTTCAAAGCAGGGTATGTGCTGTGTAGCTATGGCTGCCAAGCAGGGCAGTGAGAAGAAAGAGTAGGAGATGAGGTCCTAGACTTGGCCTGAGATGGACTGAGCTCAAACTAAGTTAGATGAGAGTGAATTGGAGTTGGAGGAGCAGTGCCATGCCCGTCTGTGCTCTGATACCATGTGAAAGATGCGGGATCTAGGACATGGCAGTGAGTTATGGTGGATGGAAGGAGAAGTGTGGACTCATGATGGAGAAGACAAAGACACTATTTGTTACACAAGATTGTGTTTATGAGTCCAAGTCTCAATCTTGGAACCTAATTCACTTGTGTAACAAACAGTGTCTTTGTCTTCTCCATCATGAGTTCACACTTCTCCTTCCATCCACCATAACTCACTACCATGTCCTAGATCCCGCATCTTTCACAATGGGTGGGATGAGCTAGTTGCTTTGCTATTGCATGAGGAGGTAAAGCTTGGATTGAATATAGGTTCTAGTGTGTCTCAGGGCAGAGACATTGTTTTATACTCTAGCCAGGGTGGCAGAGGTGGCAGAGGCCATGGTTCATTTTGAGGTCGTGGTGACACTTGAAACACCTATGGACAACAATAGTAGGGTAATTGGCATTGCACAAATACACAGGGACATCATGGATCTGGCGGCTTTAGAGGCAAGGGAAGATCACCCCATGGTAGAGGTGGTGGATCTGGTTCATGGCAGTCAAATGATTAGTCCAATAGAGATAAGGAATGTCATTACTACGGCACATATGGATACATTGCAAAGGATTGTTACAAGAAGCAAGGAGATATGAAGGCAAAGGGCAAACATCATGGGCACTATGCATCTTCTAGCATTACTCATGATGAGCAAGTTGACTGATTATTTACCATGCAGCATGTGTCCAAGAATGCATCTAGACAAAACATAGATGATAGATGGTACATCGACTCTGGGGCTTCAAATCATATGACACCCCATGGAGAGTGGTTCGATGAGATGGTTGCAAGTTCACATGGTTATGATGACACCCAACATGACATTCAACACACATGAATTATTCCCTTAATGATGATTGATGGCAAGAAAAAGAGCCTACATGATATATTGCATGTACCATCAATAACCAATAATCTTCTGTCTGTGGGGGATAGATGGCAGAACAAAACTTGCAAGTGAGATTCAATAAAGATGGATGCTTTATTGAAGAATATGGTAATGGCTGCAAATTAATTGCCAGAGGCAGAAGGGATGGCAGGATGTTTACATTGGACGCATCCATTCTAGAACTCAAGGTAGCCATGTTTGCACATGATGAGAGTGCTATTTGGGATGTAGAGATTTGGCATAAAAGGATTGGCCATGTCAATGTACAAAAGTTGAAATCTATGTAGTAGAAGGAAGTGGTACTTGGATTACCTAAATTCAAGTATAATGAATTTGGTCATGTATGTCCTACATGTCAGTTTGGAAAGCAGGCAAGATTTCCTTTCATGAAGCATGTCAGGAATAGTTCGAGACCCTTGCAGTTAGTGCAATTTGATGTTTGGTGACCATCGCATAATGCTTCGTTTGGAGGAGTCCGTTATTATGTATCTTTCATTGATGATTTCAGTAAGTATACTTGGCTGTATATATTGAAGCACAAAGATGAATTATTTGATACATTCAGGGATTTCAAAAAACATGCTCAAAATGAATTATCCTATCATATCTCTTTTCTAATATCAGATGGAGGTGGTGAATATGTCTCTAAGGATTTTGATAGGTATCTTGCAAAGTATGGGATAAGAAGGCAACTCACTTGCAGCTATACACTGCGCAGAACGGTGTTGCAAAGAGAAAAAATAGGGTACTGATGGAGTCAGCTAGAGCTATGTTGAATGAAAAATGTCTGCCTAATGCTTACTGGGCCAAAGTAGTGATGACTGCTGTCTATATGTTGAATCAAACCCCTACAACAGGGATTCATGAGGTTACACCTTATGAGAGGTTGTATGGTCATAGACCTGACATAAGGCACTTAAAAGTTTTTGGATGCATTGCGTATGTGCATATACCAGATGAAAAGAGAAAGAAATTGGATCCTAAAGCAGTAAAGAACATGTTTTTGGGTTATGCACACGAAAGAAAAGCCTATAAATGTTATGTGCCGTCTATGCTTGAGACGTTGATAAGTAGGGATGTTGTCTTTAACGAGCTTATTTCCTGGTATGGAAATCCAGTTTTGTTGTGCCTACTAATGGATCAGCCAGCATAGGTAATGCTAAAAACACCCATGCAATTAGTACATCTATGAGTGGTCAAACAGGTGATGTATCATCTACAGTGAGTCCGTGGTCTGGTAGGTTGCAAAACTGCACTCCTACGTCCATTGACACGGATATGTCAGTGAGGGGGAGAGTGGATAAGGAAAAAGAAAAAGTATTTGAGGATGTAGCATGACCACTTACTGTAGGTTATGAGTCGTCTAGCAGTGATAGCTTGGACAATGAGTTGGGGATTTCGTCTATTATGACGCCAAGTGCTAGGAAAAATCGGTATGTACCGCCTCATGAGAGGTAGAGAGCCACAGTTGAGGAGATATAAGAGGATCAGAAGGCCAGTTGATAGGTACACTTACATTGGATATTCAGCCCATCATTATGCTTATATGATGAAGGTGACAGGGTTTAAAGAACAGACAAAGTTTGATGAGACAATTGTAGATGAGAACTGATGTGTTGCCATGGATGAGGAGTATTCAGCTTTGGCTGAAAATGGAACGTGGGATTTAGTGCAATTGCCCGATGGCAAAGTTCCCATTGGCTACAAATGGGTGTACAAGGTTAAGTGCAAATTAGATGGGTCATTGGAATGCTACAGGACTAGGCTAGTTGCAAAAGGGTACGCGCAACCGTACGGTCTTGACTATAAGGAGACTTTCAACCTTGTGGCTAAAATGGGTACTATCAGAACTCTCATTGAATTGGTAGTAGCTAAAGGCTGGAAACTATGGCAGATGGATGTAAAAAATGTTTTTTTGAATGGTGAGTTGCAGGAAGAGGTCTACATGGAGCAACCTAAAGGCTATGTGCATCCAGAATTCCCAGCACATGTATGTAGGCTGAAAAATGCATTATATGGGTTGAAACAGGCACCTAGAGCATGGAATGCTCGAATTAGTAGTTATTTACAACATCATGGGTTTAAATTGGGTGATGCTAATCACAGTTTGTTTGTGAAAAAGACAGATCATGGCTATGTATTTTTGGTTGTCTATGTTGATGATCTTATCATCATTGGAGATGATGAGAGCAGGATTGCTAACATTAAATCATGTTTGGAGGCTGAATTTAAAGTCAAAGATCTTGGTGAGCTGAAATATTTTTTGGGCATTGAGGTAGTGTCTACACCTTAAGGCATATGGTTGTTATAGAAGCAATATGCTCTGACATATTACAGAAGTATGGTATGGCTGAATGCAAGGCTATGGATACACCCTTAGAGCAAAATTTCAAGCTGTGGATTGATGTTGGGACAGAGATTGAGAATGTAACCATGTATAGACAGATGGTAGGCAGCTTGATCTACTTGACCATTACTTGTCATGACTTGAGCTATGCTGTGGGGGATGATCAGTCAGTTCATGTAGAAGATTCACAAACCGCATTTGCATGCAGTCAGGAGAATCATGAGATATGTAAAGGCTATGAAAAATTATGGGCTATTTTATGCATATGGGAAACCCCTTGACTTGACAAGGTTTACTAATGCTGCCTAGGTTGGTTGTGCTTATGACAGGAGGTCAACCAGTGGCTATGCATTTGGATTGAGTAGCAGCATGATCAGTTGGTAGAGTAAGAAATAACCTATATTTGCATTGTCTAGTACAGAAGCTGAGTATCGTGGTGTGGCCTTAGTGGCATGTGAAGCTATTTGGCTACGGAAGTTACTGACTAACTTGGGGATCCACTTGAACAGCAAAGTGAAGCTACATTATGATTATCTAAGCAGTGTTATGCTTGCAAGCAATCCCGTCTATCATGCAAGATAGAAACACATTGAAGTTCACTACCATTTCATCAAAGAAATGGTACTAGCAGAGCAGATTGACTTGTGAAAACTGAAGACCAAGTAGCAGATATCTTTACCAAATCACTTAGTAGAGATAAATTCATCTATTTTAGGAAGCTACTTGGAGTGTTGCAAATGATTGAGCTTGAGGGAGAGTGTTAGAAACCAAGCTCTCAGTATTTCCCCATCCTTCTCTATGTCATGTGTGATAGACTGACTCCAGCTAGATACAACTGTTCATGTGTGTGTCATTGAATAAGTCAGTGTAGGGTTAATCTAACCTTAGTCGAGTATTGGTTAGTTAGACCTAGAGCAACACTTACTCTTACTTTGTGTCTTTTAGAGATTATGTGGAATAACAAAAGAAGAAGGAATATGAGCTTGAAGGCTCTTGAGTCTGCTCCACTCTTTGTATGTCTCTGCCTCTCTTTGAATACCTAGCTTCCTTTCTACTGCCTATCTACCTTTACAATTTGCACAGGAGGAAGCTTGGCACTCTTTTACAAAAAGTTTTATAGGCACCTTGCATTTAAGAATGCGCTTCTACCTTTGGCTTAGCTTTTGAGGCCGACCTTGCATTTTTTGTCGTTTCCCTTCTTGCTTCTTCCATCATGTCTGATTTCCTTCTAGGCCACATCTTTTAGGTCCTGACTTGATTCCAAAATTTCAGCTTCTTCTTGTGTTGAGGTTAACATTGCCCCCCTCCTAGCCTAGTGCCAGTCCCATGGCACTAATGGGTAGTAGTTGGAAGGTGGGATGGGTGTAGCCAAATGGTTTTTTTGAGTTCGTACACAAGCCCTTGCAAGGGATGGTGCTGGATGGATTGGCCCTTAAAATTGAAGATATAGTTGGGGTGGGTCTCTCCTTGACGTTGACCTTGAGTGGATTTGTCCCTTAAAATTGAATATAGTGTTGGACAGATCCCCCGGGGAGGTTGGCAGGTGGACGGATCTTTCTTTGAAATTGACGATGGTGTTAGACGGATCCATTATCTTGCTCTCCACAGTTGCTACGAAGTAATCTTAACATGGCTTTTTCCTATTCCCTTCAAGTTGCCTTATCCCTTCACTGATGTCCATTTAGAATTCACCACTTTCACATCACGAAACTTGCATTCCTTATAAAATGAATTATATTGTGCCTCATGCTTTCCTTATGAGAGCCTTTGGAGGTTCTCCCTCATCCTTGAGAGAGCCTTGCTAGAATATTCGGCGCTTAACTCCATCCTTCCTAAGCACCTTGCTAGAATCTTTGGTGCTTTCCGTCATCCTTGAGAGAGCATCCTTCATCCTTGATAGGGCTTCCCTCATCCTAGAGAGGACCTCGCCAAAGTAGTTGGAGCTCCCCCATGTTTTTTTGAGCTTGCGTTCTCCTCCATTGTTCCTGCTTGAGTAGAATGAGCTTCTTGATTCGCTTTTGATGGGGACTTCCTTCATTTTCCTCTGCGTCGTGTAGCATGCATGGTGATATATCATGTAATATTACCCCCCTCTCCTAGATGGTTTCAAATTCCATGACATTGGCAGTTATGAGTTGATGAAGGTTTGGTGATTTAAAAGGGCGGTCATGTGAGTCGATGATGATGGGGTCTCAAGGGGGATTGGTCTTGGGGAGAGGTTGATTAACCAATTGAGATGGTGGGGTCCAAGAATGTATTACATGGATGATGGGGCCTTTGAAAAGTTGGTGGGTTGCAACCTTTGTTTGTACTTGAAAAGAAAAGAAGGTACACTACCTGGGGGTGTGTCTACCTTACCATGTAGTGCATTGTGCTCATGCTATAGTGGAACTGGGAGTTGGGTCGAACCACAAGCAAGTATGGGTGTTGTTCCACACTTGAGGACCCAGTTTGTGCATTGGTAGAGGTGCAATGCATAGCTTAGGGAGATAGGTCTAGAAGTCCTGACCTTGAGGTGCCCTAAAAGCGTGATGTGGTAAATCAAAAAATGGGCTAGGAGGTTAGGGACGGAGCCAGCCGACCAAAGTCACCAGACATGCCTAACTTGAGAACCCCTAGGTGTAGTAACTATGATTTGTGTCTATTTGCTCCCCTTTTTTTTTGCCACATATTGATCCAACCATAGAATAGATAGCTTGGCCGGCATGGGAGGTCAAAAAGAGTGGTGGGGGCATTCTTGTCTTAAAAACCTCTCTCTTTAAAAACTTGGCCCTGCGTCTTTAGTCAGCCTTCATTTTTATTTTCCCTTATGCTCTAGTGGCTCTACTTTAGTGGGCCTTGCAATTTGTGTTTGGATGTGTAGCCCATGCCTTAGAGCCTTGCGTGTGATCTCCATCTTATTCTTTAAGGACTCAACTGCCTCCTCTTCCTTAGACTATGTGACGTCTAAGCAAGTGCAGAGGAAGGCGCGTTGTTGGGCTTCCAAGGTCACCTATGCAGTCTCTGCCCTACTCTTTGCTAGCACTTTGTCACCTTTTGCAAGGGCTAGTCAGTGCGCTAATAGCTCACTCTTTCTTCACTCATATTTACCTAGTCATCTGCTTTTTTCCTCATATCTTTCAGGCTTTTGTTGTGCCTGCAGGCTAGCACCCTTAGCCGTCTCTCTTATTTTTCAATTTCTCTTTCTAAGCGTTCCCTCGGTTTCTCTCTTCTTTTACTGCTGCTAGTGGCTACTCTAAGACATCTTGGATTTTTTCATTTTCTTTTTGAAGCTCTTTGTACAGCACCACCAACTCATCAAAATCGTGTTGTAGGCTCATGAGACTATGTGCTTCCGCTGCAAGTTTGGCTTACCATTTCTCATATTCTCCTCCCTTGGCCTTGAGCTTCTCTTTTACCTCCTTAATCTCTCTTTGATAGGTGGCCACTTGATGGGCCCTTTCTAATTAAGAGGCTACCATGGTCTCCCTTTCGGCCTCGAGCTCACCGATGGCTATCTTCTTGTCTTCCTTTGCCCGTTCCAATTGTGATAGGAGTTCTTACACATAGGTATAGTAGGTTGTGGACAACGATAGTGCAGAGGGACCAGTGGTTGTAGATACCTCTATCTTTGATTGTTTGAGGTCCTATCTAGATTTCATGTCTATAGGTTGCCTGTCTTCTTGCTCTTGTCATAGGGGTTCCTACACTTGCACCTTGAGTCGCCTCTTTGTTGACCAAGAATTGCACCTATGCCACAAGATTGCTAGCATCTACCGTGGTAGAGGAGTCTTGGATGGGTGCAGTGATTGGGGTGGTAGGTAATAGGAAGATTGAGATAGGGTGGATCAAACACTTGCCCTTTCCCTTGGTTACTAGGGGCCATAGGTCTTTGGGTGCCTTGGAGCTGGTGCTTGGACCTTCATGTGTCAAGGTGGGCTCATGGCTGCCAACTCCTCTTGTCTTGAAGGTTGCTCCACTAAGAGGTGGATAGCGAGAGCTATGTCTTCTTCCCCTTCTTCCTCAGCTCCGCCTCTTCCTTCTTGAGCTCTGCCTCTTCCTTCATAAGCTCTTTTGGATTCCTCTTTTATTATATTCACCTCGCCCCTTTCTTCTTTATTTCATCATTCTTTTGTGCTTTTGACTCACTATGCTTTGTGTAGATCTGTTTTCTCCTTCTTTTCCCTCTCTTCTTTGGCCTTATTTTGTGGAATCTCTTTCTTTGACTTCTTGGCCCTTCCTTGACCAAATTGTGCTTCTTCCTCCTCTCCTCTATCCTCACTCATGGTCCTTTCATTGGACTACTCTTGTCCTTGGTGGGGAAGGGACCTATCCGCCATCTCACCAACTGCCTCACCATCTCATGATTTCCCTAGTGCTTCTCTTATGATGGTTGTTAGGATTCATCCGAAGCCAATAGTGGAGGCCTTTTAGGACACAACGATTTCCTAGCTTTAGAGGCCGGGGACTCTCCCCCCGTGGGTCTTTTTATGGTGGCTAATGCTTTTTTCGACGTCTCTATCATCTTCCTCACGAAGCCATTGAGGTTTACCCCGTCAAAGGACCAGCCAACAATGCTCTCCAGCATTGATACATTGATTTTTTTCATCAATGCATTATACCATTGACTGAAGAACAAAGCGTGCACCATTTTGGCCTTGATTTGAACCTTGGGATGATCGGGGATGTTAGGTAGGCTAATGCCATTGTCAGTGTGTACTATCACTTTGTCCATCCCTAGCATGTCGTACACATCTCATTTTGGCCGTCTCTCCACTTTGTTTCATATGCCTAGTGCTTTTTGTACCAGCTCAGGACTGAATTTCTACTTGATGGGCTTCATTTTCTAGGTGCACCATGATAGTGCCCTGGTTTCTATTGAAGGTCGGAAGGAACTCGACGCACTTCTCATAGTTGATGGCTTGTTGACCGACTGCCTCCATACACTTCCAAAGCTTACACTACTTCACCAGTTGTTGTTGGATGGTTGGTTTTTCCATGACTATGTCTTCTAGATTTAGGATATACTTGAATTTGAATTCATTATAAGCCCTCATCTCCAACAAGAGGCCGTACTTCACGTGCTCCTCTTTTGAGAATGGGAGTTTGTTGCTTTTATCTTGGCCAACCATAGTGGGTACCTGTCATAATTCCATAGTTCACCATAATGTTCTCAAGGTAATTTGTTGTAGAAAGGTGAGCATGAATTAATTATGCTTTCTAAGGAAAATTAACATGCTTAATTACAAGAAGAGTATCTTTTCCTTCAAGAGAAAGCTACTCATTCCAAAAATTTTATGACTTTTCATCAGTCACGAGTTGATTTTTATCCACTCTCTTTTTCTCTTGGTCACTGATGGAGGCTTTATTCATGCGTTTCATTCACCTTACTTGTTTGCATGTTTGATTCCACCTTGCCCCAGAATCCTTCCTACTAGCATTAAGGTTTAAGGGGTCAAGGGCATTTAGCATTGGCTTACCGTGTTTCACTTTCACATGAGCCAATCATAGAAGTTCGGATTGTATTCAAGATTAGCATAGTGGTCCGTATAGAAAGGATGAATGCCTAATTGAGTGAGGTAGGTGAGAACATTCATGAGGAAGTCACCAGAGTCGATCTTGGTAGTGATGTGTAACTCTTCCCTAGTTAGAATTCGGTCTAAGTATGGGTGGGTCACGATGTGCTCTTTTAGGGGTCGATCACAAATGGTGGTCAACACCCTATAGGAGGTTGAAGCCACATAAGTGGGATCATACTAAGAGGTCTTAATAGCACATCACTGCTCAACATTGGTCATGATCTGGTAGCCTTCTTGTTCCCACTACAATCTAAGAGCATACCACTTGCATAAGAAGGGTGAGTCATTATTAGCTAGCTTACAAATTTTTGGCTCCTGGCAGTAACTTTGCTCTTGCTATAGGAGGTGATCAACCATTGTTTAAGGGCTTGGTCTCAAGATATCTCGGCATCGGTAATCAATTCCTCTACAAGTGCGGGGGTTTTTACCATCACAAATTGGTATTCCTCCTAGGTATATGGCATGGCACAGATTTCCAATGCTAAGGATGGGTCAAGTAGACCTAGGTCCAAGTGCTCATAGCTCTTAGCAAGTAGAGTGAAAGTGGCATCTAAGCACTTGAAGCATGTGACTAGGTTATCTCCCGTGTTTTCAGCTAGGTCTTTAGCCAAAGTGAGGATTGATAATCATTTGTAGGATGGTTTAAGATTTGCTGGTGGGGTAGGATTGAGACGGGATAGACAAGGAAACTTCTAGTGGCCGAGATCCTCAGGTGGGTCCTTGGGAGTAATGGCATCCTTAGGGGACCATGGTTGGGGCATGCAGTTTAGAGGATGTGCTACACTCAGCTTGAAGAGTAGTTGGGTCACTAGGCTCTTTGGGGGTGCTCAAGTCAATGGGAGTTGGTTGCAATTTTGGTCGATGGACTTACTATAATGCTAACAGCTTAGTGATCTTAGGCTCTATGGGTTTAGTAGCTTTGGGCTTTGTAGGCTTGGGTATAAGGGTCTCTTGGGGATTTACTTCCTTAATTACTGTTCTATCTGGTATAGATGTGTTTGAGGGTGGCACTTAAGTAATGCCCTTGACAATTTTGGCTTTAGGCACCCATATCTAGGCATTGCCCGCATAATAGCCTTACACTTGCAACAAGGTTGAACCTATAGTGGCTTGACCGTTTGTCTTCGCTTATATTGCCTATTTTTGTGGCCTTCTAGCTCTTGGGTGTGATTTTCTAGCATTGCGAGGTAGTGTGTGTCTGCTTCTAGGAGGTGGAACTTTTTGCTTAGGCATCCACTTGAGTTGTGGTTTCTGGGCCTTAGCTTGATTTTTGCAATTTGCTGGCATTGAGGTTTGGTGGGTGGTGACCAATTGCGATCCCTCTTATTGGGCTTGGTAGTGGATTGCTCTATCAGTGGCTTTGTAGGCTTTGCTTAAGCTCCGATGCCCTTGCTGAAAGTGGTTACTATCTTAACATTGCCAATGGCAAGGTGAATGCGCTATGAGTCATAGTCGACCTTGTAGTGTGCTTGTTTCTTGAATGCATGTCCTAAGAGTGGTTCCTTACTAGTGGTCTCGCAGTGTTAGGCATCACATAGAAGATCACATGTAGGCTTTCAGTCTTGATAGAGACCATTATTCTACACTTCCCGAGTAGTGACTAGGATCATCCTCCAAATGGATTGAGTTCAATCTTGATAGAGACCATTATTCTACACTTCTCGAGTAGTGACTAGGATCATCCTCCAAATGGATTGAGTTTAATATTGGTAGGTTGCAGTTGGGGCTGACCAATGAGGGTCCAATGATTGTGCATAAGGATGTTACAGTCAACTCCCTCATCAATGAGTGCATCAAAGATATGTATCTTCTGGTCAATCAAACAATGATAAGCAGAGGAATGCAGGTGCCACCACTTCCTCATCTTCATCTTCAATTTTCGTGATGGTGGCCACTTGCACCTTGATAGGGTTTGATTGTTTATGAGAGATCCTTGCCATCATGCAGGTTGGTCGTGCCACTAGGATCAAAAATTGCCTTTGTAGCATGCTCATACTTCTCACTCTCTGAAAATGGAAGATTGATCATGGCTAGCACATGCATCCAATGTCGCTCATCCTCCTCAGGACAAGGGATGCACTTCATGAGTGGCCCATAAGATTTCGTAATCTACACATCACCTTTCATCATGGTGGAGATGGCATCCGGGTCGAATGGTGTGGTCTTTCGTGTGCCCATCTCTACTTTTACTACCTCCGTTCAATTGCCTAAGAAGATCAGACCTGTAGGACAGACGCCCTTTAGGTTGACGTACGGAACTGAATTCATTTTGCCCTTGGACTTATTCATCCCTAGTTTGAGGCTAGCAGTCCAGGAGAGTTGGGAGGGAAGAGAGGCTTGGACCAACCGCTTGGTGGAACTCGAGCGCTTAACGGAGACCTGACTCCTCGCCACTCTCTCTCTAATTTGTGAAAAGGTGCAACGAAAGATGTGGTTTGACAAGCATGTCAAGCGACAAGACTTCGAACAAGGGGACCTTGTTCTGCTATACTCAGTAAAAGGACATAAACAGAAGATGAAGTTTCAGGGGCTAGGGCCTTTCAGAGTACGCATGATCGGTAGGACCGGGAATGTCGAGTTGGAGACACTTGACAGTGAAGAAATAGGCTTTTTTAACGGCAGCCACATTAAGAAGTACTATCCTCCTTCACATCCATTACATGAGCCACCCATGCTAGAACCCCCACTGAACGTCCGTCTGGCTACTATAACTGACCTTACAAATCAGGACGAAGAAGCAGTGGCACTGGTGTACCTGCGGATCACAGTCCACCAGGAGCGGTGTATTCTTTCGAAGCCTTGATTGATGAAGGTGCCGACTACAACATCTTGACGCATGACCATTGGACACGCATTGGTCAACCGAAACTACAGTCCACTAACACTAAACTCACCTCGTTTGGGGGTACCGCTTACCCACTCCGAGGGAAGTGCATGTCAAGATTGTGGAAGAGAAGGAAGGAGTCTCACTTGAAGCTTTCTTTCTTGCACAATGGGGGAATACACACAGAGATGGAGGCTGAAAACAGTTTTTCTCTTCTTAGTTGTGTAAGCCAAAAAGAACTTGCATACATAGAAATAGAAGAACCCTATATATGGGTCTCAAACCAAACTCAACTAACTAAGGTGGCATACTAACTGAGCCACAAACTAGAGTAGATAAGGATAGCTGTCATCTAGCTATTATTCATGGGCGGTGTACCAACCGCATCTGCAACTGACACGTCGGTGACATAAAAACACAACTATCACCCTGGCATATCACGAGTGGAGCTCGATATCTCAACACTCCCCCTCGAGCTCAATCCCAATTCCTGCACACCAAGCAGGTCTCTGAACTTGCACAGCTTCTCTGCGCCCAATGCCTTCGTGAATATGTCAGCTACCGGATCCTCTGTGCTGACATAAACTAGATCAATAAGACCTAGTAAAATCCTCTCCCGCACATAGTGATAATGCACCTCAATGTGCTTTGTTCTAGCATGATAGACTGGGTTATTTTCCAACTGTATACTACTCATGTTGTCACAATAAATGACAACTGGCCCATCTGTAGGCTGATACATATCATAAAGTAGCTTATGCAACCAAGCTACCTCACATGCAGCCATTGCTGCACCCCTATACTCAGCCTCTGTGCTGGACAAGGCAACTGTAGGCTGTTTCTTGCTACTCCAAGTGACTGCAGCACTCCCAAAAGAGAACACATATCCACTGGTAGATCGTCTATCAGAAATGCTACCAGCCCAATCAGCATCAGTGTATCCATGCAACTGTATCTGAACCCCAGTCTCATAAAATAGTCCATACTACAATGTGGACTTCACATACCTGAGTATATGTCTAGCCGCATCCAAATGCGGTTTCCTTGGAGCCTGCATAAACTGACTTACCAATCCAACAACATAGCTCAAATCTGGCCTGGTAATAGTCATATAAATCAAGCTTCCTACTATGCGTCTGTACATAGTAGGGTCTTCCAAAAGCTCACATACATCTGCGCTCAGCTTCACATTCTGCTCCAAAGGAACTGAAATAGGCTTACAGCCTGTCATCCCATATTTGGACAGCATGTCCAATCCATACTGCCTCTGCAAGAGCTGTATCCCACTTGGTGATCTAATCACCTCAATGCCCAAGAAATAATGCAGCTCTCCCAAATCCTTCATCTCAAACTTCTGCTTCAATAGCATTTTCACATGAAGGATATCTTTATCACTGTCACCTGTCATAATCAAATCATCAACATAAATGACAAGTAGCATAATACCTTTCTCTGTTTTTCTCACATAAAGTGAGAAATCTGCCTTGGAAATCTGAAAGCCAATAGTGACAAGATACTGTCCTATCTTGTCAGACCATGCTCTAGGTGCTTGCTTCAAGCTATACAAGGCTTTCTTCAACCTGCAAACAAACTCAGGATGAACAGCATGCATATAACCTGGTAGCTGCTCCATATAGACCTCTTCTTGCAAATCACCATGCAAGAAGGCATTCTTTACATCCATATGATGTAAAGACCATCCCTTTGATGCAGCCATAGCAATGACTGCTCTTACGGTTGCCATCCTTGCAACCGGACTGAATGTTTCTTCATAGTCAATGCCATATGTTTATGCATATCCCTTGACTACTAATCTTGCCTTGTATCTGTTCACAGAACCATCTGCATTGTGCTTCATCTTATAAACCCACTTACAGCCAATTGCATTCTTACCTTTAGGCAAAGGTACCAATTCCCGTGTAGTATTTGCTTCCAAGGCATCCATTTCTTCATCCATGGCTTTCTCCCATTTTTCTTTTCCCATGGCTTGCTCAAAAGAGGTGGGTTCTTGTTCCTATATCACTTTGACCATATATGCATAGTGAATGGCTGTAAATCCATCATATTTCAGCCTATCCACAGGATACCTAGCTCTCGTAGACCTGCGCAAAATAGGTTCACTCCTAGGTGCTCTCAAAACATCCCTGGTCTTCCTTACTCCAGGTGTAACAATAGAAGGAATACCCAACTCATCATCAATGCTCTGTTCTGAGCCACTGGATTCACCATCCACATAAGAGTGACCTGCATTCACATCAAACATGGGCTGATCAACCTTCTCTTTTCCTTTTCGTGATACCTGTATACCACTATTTGCATTGCTATGTGAAGATTCTCCTGATCTCAATCTGCTTGTCCATGGCGAAGAATGTGAACCACTGCTAGAGGACGCTCCAGGTCCACTAATATTTTGTGACTGCTGCTATGAATTCTGTGCAGCATTACCATTTTGTGCATCTACATCATCAATCACATTTATTGGTTTATACCAGCTACTCATCTCATCAAAAACAACATCTCTGCTCACTGTAAACTTACGAGTAGAAGGGTTATAGCATCTATAGCCTTTTTGCTGCAGAGAGTAACCAATAAAGATGCACTTCTCAGCTTTTGGATCCAACTTGGATCTCAACTCATCTGGCACATGTACATAGGCAATGCAACCAAAATTTTTCAAATGAGAAATATCTGATTTCCTACCATTATACCTCTCCTCTGGAGTCATCCCATGTATTGCTGCAGTGGGAGTCTTGTTCATTATGTAGACTGTTGTAGCAACTGCCTCAGCCCAATAAAAATCTGGCAGGTCTTTTTCATTGAGCATGGCACGAGATACCTCTCCAATATGCCTGTTTTTTCTTTCTGCAATTCCATTTTGTTGTGGGATATGACTACATGAATATTGCTGCTTTATGCCATGCTCCTGCAAGAACCTTGCAAACTCATTTGAGAGGTACTCTCCCCCTCCATCTGACCTTAGGCATTTTATTTGCAGGCCTATTTCTTTTTCAACCATAGCTTTAAGAGTTTTGAAATGCCCAAAAACTTCACTTTTCTTTTTCATAAAATACACGCAAACTTTTCTGCTATAGTCATCAATAAAAGTGACAAAATAATGACAGCCTCCAAGAGATGCAGCTTTAGTAGTCCACACATTAGAGTGGATTAATTCCAATGGCTTCTCACTCTCTTGAACATGTTTAGGAAATGGTTTCCTTGTTGAGATATCGAGCTCCACTCGTGATACGCCAGGGTGACCGTTGTATATTTATGTCACCGACTTGTCAGTTGCAGACGCGGTTGGTACACCGCCCATGAATAATAGCTACATGATAGCTATCCTTATCTACTCTAGTTCGTGGCTCAGTTAGTATGCCACCTTAGTTAGTTGAGTTTGGTTTGAGACCCATATATAGGGTTCTTCTATTTCTTTGTACTTGAGTTCTTTTGGCTTACACAACTAAGAAGAGGAAAACTGTTTTCAGCCTCCACCCTTGTGTGTCTTCCCCCATTGTGCAAGCAAGAAAGCTTCAAGCGAGACTCCTTCCTTCTCTCCCACAATCTTGACATGGTATCAGAGCCTTGTTCGTGGTAAGGAGCTCAAGAAAGCAAGCCAAGCTCGCGGTGGTCTGGTAAGAGGAGCAGTGTTGCTTTCATTTCCTGTTTTGGGAGCAGATCTCTGCAGGTAGCACAGCCGAAAAGTGCAGGAGTGCACTGTCTCAGGTTGAGACGCCCTTCGCGGTGAAGCAAGAGGGCAGTATATGCTGCGGGATAGGGCTTTAGCCCTTCGCGACCTTGTTTTTTTGATTTGAGGCCATTTCGGGGCCTGTTTTGCAGACGGAAGTTTTCTCCACGCACTCAAGAAAAGGCTCAGTTTTATGCTGTGCGACCACTGTTCTACAGGTCGGTGAAAAGTTACTGTAGAAATTGCATCGTATGCTTGTGCGCAGAGACATTGGGAGTTTCAGAATCATCCTTGGTTCCTGTTTATGCAAAATTGTCACTAGGAAGTGACTGTGTGGTCAAATACCACTTTTGCCAGTTTTGCAGATTTGCCCTTGTGAGGGTGAAGCTGTGTTTTTTGCAGTGACAGAATTTCTTGCAGTATTCTGTAATGGCGTCTGATTCTCTTTCACAGATTGTCACTGAAAAGCTTGATAAGAACAACTTCCAGGCATGGAAGTTTAGAATGACGAATTTCCTTATGGGAAAAGGATATTGGGAATTTGTTGCAGGAAATGAAGAAGAACCAGTTCTTCCTGATGTTCCCAATCAACAACAAATGCAGGCATTTAAAACATGGCATGAGAGAGCCAGGAAAGTTATGTATTGGCTGTCTATCAGTATTTCAGACTCTATGATTGTGCATATTCAGGATGCAAGTACGCCAAAGGAGGCATGGGATACTTTGTCAAAAATGTATAGCACAAATACGCAAGCCAGGAAAATGCAGCTCAAGCAAGAGTTGCATAATGTGCAAAGAGAAAGTATGAGCATCAACGACTACCACATGAAGGTGAAGAAGATTGCAGATGCACTTGCTTCCATTGGGTCGCCAGTGGAAGATGATGATTTAGTTTCCGTGACCTTGAATGGTCTAGGAAAGGATTATGCACAGTTTCGGACATCCATTTCAGTTCGTGAAAGATTTCCTGATTTTGAGGAGTTGATTGCTCTTCTAATTTCTGAGGAACAGAGAAATGGTGGTGCATCTTCTTCAGGAGGAACTTCAAAAGAAGCTGTCTTCTACTCAAATGCTGGAAGAGGTAGAGGCAGAGGTAGAGGAGGCCGATTTGGAGGCCGTGGCAGAAATCAGAATATGCAGCAAACTCAAGAAAACCAGTCCTATGGAGGAGGACGTGGTAACTCTAGAGGCAGGGGGAGCCAAAGAGGTCGTGGTGGATGGCAAAGAGGCCAAAATGCAAACAGTAATGTTGAATGCTACTACTGTGGTAAAATGGGTCATATGGCTAAAGACTGCTATAAAAAGCAGAATGACATCATGAATGGAAAACTGCAACAAGGGAATTATGCATCTTCTGGTAGACAGGGTGATGACAGAAATGAGCATTTGTTCATGGTGCAGCACATGAATAATTCTATGACAAGTGTAGAAGAAAGCAATGATGTATGGTATGTTGACTCAGGTGCATCAAACCACATGACAGGTCATGCAGAATGGATGGAGGATGCAAGGAAAATGGAAAAACCAGGATTTGTGGAGACTGGTGATGATACTGCACATCCTATTGTGCAGATTGGAAAAATTCCCTTGTCTATGCAGGGTGGGAAAAAGAAATACCTGTCCGATGTATTTCATGTCCCGAATATCACCAAGAATCTGGTTTCAGTTGGTCAAATGGTTGAACAGGGCTTGCAGGTCAGATTTAATCCTCATGGATGCTTTGTTGAGGATATGAAAAATAAAGGTCGCTTGATAGCAAAAGGAAAGAAGAAGGGCAGAATGTTTACATTGGATGCAGACATGTCTGAATTGAGTGCAGCAATGTTTGCACATGGGACCGGTGTAGTTGCAGATATTGATATCTGGCATAAACGCATTGGTCATGTTAATGTACAGCGACTTAAATCAATGCAGGCCCAAAATATTGTTGCAGGATTGCCTAAATTCAAGGTTGCAGAAATGCATAAGGTATGTGAAGCCTGTCAGTTTGGAAAACAGGCAAGGAAACCATTTCCTAGACATGTTCAAGAGAGTGAGAAGCCATTGGAATTAATTCACTCTGATGTGTGGACAACTAAAGCTGCATCTCTTGGAGGCTGTCATTATTTTGTCAGTTTTATTGATGACTATAGCAGAAAAGTTTGGGTGTATTTTATGAAAAAGAAAAGTGAAGTTTTTGGGCATTTCAAAACTCTTAAAGCTATGGTTGAAAAAGAAACAGGCTTGCAGATAAAATGCCTAAGGTCAGATGGAGGGGGAGAGTACCTCTCAAATGAGTTTGCAAAGTTCTTGCAGGAGTATGGCATAAAGCAACAATATTCATGCAGTTATACCCCACAACAAAATGGAATTGCAGAAAGGAAAAACAGGCATATTGGAGAGGTATCTCGTGCCATGCTCAATGAAAAAGACTTGCCAGATTTTTATTGGGCTGAAGCAGTTGCTACATCAGTCTACATAATGAACAGGACTCCCACTGCAGCAATACATGGAATGACTCCAGAGGAGAGGTATACTGGTAGGAAACCAGATATTTCTCATTTGAAAATTTTTGGTTGCATTGCCTATGTACATGTGCCAGATGAGATGAGATCCAAGTTGGATCCAAAAGCTGAGAAGTGCATCTTTATTGGTTACTCTCTGCAGCAAAAAGGGTATAGATGCTATAACCCTTCTACTCGTAAGTTTACAGTGAGCAGAGATGTAGTTTTTGATGAGATGAGTAGCTGGTATAAACCAGTAAATGTGATTGATGATGAAGATGCACAAAATGGTAATGCTACACAGAATTCACAGCAGCAGTCACAAAATATTAGTGGACCTGGAGCGTCCTCTAGCAGTGGTTCACATTCTTCGCCATGGACAGGCAGATTGAGATCAGGAGAATCTTCTCAAAGCAATGCAGATAGTGGTATGCAGGTATCACGAAAAGGAAAAGAGAAAGTTGATCAGCCCATGTTTGATGTGAATGCAGGTCACTCTTATGTGGATGGTGAATCCAGTGGCTCTGAGCAGAGCATTGATGATGAGTTGGGTATTCCTTCTATTGTTACACCTGGAGTAAGGAAGACCAGGGATGTTTTGAGAGCACCTGGGAGTGAACCTACTTTGCGCAGGTCTACGAGAGCTAGGTATCCTGTGGATAGGCTGAAATATGATGGATTTACAGCCATTCACTATGCATATATGGTCAAGGTGATACAGGAACCAGAACCCACTTCTTTTGAGCAAGCCATGGGAAAAGAAAAATGGGAGAAAGCCATGGATGAAGAAATGGATGCCTTGGAAGCAAATGCTACATGGGAGTTAGTACCTTTGCCTAAAGGTAAGAATGCAATTGGCTGTAAGTGGGTTTATAAGGTGAAGCACAATGCTGATGGTTCTGTGAACAGATACAAGGCAAGATTAGTAGTCAAGGGGTATGCACAAACATATGGCATTGACTATGAAGAAACATTTAGTCCGGTTGCAAGGATGGCAACCGTAAGAGCAGTCATTGCTATGGCTGCATCAAAGGGATGGTCTTTACATCAGATGGATGTAAAGAATGCCTTCTTGCATGGTGATTTGCAAGAAGAGGTCTATATGGAGCAGCCACCAGGTTATGTGCATGCTGTTCATCCTGAGTTTGTTTGCAGGTTGAAGAAAGCCTTGTATGGCTTGAAGCAAGCACCTAGAGCATGGTCTGACAAGATAGGACAGTATCTTGTCACTATTGGCTTTCAGATTTCCAAGGCAGATTTCTCACTTTATGTGAGAAAAACAGAGAAAGGTATTATGCTGCTTGTCATTTATGTTGATGATTTGATTATGACAGGTGATAGTGATGAAGATATCCTTCATGTGAAAATGCTATTGAAGCAGAAGTTTGAGATGAAGGATTTGGGAGAGCTGCGTTATTTCTTGGGCATTGAGGTGATTAGATCACCAAGTGGGATACAGCTCTTGCAGAGGCAGTATGGATTGGACATGCTGTCCAAATATGGGATGACAGGCTGTAAGCCTATTTCAGTTCCTTTGGAGCAAAATGTGAAGCTGAGCACAGATGCAGGTGAGCTTCTAGAAGACCCTACTATGTACAGACGCATAGTAGGAAGTTTGATTTATATGACTATTACCAGGCCAGATTTGAGCTATGCTGTTGGATTGGTAAGTCAGTTTATGCAGGCTCCAAGGAAACCACATTTGGATGCGGCTAGACGCATACTTAGGTATGTGAAGTCCACATTGCAGTATGGACTATTTTATGAGACTGGGGTTCAGATACAGTTGCATGGATACACTGATGCTGATTGGGCTGGTAGTATTTCTGATAGACGATCTACCAGTGGATATGTATTCTCTTTTGGGAGTGCTGCAGTCACTTGGAGCAGCAAGAAACAGCCTACAGTTGCCTTGTCGAGCACAGAGGCTGAGTACAGGGGTGCAGCAATGGCTGCATGTGAGGTAGCTTGGTTGCATAAGCTACTTTATGATATGCATCAGTCTACAGATGGGCCAGTTGTCATTTATTGTGACAACATGAGTAGTATACACTTGGCAAATAACCCAGTCTATCATGCTAGAACAAAGCACATTGAGGTGCATTATCACTATGTGCGAGAGAGGGTTTTACTAGGTCTTATTGATCTAGTTTATGTCAGCACAGAGGATCAGGTAGCTGACATATTCACGAAGGCATTGGGCGCAGAGAAGCTGCGCAAGTTCAGAGACCTGCTTGGTGTGCAGGAATTGGGATTGAGCTCGAGGGGGAGTGTTGAGATATCGAGCTCCACTCGTGATACGCCAGGGTGACCGTTGTATATTTATGTCACTGACTTGTCAGTTGCAGACACGGTTGGTACACCGCCCATGAATAATAGCTACATGATAGCTATCCTTATCTACTCTAGTTCGTGGCTCAGTTAGTATGCCACCTTAGTTAGTTGAGTTTGGTTTGAGACCCATATATAGGGTTCTTCTATTTCTTTGTACTTGAGTTCTTTTGGCTTACACAACTAAGAAGAGGAAAACTGTTTTCAGCCTCCACCCTTGTGTGTCTTCCCCCATTGTGCAAGCAAGAAAGCTTCAAGCGAGACTCCTTCCTTCTCTCCCACAATCTTGACATTCCTTGCCTGTTTTCCAAATTGGCAGGCTTCACATACCTTATGCATTTTTGCAACCTTGAATTTAGGCAATCCTGCAACAATATTTTGGGCCTGCATTGATTTAAGTCGCTGTACATTAACATGACCAATGCGTTTATGCCAGATATCAATATCTGCAACTACACCGGTCCCATGTGCAAACATTGCTGCACTCAATTCAGACATGTCTGCATCCAACGTAAACATTCTGCCCTTCTTCTTTCCTTTTACTATCAAGCGACCTTTATTTTTCATATCCTCAACAAAGCATCCATGAGTATTAAATCTGACCTGCAAGCCCTGCTCAACCATTTGACCAACAGAAGCCAGATTATTGGTGATATTCGGGACATGAAATACATCTGACAGGTATTTCTTTTTCCCATCCTGCATAGACAAAGGAATTTTTCCAATCTGCACAATAGGATGTGCAGTATCATCACCAGTCTCCACAAATCCTGGTTTTTCCATTTTCCTTGGATCCTCCATCCATTCTGCATGACCTATCATGTGGTTTGATGCACCTGAGTCAACATACCACACTTCGTTGCTTTCTTCTGCACTTGTCACAGAATTGTTCATGTGTTGCACCATAAACAAATGTTCATTTCTGTCATCACCCTGTCTACTAGAAGTTGTATAATTTCCTTATTGCAGTTTTCCATTCATGATGTCATTCTGCTTTTTATAGCAGTCTTTAGCCATATGACCCATTTTACCACAATAGTAGCATTCAACATTACTGTTTGCATTTTGGTCTCCTTGCCATCCACCACGACCTCTTTGGCTCCCCCTGCCTCTAGAATTACCATGTCCTCCTCCATAGGACTGGTTTTCTTGAGTTTGCTGCATATTCTGATTTCTACCACGGCCTCCTCTACCTCTGCCTCTACCTCTTCCAGCATTTGAGTAGAAGACAGCTTCTTTTGAAGTTCCTCCTGAAGAAGATGCACCACCATTTCTCTACTCCTTAGAAATTAGAAGAGCAATCAACTCCTCAAAATCAGGAAATCTTTCACAAACTGAAATAGATGTCCGAAACTGTGCATAATCCTTTCCTAGACCATTCAAGGTCACAGAAACTAAATCATCATCTTCCACTGGCGACCCAATGGAAGCAAGTGCATCTGCAATCTTCTTCACCTTCATGTGGTAGTCATTGATGCTTATATTTTCTCTTTGCACATTATGCAACTCTTGCTTGAGCTGCATTTTCCTGGCTTGAGTATTTGTGTTATACATTTTTGACAAAGTATCCCATGCCTCCTTTGGCATACTTGCATCCTGAATATGCACAATCATAGAGTCTGAAATACTGATAGACAGCCAGTACATAACTTTCTTGGCTCTCTCATGCCATGCTTTAAATGCCTGCATTTGCTGTTGATTGGGAACATCAGGAAGAACTGGTTCTTCTTCATTTCCTGCAACAAATTCCCAATATCCTTTTCCCATAAGGAAATTCGTCATTCTAAACTTCCATGCTTGGAAGTTGTTCTTGTCAAGCTTTTCAGTGACAATCTGTGAAAGAGAATCAGACGCCATTACAGAACACTGCAAGAAATTCTGTCACTGCAAAGAACACAGCTTCAGTCTCACAAGGGCAAATCTGCAAAACTGACGAAAGTGGTATTTAACCACACAGTCACTTCCTAGTGACGATTTTGCATCAACAGGCAACAGGGATGATTCTGTAACTCCCAATGTCTCTGTGCACAGGTATACGATGCAATTTCTACAGTAACTTTTCATCGACCTGTAGAACAGTGGTCGCACAGCATAAAACTGGGCCTTTTCCTGAGTGCATGCAGAAAACTTCCGCCTCCAAAACAGGCCCCGAAATGGCCTCAAATCAAAAAAACAGGGTCGCCAAGGGCTAAAGCCCTTGCCCGTAGCATATACTGCCCTCTTGCTTCACCGCGAAGGGCGTCTCAACCTGAGACAATGCACTCTTGCAATTTCCGGTTGTGCTACCTGCAGAGATCTGCTCCCAAAACAGAAAATGAAAGCAACACTGCTCCTCTTACCAAAACACCGCGAGCTTGGCTTGCTTTCTTGAGCTCCTTACCACGAACAAGGCTCTAATACCATGTCAAGTTTGTAGGAGAGAAGGAAGGAGTCTCACTTGAAGCTTTCTTGCTTGCACAATGGGGGAATACACACAGAGATGGAGGTTGAAAACAGTTTTTCTCTTCTTAGTTGTATAAGCCAAAAAGAACTTGCATACATAGAAATAGAAGAACCCTATATATGGGTCTCAAACCAAACTCAACTAACTAAGGTGCCATACTAACTGAGCCACAAACTAGAGTAGATAAGGATAGCTGTCATCTAGCTATTATTCATGGGCGGTGTACCAACCGCATCTGCAACTGACAAGTCGGTGGCATAAATACACAACGGTCACCCTGGCATATCACGAGTGGAGCTCGATATCTCAACAGTGCAAGGTGGTCGTTTCCATCGAGTCTGAAAGTTTACCATCCTTCTTCCATGTGTTACCTGACACTAAAGGAGTTGGTAATGTGTCACTATTGGGTCGCACTATCAAGAAGCAAACCAACTACAATGTGGATTACAACCTAAACCGCATACATCTTGCTATCGGCAATGTGCGCATAGTGACGGCCTTCAGCAAGGGCTGTCTTAATTCCCCCACCTTTATGAAGCCACCAGTAGAAACCCCTACGACCACGCTTCAGATCGAGTCTGAACAGACGGGAACTACGGCCTCGTGCCGGGCTCCCGACCCTAGGTCCAAACCCACCAAGAGCGCTCACAAGGCCAAAGAGTCCAAGTATCTATGGGTGCCAAAATGGAAAAAACCACATCCGGGTAGACCACCCAAGTATGATCCTAAACGTCAAAATTATCAACCGTCCCGACCTAAAAGGCAGTCTAGGCGCTATCGTCGTAAACACACAACCATGCCGCGCTGGATTCCCAAAGATCTCTTGCGGGCACAAGGATACTACGAGGTTAATCCCTGGATTTGGGTGCCTAAAAATGGCTAGCTAAGAAGCTCATCTACAAGCAATCTCACCCTAATGAGAGAGGCTTGCACAAGTGGCACCCAGAACATAGTTAGCAGGCCATGGCCAACTGTGGCTAGCAAGCCTCAGCTCATCTATCGACCAAAGCAAATGCCATAGGCCTTAAACCTACCTAATCCAGAGAACTTAAAAACCACTATGACTACCCACTCAGAACCTCCCACAACCCCCATGCCTACGGAACTTCCTACAATACCTCAACGTGCTTCAGAGTGCAAGGCCCAACCCCTGACACCAATGAGGAAGTCACAACTATCCAGTCCAGTTGCACCACCCCCGCCACCCCCGCTAGCGGGTCTTAAACCTTCATACGCAATACGACCTTTCCTCTCTTTGGCTAACGACCTTGCCGCAACTTCTGGGGATGACTTAATAACCTGCATTAAAATGTTAGACGAAACTTTCACTACATTTGCTAGAAGCTACGAGAGGCTAGACCTAGGCCTTCTTGACGACACGCTTGCTTCGGATGTTTGTGCATTACCATGCACTTGGGAGAAATACGAACTCATGACCACTAAAGTTTCCAAAATTGCTGCCGAACTGATAGCAAACGACGAAATCTCAAAGGATCAAGCTGCCCTCAGAAGACTTATCACTTCGTATCATAAGCCTCCTCGTTTTGCTCCTGAACAGGAGTTGCACGAGCTCACGCAGATGGCAAGCTCACCTTCCACATTCTTGTAGCAATGGTTTACACTAAGGATCCAATGGGAGAAAAAAGGTTGTCGAATAATGACCAATGCTGAGCAACACAGGGTAGTTAAAACTATCGAATATGACCCCACTTATGTGGCACCTATCTTGTTTAGGGTCTTGGCCATCACCCGTAATCAGCCTTTGGACGACGCCCACCCCTACATTGACCAATTCCTCACCGAAGAGGAATTACATGTTGCCAATCGCCTCAATATTGGAGATCTCTTCCACGATGTTTTAACCTACATTTCCCAAGTCTCCATCCAACCATCTGCTCTTGATTGTCATGCCTAACTCGAATACAATCCAAGCTTCTATGATTGGCTATTGGCTAGGTAGGTCAACCCACACAAAACAGCGCTTACCCCGTCTTTCCTGTGCTAATCCTAGGAAGGATTCCTTGAAAGATCCCCGACGGAGGGGGGAGTAATGTGAGCGAGAGCTGAGCAAAAATGAAAAGTCATGCCATCTACCTATCAGATTGTTATAATTAAGTAAGCTTCTATCGAAGAATACTGCAAAGTAAAACAATAGCAATGGTCAAGCCTCTAAGCAAGTGTACCCATTTTGGGCACATATATTTTTCTCTCAAACTGAGTTCTAATTAGAAATAAGCCGATTGTTAGGTATTAATGTTGGCATGGTGTGTTGACAAGTCACCACCATGGCAGGACAGGACAAAGAGGGCAAACTCCCATTCTCTGAAGAAGAAATGACCAAATTCAGCATCAGATCTAGCTTTCGTACTTTCTTCTTTCTTTCGCATCGAGACGCGAGGATTCAGTCAGCTCACTTTCAAGCACACACTGAATCTGGACGAGGCCATCATGGAGGAACCCGCGATCAAAGACTTGGTACACAGATGCCACCTCCACAAGTATGTGGAAAAGGTGGGGCAGGCTGTGGATTACAGTATGTGTGCGGATTTCCCGAGGAACTTCGACAAGAGCAGGAACTATGGCACTGTCACAGTAAGGACAGGGGAGCAGGAAAGAAGAATTGAAGTGCCCCTCAATGCAACAATCATAGAAAAGGTCCTGGGGCTTGTGCCCAAGAAAGAGAGACGGCCGAGACGAGATGTTTACACCATGCTGGGGGTCAAGAAAGAAGCGATGCACACCGTGGATGGAATCAACTTGGCTAACATCCCGGACCCAGTAGTGAAATTACAAGCAAAGATGATCCATACCCTCTTCTCGGGCCAACAGTAGAATGCGCTGATGAATAGGATCGAGGTCCCACTGTTGGAAAGCATAGCAGCAGGAGTCCCTGAAGAGATAGACTAGAACGGATTCGTACAGAAGACCATTCAAAGTTCAGCTACCCTCCTCACTCCGGCGGAAGCACCAGTAGGAGGAGAATCCCCTGCCTCCACCACACGCTCCGCAAGGAAGAAACCTGCATCAAAGGCAGCTACAATCAGATACGGGGGTATCCTGACAGCCATCATAGATAGACAAAGCAATAAACGATGAGGGCATCATGGATGAGAAAGCTGTGCATCAAAGCCCACTTCACCACGAAGGAGGGGAATCAAGCGAAAGAGCAATAAGTGACAAGGGAGAGCAGGAGGTGCTGCCTCCACGAGCGAGCAAACCTGAAGAACAAAGTAAAAGTGATAGGAGACAGAAGGAGAAGAAAGAGAAATTAAGTAAGGAAGAACGGGCTGACATCAAAAGGGCTCAAAAAGAGTCTCGAAGGGCTGAGGAAGAAAGGAGGAGGAAAGAGGAGGAGGAGCTTGCCAGGATAAGAGAGAAGTCGAAGAAGGCAGAAGAGGACAGGAAAAGAAGGGCGGAGGAAGACGCCGAGGAGCAGCGACTAAAGGAACTAGCCGAACTGGCGGAAGCTACACGAAGATCGATGGAAGAGACCCATGGGGACGGAGAATCTGAACCCATAATCCCTAGCCATAAAGCTGAAGCCAGTGCAAGTGTGGAAGCAGCTCCAGTGGTCGTAGGCAAGGGCAAGTCTCTCCTACATCCACTTCCTCCCTCCTTTGTGCCGACAACGGCTGAAACTACGACTACAACCACTGCACAACCCACGCCTCCCCTCGACATGGCACAGCTCATGACCATGGTGCAGATGCTCGTGAGCAAGGTAGCCGAAATCATCCCTGAAACTAGATTGAAAAGGCCCTAAACGACAAAGGCTGGAGGTATCGACCACCACGCCCAATACTACCATGCCTGCCGACACTGACTATGATGCATATGTGGCCGAGTTACTGACACAACTGGACAAGGCAAAAGAAGAGAAGAAGGTGGCCTTGCTGGAATTAGAGAAAGAAAAGGAGATGTCAGCGGCCCTCAGGCTAGAAGTCTCAAGGCAGGAAGCCGACATATGGAGAGAAATAAAGGCCCTACAGGACCAGCTAGTAGAAAAAATGAAGGAAGCCCAAAACAATGAAAACCGCCTTAGGAAAAGGCTGGAGGACGAGGAGCAGAGCCTGGTGGCGGAACAAAGGAACCTAAAACTACTGATGCAGCAATACAGTGATCTATAGCAAAGGGTTGCCCAAGTGGAAATGCTCTACCGAGAGGTTCAAGAAGGCGAAGCCACTGTTCCACAAGAACATGCCACGGAGCCCCAGTCATGGCAGGAGCTAGAAGAACAGAACCGGTTAGTAAGGGAAATCGAATTCTTGAAAAATGAAGGGCCAGGAGTCTCAGCACTGAAGCAAAACGGCTACAGGATAAAGTGCAAAGGTTGCAAGATGCGCTGGAGACCTCCCAGGAAGACGTAGAAGCCCTCATGGCCATGTCAAAAAAGGCTATTCCTCTCGCTGAAATCCAAAGCCAAGAGCAGTTGGTGCAGGAGAAATCAGAAATCCTGACCGAGGTGCACCATAGGCTCAGCAATTTCGATCAAGCAAGAGGGATTGCTAAAGAACAGCTTGCTCAAAAATTAAGAGAAAGAAACCAATTATGGTTTTTATCAAATGAGCAGCAACAGGTAGTAACCACCCTGGTGAGCCAGCTGGAGGAACAAAGGCAAAGGATGGAGGAGAGAGCCATGGAGTGGGAAAGGAAAAACTTTGACAGGGTAAGGGACTTAACTGAATGCCTGGCGGTGGCAGAATGCGAAAGAATGCTTGCAAAAGCTAGGGTTGAGGCTGCAGAGATAACCACTAAGACCCAGCGGCAGGCCTTCCTCAACACGGTGCTCCACGTGATGCAAGCTAAGGACGATGATACAGTGGAAAAGGTAAAAAGAAAGTTGGAGCTAGCCACCCGGGCTCTAAGATACGGTCTTCAAGAGTGGGAGCTTCCAACAAGTACAGGAATAACTAAAGAGCAACAATTCTACTACCTGCGCTGTACGGGCCTTTCCACTCTGCTGAGCTCAAGGAGTTAGGTTTTCAAGAGAGCAGGAGCAGCCACGCCACCACCACCAGTCATTCCTCCTGTGGTTGAGCGAAATGTCGAAGAGGGTCCGGATTTCGAGCAAGATGATGACGAAGAGCCACAAAGGATGCCGAGTCTGCCTCAACCCGAGATCCCACAGGAGGAACCTGCAGATGCCGATCTACCTGAACACATAGTTGCAGCTAGGAAAAGGAGACAAGAGTTAGCAGAGGAGGCCCAACACCGAGCATGCACACTTCCACGACAACTCTCTGAGGAGCCCATGCCACTGAGGAATGAAACACATCCTGTAGACTGGCCCTAGGAGTTGGTCATCTGGCGCCAGTGAGAGCTACATAAGAGGCCGTTCAAGCTTTCATTCGCTTTCCCACGCTCTCTGGACCAAGCCCTGCCTTTAGGAGTCATAGCCAAGATCAAAGATCTGGCTAACGAACTTGCGAACAGATGGATGGAAGAAAGAAGCATGATAATGACTAGGTGGAGACAAGAGCCACGAGAGTACTGGGAAGAAAAGGTCAATCTGGTTCCCCAATCCATCCAAGGCTACGAGGCACAGCCGAAATAGCAAAGGAGGATTTGGGACACCAATTTTGATGCCTGGACCGCATTTTGTAGCTCCCTCCCCGAAGAGCGTAACGATCCCATCTACATGCCCTACCCTCGTAAGCATGGAGTGGACTACGATAGAGATTTACATGGGGATTATGACTTCCCGAAAATCTATAATGTAAATGCTAGAAGCCCGCAGGAGTGCTTAGTATTTAGGGTACAAGATATACTTCCCTCCATAAATTGTTTTCTTGTAGACTTATCTTCCTACCCCGATCCAGCATTCTTGACCACTTGTAATTACCTCCGACTTCTCAAATTCCTGCTACTCCAGAAACTTGCAGCAAAGGAAGCCCATCTCCCCCCACTCTTTTTTTATATTAACTTAGGAATAGATAGTAGAGCCATGACTAGGTTGATGATGCGGGCTACTCTCCTCCCTGCCTTCTGCCTAGAGCTCTTAGAAAATATGAGTGACACCCGTTTTGCAAGGTGTAATCACCCCTTCTTGTCCACCACTCCTCTGAGAGCTAAAGCCGGTATTAAAAAATACCTACAAAGCCGCACATTTTTATCACAATGCCTGTGACCGCCCCGTGACTAAATAGGTGCCACATACCTTGCCCAATGTACTCTCTCCCATTCAAAAAAAAAAAGTGCTTGCAATCTTCCTTCACTATTATGGTGCACCACACTCACTACATCTAGAGTCCTCTCTAGCCTCTCCCCCACTTCACACTTAGGGCACATCAAGGGCAGGACTTTCAGACCTGTCACCCTAAGTTTTGCACCGCACCTCCAACACCGCACGAACTGGGTCCTCAAGTGTGGGACATTACCAAGGGCTTGCCCAAGGTTAGCCCAAGGTTAGACCCATCTCCCAGTTCCACTGGCATGGGCACCATGCACTACACAGTGAGACAGACACACCCCCTAGGAAGTGCACCACTTATCTTGCATGTTATGTTCGTGTTTCAAAAACGGGCTGCTTGGTTGAAGGAGATCATCTACTACATCCTCCAATGACAATGAATTTTTCCATGGGGCAGACATAACCCCATTATTGCAACTTCAGGAGCTTTGCTACGAAGGTTTAAATGGCTCAACAGATTTCATGTTGCCAATCATCCGCCTACTGATGGCTGCCATGACTAAACCAAATCAAGCAGAAGAAAAACCTAGTGATGGAGCTGCCATTGGCATAGATCTTGGAACCTCATCGTCCGATGATCCATGCCCACCGCCTCAAGATCTACGGATCACTTATTGATACCACAAGCCTGAAGACTTTCAACTCAAAACTGAAGATCCTCTACTCACAGACAAGGGTTTTCAGCCCAGGCCACGGCTTTTCAAGGAAACAAGCATTCGGGGGGTTTCTCCAGAATAAATCCCTCCAATACCATCCTCCTAAGGGATTGCTTATTGCTTCAAGAGTTTCGGATACTCAAAAGACGACCGGCTCCATAGGGGCACCACAACAGTGTGAAGGATGCCGAGAATCTTAATGAAGCCTAAAGCAAGCCGAAATCTCTCCTAGTCATCGTCATCAAACTCCATCACCTCTCATTCACAAGCATCAGTGCCAACTACCCACCAGTTCTACCTAGCAATAGCATCATCTATCCCACTACTTCCCACCAAAGTGCCATGGGACTGGCACTTGCCTAGGAGGGGGGTAATGTTTACCGCAGCACAGAAGAGCGGAAAATGGAAAAAGAGAAAAAGAAAAGGCGCCTTAAATGGCAACTAGACCCAGGAAAAAATTAAATGCACGGGCACGATCCTCAAGAAGTCTTGGAGTCGCCCAAGGAGAGTAAAAGAATAAAAAGCGCACCATTAAGTGTGAAAACACTTCCAAAACCTTGTAAAAGAGCGCTAGGCTCACTACTGTGCAAATTGTATGCATTAGTTGGGGATAGGATAGACTAGAACGGTGGGAAATGAGGAAATGGGTCTAGGCTAATGGCCGGCCATGTAAAAAAGGGGGATGACCACCCATGGAAAATATGGCATGTATATAAAGTTGAAAAGTGAATGGGAAGCTCATTCTTGTGTGTGGCAAAAAGTGGCTCTCCTCTTCTTCTTCTTCTTCTTCTTCTTCTTCTTCTTGCTTGCTTGAGCTTGTGCTTGAGAGAGGGAGTGTGAGAGTGTGAGGGAGTGAGTGTGTGAGGGTGAGGGACCGTGGGGTGGAGAAGCTCTCCATCTTCTCCTCTCTTCTTCTCTTCTCTTCTCTTGTCTTCTCTTCTCTTCTCTTGCTCGCGGCAATGGAGCGTGGAGCGTGGAGCGTGGAGCTTGAGGATGGAGCGTGCTTGAAGCTTGCACTTGGATCGTGGAGCTACCGGAGTGTGCGGGAGAGGAGGTAACTCGAACGGCACGGAGGTAAGCTCACTACACCCGTAGATATGGATGGCGCGTTGGTTATGTGAGAGGTAGCCATTAGTGCTCGGCTTGGAACGCTTGAACAATAAGCGGTCCGTGGGTCTTGGCAGTTGAGCGAAAGCTCCCACAATGACTATGGTATGCAACAACCAAGAGACGAGTCCATTTGGATGCATATGAGTTTCTTGATGGGGATGCCTATGGACATTATTCTTGCAATGCATATGCATATGACATGGATGATAGAGATGATGATGACACTATGTTTCTTTATTATCTGGGGGATTGTGGATCTAATTATGTCAATGATGTATTATACCCATTTGACCATGGTGGCTACGAGTATAGAGTTTATGACACCTTTCCTCTCTCGGATAGCTACTATCTTAGAATGCCTTTTGATCCGGGTGAGGATGATCATTGTTGGGTGTGTGATGACTATTACCTTGGGATAATACCTTTTGATCTAGGTGGATCTTTTGACCGATTCATGATGTCACAGAACATGTTACAACTTGTTGTAATATTTTCTTACATTAAAAATAATTGGTTTAACTCCATTAAAATTGGTTTTTTTATAGTATAGATGGATACTATAAAGTGTCTTCTACATTTAGACACCTCATTTTCCTCATTTTGAGAGGAGGATTGTATCTCAAAGTTATGGCCATTTTACTTCTACAACCCTATTCAAGACAGCATGTAGATTTTCATAGTTTTGTTTCTCCATATTTGAGGACAAAGCTTTTGAGGAGGGGAAAGTCTGTAATGTAAGAAATTGATCCATAAGTTGTTGTATTAAAGATGGAAGATAACCCTTAACTTGGGAACTTTAGGGGTTATTATAAAAGGGGCACAAGATGCCATTGTAAATCTCTTTGACACATTTTTCAAGAATCCAACAAGCATTTTTAGTCTAGCACTAGGTATTACATTTTCTATACTTTTATTGTACCTTGCAACAACCATGGATCCATGGTGTTTAGATTAATGGAAGTTTAGCATTTTCCTATTACATTTCTTATTACCTAGACATTTAGTGATAGTTTAGGTCAACTAGAACATGCTTTCATTTCAAGAAAATTTATGATGGAGCTAGTAGGACTTGGTCAAGAATGTGATGTAGGAATTGGTGCTATATTCTGAAACTATTCATAATTTTCTATTTATATAGCAAGGGACTTTTATGATTTTCCATGGGAGGTTCATGGGAATGATGTCCCGGTTGATACTACTTCTATATTCTATTTCCATTAAAATGGCTAGGGGTGACCCTCTAGCATTTTTAGCTCATTGTTCCGTGTTATGCTTACTACAACCATGCGAAAGGATCTGAGGACTTAGAGTTTCAACTTTTACTTAGTGTCCTTTAATTGAATAGAGTAGTACAAGATCCCACTTGTTGAAGGATCCTTGTTCCATATGCTTGTCAAACTAGCAAGTAAGGTGAGAGTGGCTTGCAAGCGTGCTTCAGTCAAGCGCTCGAGCTCTTTGAGGTGATGTTGCCAACCTCTAGTGCCTTCCCAGCATTCTTGGTTTGCAATGCATAGGTTAGGAACTAAAAATTCTATAGGTATGATGGCGTTTGTACCTTATGTAAGTCGAAATGGATTTTGTTGTTGGCTATCCAATAGGCCATAGTCCTACCATAGGCTTATGGTTCCAATTTGAATGCGATGCTAAGATAGTTTTTGTCAAGATACTAATGAGAACTTTGTTTTCATGGCTTCCACTTTGCCATTTTCTTGGAGATAGGAATGATAGATTTCCTATGGATGACCAGAACATAGATAGTAGATGCTCAATTACATCATTGACAACAATAAAAGCCCCCTGGCAATGTATCATGTGGCATAAGTTTTATCTACAAGGTATAGTAGCACCTAATGGTCAACAAAGAAAGTGAAAGGTGTAGCAAGGAGACAATGGTGACACTTTTTTACAACATAAACGATTTCTAATCCTTCTCTTTTGGTGGTGGAATAGTTCATTTTTTCCTCAATGAGATGATGACTAGCAAAGCTTACGAGAAATCCATATTATGCTAACCTGGTTGGCATAGCACTACACCAATAGAAATGTTAGAGGTGTTGATACATACATGGAATATTATGGTCCAACCTAAGGCTCTTAAAATTGGAGCAATAAGAGTCCTTTTTAATGCTTCATAGTAAGCTTAGCATTCCTCCATCTACTTGCTTTCCTCCATTTCCTTAACATCCTTTCTTTTCAAATGAAGGGAAATTTTCATTTCCAAATAAGGGCCTAGGTAATCAACAGCTTGTAGAGTGGTTGTGCAATGGTAGTGTAGTTTAACCCAAAGTGCCAACAATAATACTCGATATGGCCAAGGAATCACTACACGCCCTTTGAGTTGATGGGTGGAGAGAGATTCATGATAACTTTGAAATTAAGACAAACAATTTGTGTTCTTGTGCTAGGTGACAAATTAAGTTAGAAATGTGGCATCTTAGGTCACACTCTATTGGTTTATGAGTGTGCAATAGCAACTAACATGAAATTTGTAGTAGTAAAACTAATGGGGATGAAAGAAATGTCAAGTCATAAATTAAGTCGAGCAGATTTATAAATGTGTTGATGACTGTGGAGGTGCCCCCCCCATAACCAACAACGTCATTAGCACTATTAATAATGTCCTATGCTTTGTCGACACCATCATATTTTATGGTTTTGAAGGATGCTAGAGATAGAAATGGTAAAAGGCACATCATATTTACTATTTAATTAAGGATTAGTAATATGAGTGAATTTTTCTTGGGTGACACCAAGGGGGGGATCAAAAGTTTAGAGTTCAAAATGAAGTTGATGCTCCATGTACCATTCATTTGACTCCCTTTTTTTAATTAGGTTCACCTTAACCTACTTTCAAAATATTATGTACTATAGTTGTATATAAGCCTATTGGATCTTAATGTCAACATCTTGTAAGCCACAAAATTATAAAATGTTACTTGCATTTAGAGAGCCGTTATTCAATGACATCAGTTGCACAAGAAGAAAGAGTTATTGAATGCTTGGGTGGCTTGAGAACTTTGTTTTGTCATTTGACATATTCATTGATGGAACTTGCAAAGCTTTTTCCACTTTAACATTGTATCAATTGCAAAGTCTTTTAGTATATTGTATCATTGAATCATTATGATCTTTAATGTAGAATCTAGAATAGAAGCAACTACCACTACATGCCTTCAAAATGCCACCCTATTCTTCTAGTTTCATGAGCCAAAATTTGGTCATGGAGGGGGACCTTTCCAATGATTTGAGTATTTTTCTAACATCAAATGGGGTTTCCTACTACTTGAGTGGTTGGCCATGGAGGGAACCTCCACAAGCCAATTTGTGGTCCTTCACAACTAGCTAGGCAATGTGGTCTATGTGTTATTAGATGTACTATGCTCCATCAAGGTGCCCCTCCACAACAAACTAAGCAATGTGGTACTTGTTGTATTAGATTTACCAAGCTTTGTTCAAAATTATGGGTTGATGTTTTTGGATGTTGTAGGAGTACCTTGAGGTAAGCAAGTCAATAACTCGAGTTAATTTTGGAAAATGAAAGATGGTGTACTATTGGCCAAGGTGTTCAGCTATTGTCTAAGATGGTGTAATGGCGACTATTTCAAGAGAAGTATTTTGAATGTATAATACTGATGCAAACATGACTTTGAGCCAATGGTTTATGGAATCTAGAAAGGGGGTTGAGCCTAAAATGTGTGATAGTTGGAAATGGTGTGTCAAAAAACCAAAGTGGCTTGGTCTTTGACAATAAGGTACTAGTTCATAGCCTTTCAAAGTATTCAATCAAACTTGAGGTATTCAATCAAAGTATTGAATGTGCATCTTGATTCTAATTGTCACAAGTAACGGTGAATTTCATTTTAGCTCAAGTGCAAGGGTTGTCACTTTCTTTCAATTAACAATCCTTTAGCTATTTATAATTTGGAAAGAGTGCACTCATCATGACAAGATGACTCCTTATTTAGGGCAAGGATTCCCAATTGAATGGGATCCTCCAAATCATGATCTAAGGTAAAAATTTGTAAACACTGGAGACTGAGATTGTAGCCTCAAAGACATGACTTTTGACTAGAACCTTGAGGTACTGATGAACCTAATACCTTTGGTTTTGAGTTTGTGACTGTAGACTCAAGGTAACTACCAACCTAATACATCTTACTAGGAATGAATATCTATACAAATTCTACATATCGGGTCCCCTTTGAAATAGTATTGAGGAGGTATTTCTTTATCCTAGAAACTCATGATATGTATACACGATGTTCAAGGGAATGGAATTGTGAGCCCAAGAAATTGATGCAATAATTAATGTTTATCATCAAGGTATTCAATGCAAAAGTACCTCAAGTTATCTCTTTCAGAAAACAAATGGTCTCTAATCAAGCTTGCTTCAAATCTCAAAATGTTAGGTTGGCAAAATGGCTCACAAGATACTCACAGGATTTCTTGACTCATTTTTTATTACCTAGCCTATGTGTAGACTCATGATTGATACCTTGAGGAAAACAATATGGAAATCACTCAAGTTTAGTGCTTTGAAATCTAGATGTAACTATTTCACTTCAAGTTTGTAATAAAGCAAATAAGTGCATAGGTTTGACATGGAGTATAAAAGACTAAGAATGTAATTGTGCACATTATCTTTTTGCCATTAATCAATTTTTACCTTGAGGACTCCTATTCTTGGACTTCCCACCATAGCTAAGGGGTGAATACCTTGCTCCACCATTGCAAGAGGTGTGTATCTTGTTGTCATCTCCATTTCCTTAGAATACTTTTTTAGCACATAAATTGGAGAATTGTCTATGGTTACCTTGATCATGGCTTTTCTATATTTCATGAGCATTTCTTGGCTATGAGAAACTTTCCTTATTACATTGGTATTAGAGCAATAGTTTAGATCCAATTGTATTGTCATTTTGAAACTTCAAATATGGTGGCAGTGGTTAGGATGGATAATTGGAGTTACATTGGTTTTAGAGCAGTAGTTTAGATCCAATTGTATTGTCATTTTGAAACTTCAAATATGGTGGCAGTGGTTAGGGTGGGTAATTGGAGTTACATTCTTGGTTATTGTGACCAAACTCTAGCTAGGATAGACTTCTACAGTCCATTTTAAGCAAATCTTGGCCATAATGCAAAGGCTCCATCAATCTAGCAAGTTGTCATCAAATTGGATTTATTTTGAAGGATGTTTGACAATGAGTGTTACAAGAGGCTAGAGGATACTAAAACACTCCCTACTTTTCAATATAGGGTTTCTTCTTTTCTTCTCAAGCTCCTCCTCAAGTTTCCATGGAGGAATTGACTCAAAACTCTTCTCCAAAGCTTTGAATACCTCAAATACATGCTTCTTTTCATCATATGGAGTTGATCAAATACCTATTCTACATGCTTATTCTCATCATATGGAGTTGATTAAATAACTACTTGCCAAAAAAAAGAGGCATATGGATATGCTAGAATCCAATGTAGTCTATGATGTTTGCCGCTACCAATATGGGATATAAATCCCTATCTTCTCCATGACGACTTCATCAAGCATCAAATACTACATCAAATGCTCAAGGCTAATCCATAGGTAAAAAGATATCCAGCAGTAGCATGATTTCAATCTCATTGGAGGCTCATAAGCTTGGCTAATGGCTATGGAAAACCTCTCTTAACATGAAGGTTCTTTCTTGTGAACTTTGTGATGGGACCTAAAATGGGCCGGCACTGGCTATAGCACTAGCCGGACCTCATGCTCATGACACACAAATACCCTCACGGCCTCGCGGACCAGGAGCGTCAATCTAATGCTAAAGGACACACTACCCTAAAGCTTAATTCATGCATTTATAGTTCATAGTCCAACATTTCCCTTAAACTCCTCAGAGGGAGATCCCTTATACATTGGCAATGCCACGATCACACACACATAGGAGGCACTCCACCGACTAATAGTCGAAGCCCCACTGCAGCTCTCCTACATCTCAGGGATTGGCCCTTTGATGCGCTGCTAAACATATAACACATATGAACACAAACTCCTGTCTTTTATATTTCTCATATTTCCAGGAGATATACCATGCTTCCTCACTTCACAGTCCCTTAGGAAACCGACCCTCTACCCTACGGCAAGGGATAACCTCACACTCTCAATCGTGGGTCAAAGTCCTAAGAAAACAATTGCTATGCAGTCCAGGAGATTTTTCCTTCGATACCATGAACCATGCATAGTGCATAATGTGAATGGTTTAGTGCACAAACAATAGAAAATCAGCATTGTGTATCGTACGCAACCAATCTTTCCATGATTTTCATGCTAACGTTTATGTATTGAAACAAGGAGAGACACCGAGCCTTACGCTCATGCTGCCTTTTCCTTTATCTTAAAACAACGTCCTATAGCCATGATGCAACACATAAATCAGATTTAAGATTGTACTTCGACGCTCAAACTCCCCTCTCACCCTACTGTTTAATGTTTTGCAATCGTTGATAGGTGTAAGAGTCGTTTTATGTGTATTTATTTGTAGAGAAAGCAATAAATACGGACAAAAACATAGAAATGAGGGTAAAGCGAGGCTAACCTCATGCTCTACCTTCATTATACATTGCACAAACACTTATGTAATTTTCTGGAATTTTCTTTTTATTGTTTCCTAATTTTCTCCCATTTAAAACCCATTTTTCACCATTTTTAGGCATTTTTTCTCTATTATTTTCAATAAAAATCACTAGAAATTGAGATTGATTATGGGCTGTGGGCCTTAGGTTCTTTGACAGTAAAATTTCAGGTTTTATTGATATTATATCTCATTTTTTTCCTTTATTTTGTAAAAAACCCCCATTTTGCCTCTTAAACGTGTGTTTTACGGGTTTTATACCATTAATTTCAGTCATAACACTTATAATATTCTGATTTTCTGAGCATAAACTGATCAAAATCATAGCGAACAACAACGTAATGCATAATCATCCCATGGGAACAAATATTCATGAAGCAAATTGCATAAAACATCAATTTCCTTTATAAAAATAAAATTACCGTTCTTTTCGGGTTGCGGGTTTTTATTTGCCATGTCTCGGGACTGATTTCCAGCAGCCATTAATGTCCATGGCAGTCCACAATCAGCAATCTTCATTCCTCTTGAACCACGGAGCAATCCGGTCTTCATTGGACAAGCATCTGTCATCCATTCTTCTTCTTCTTCTTCACCGCATGAATCTGCCCTTAGAGGAGAGAGGGGAAGCAAGGCCAATGATCAATTGCAGTGGTTGTTTTCAGCCGGTCATCATGATCTCCATGCATCTTGGCGCAAATTTCGGCGCCCCCTGTCGCCATATCTCCCCACGTTTTTGCTCCTCAAAAAATGCCATGCTTTGATGTGGCATAAAATGCCCCCAAGGCCCCAAAGGTCACTTACATTTGGCCACTCTAATGTCCACCTCTTCAAATCTTGACCAGTTTCTTGGCCATTTCCCCGTTCGGACTCCGAATTGAGCTCTAAACAATCCTGGGCATCCGGCTTGACATCCCGCATTGGCCGGTAGCTCTTGACAACCCGCACGGCAGTCTGAAAAATTATCAAAAATTAACAAGTGTCGCTCGGGCGCCTTTAAAGCACTTTGACGCTTAAAATCATCCTAGGTCGAGCCGCCGCCTTCGACGTTGAATATTTTTCCCTTGACATTCGTAATTTTTAGCTATTTTTAAGCACTTCTCGGCATCAAAATTCCGCTCTCACTTTGCTAGCTATAGGCAAGGGAAATGGATGTTTCTTTATTCAATCATCAATAATTGCCTTACATCCCTTCAATTTCAACTGGTCAAAAGCATGCAGTGCTGGTGGCCTATGAGCATAAGAGTTTAATGGCCTATGTTTGTCTCCTTTCTACCACATTTAAGTGATAGACAAAAAATAAACTTGAACATATTCATTAGGATAGCCAGCTTCTTGATCTCATTATTTTTCTACCTCAAGAAATGAGTATGCTACTACTATGAGACAATAATCTTCATCTTCTCAAACTAATCTTCAAAATGATACAACAACTCAATCGCAACACAAAATGATGCAATCAAGAAGAACTTGCAAAGCCATACAAGCTATCTTGAAGTCAATCAATGAGTAGAAGCTTGAAGATAAGTATGCTAATAGTAGTTGCAGCAATAGAGCTAGCAGTAGCTTGCATGTGCGAGGGTAACTTTGTTTGAATCCTAGCAAACTTCACAATAATATTGTGAGAGATGTGATAGTTCAGCATAGGTGCATAGCCATTGCCTATCTATTCAAGGTGATTCAAATTGAGCCTTATTAGCTTACTCACTCCATCAAACATCACCTTTAGCATAGTGTATTCTTAAGGAGCATCAAACTTATTTTGGGCTAGTCATGCAGTAATAGCATATGCTTAGGATTCTTGATTTCAAAGTCTAGAGGCCAGATTGAATCTTTTTTTCCAACCATTTTCGTGTGCCACATTATTGGCAATTTTGATTGAAGACTGAGGAACCGCACATTGACAATGCCAAACCAGGGCACACTTTTGCAAGTATAGCAAGGTAGTGTACTAAAGGAAATAGGAGTTGCCTTAGTAGCAAAGGGTACAAGATGATATCTTCAAGATGCAATACCCTTCATACAATGCAAACTATTCCTAGGGTATGATTAGCAAGAGGTAGAAGAAGAAGAACATCCACACAAATAACATTTTCTATGATCTCCACTTCTCTGACAAAAGCCATTGTAGTTTTCTCCATTTACTAAGAAGCATTTCATTTTGTGTGAAGAAAGATCATAAGGTAGTTGCTACTAATAGCAAATAATTACCTTGCTTTAAGGCAAGAGTATTTAGTCGTCATTTCAAATTTGAGCAAGGCATGCTTGAGTAGTGTTCTTGCAATAATTGTAGTTGACTCATTTCAACAATGAAATATCTAAAGAGATGGATTGGGAGCCTAGATATGAGCAAGAACAAGCAACACAAGTTAATCATGGAAGGTATGAGCATTATGGGTACCTACACTATGATTATGGGAACAATAAGCATTGGTATCAATGGCAACATCAGTATGAGCAGCAACATGCATATGAGAGTGATATATGTTCTCTTAGATAACAATATGCATATGATAGCTATGTATATTCTGTTGGACATCAGCATGCATATGATAGTCATGCATACTCTCATGGATAGCATAGTGACACTTTTGATCATCATTATCATATTGATTATGATTTCCTCAATGGTCAACCATGTATACATGCTATTTCTTTTGAGCAACATGCATATCATGCACCATGTCAAGAAGATGGGTAGCATTCAAATGTATTTGGACAGCATCATGATGAATGTACCTATGATGATCATGGTTTTGGAAAGCATGTATGCTTTGTACCTTGTCAAGAAATTGGGAAGCCACATGGTTATTATGGATAGTATGATATTGGTTATGCTTATGAGAGTTCATTCACTCTTGACTCAAGCAATAAGATGATAACTATGCTTGATACTATGGACAACCATATCCTAGTGGTGACTATGCTACTTCCTTTGAGCTACATTCTAATGAGTTTAACCAGCATGTTTTTATAGGACAAACCAATGTAATGGTGAATACTTTTCTTGCTGATGTGGATAATGAAGATGTGAAAATGCAAGAGAAAAGAGTTCCTACATGTAGGAGATACCTAACAACGCATTGAGAAACATGCATTCAAAAGGGTTATGCTACAAGTGTGGTAAACAATGGTCATCTCATCATAAGTATACATCTCAAGAAAAGAATGATAAGGCATTGATCATTTTAGAGCACCACATGAGAAAGAGGAAGAGGAAGAGGAAGAAGAGGAAGTTGAAATGGATGATGAAGAGCTTGATCAAGACTCTTCTCAAGCAAGAGAGGATGACATAGTGGATCATGAAATACAAGATGGAGAGCCACATGGATCTTTTGAAGCTGAAGGAGGATATGTTGAAGATAATCATATTACTTCCTTTGATCCACATTCTAATGAGTTTGACCAACACATTTTTATGGTACAAACCAATGCAGTGTTGAACAATTTGCTTTTGATGTGGGTAATGAAGATGTGAAAATGCAAGAGGAAATAGCTCCTGCCCATAGGAGATTCGTATCTAATGACACATTGAGGAACATGCATTCAAAAGGATTATGCTACAAGTACAGTGAACAATGGTCATCTCCTCATAAATATATATGTTGAGCAAAGAATTCTGAGGTATTGATTGTTTAAGAGCATCGCATGAGGAAGAGGAAGAGGAAGAAGAGGAAGTTGAAGGGAATGATGAGGAGCTTGATCAAGACTCTTCTCAAGCAAGAGAGGATGACATAGTGGATCATGAAATACAAGATGGAGAGCAGGATGAAGAGCCACATGGATCTTTTGAAGCTGAAGGGGAGGATATGTTGAAGATGAGTATAGTGTTCACTTTGGGCAACCTCACCCCATGAGCCTATGGATAGTATGCATTAGCCCATACTCAATCAAGGCTTACAAAGAGAAGAGCCACATACTTATTTGACTAATTCATTCCAACCATTTGATCATGGGTGCTATGATTGGGATGTGTATGATGTGTGCAATGTATGATATGGATGCATATAATGATAATGTTAGTATTTTATTTCATTTTGATTTGGGTGAGTATGGAGATGATTCTTTATATCTATTTGATCCAAGTGGTAAAGAACGTGTGATTGATGAAAATTTTCATATTCTCGATGACTATCATGATGGGATTCCCTTTGATCCTGGAGGCTTTCAGCATGCAACAAGGCATTCTGTATCCAATATTTTGTGTTATTTCGTCTTCATGGTTTCTGCATGTTTTCTAGGGGAAGAAGGTTGAAAAGATTGGGTTTCTTCTAAAATACAGCTTGCTACATTCAAAGTACTACTATTAAATAAGTTTCCTTAATGTCATCATAGTCAGGGTTTCATAGTTGGAGGTGATACCCTTCAAAACACTCATTTGCTCAATTTGGGGTTGTATATCGACTTACAGCTCATTTTCCATGACAACCCTATTATAACAGTATGCAAGAAACTAATTTCCATCGTTTCTCTTGTACTTATTACATATGGAATCTTCTTCAACACATGAGATTTATAGTTTCCAAGTTATATTCATTGGATTCTTTTGGATCTTGTAGGCTTTGAAGACGATGCTTCTTTAGGAGGGGATAGTTTGTAATATAGCAAATAGGTGTATAGGTTTACTATAGGGTTAGGGTGGATTATAAAAGGCTAAGAATGTAATTGTGCACATTATCTTTTCACCATTAATCAATTTTTATATTGAGGACTCCTCATTAGGAAAAAAATGAACTCACAAATGGGCCTTTTAGTCCCCCCCTCTCTCCTCCTTAAAACAAGAAAAAGAGGAGAGAAGAATAGTAAAATAACCCTCCTCTCTCTCCACTTTTGCAATCTTGTTTTGCCTTTTTTATATTATCTACAAAGATATACTCAGATTCCTTCTCTCTCCTCATTCAAGAAGCCTTTTTCAACAAAAGTTTATATTCAAAGAGTTAGTTACAGGAGTGTGGTGCTTTATTTTCAATGCAAAATGATTAATAGTTACAAGATAATTGATTTTTTAATCAAGAACAAGGAAAATTAAATTTTGAAAGTTTCTTTTAAGATATTTTGGGGATTTTTTATATTTTAGTTTTTGGTCAAAAAACAAACCAAGTGGTCAAATTTCGTGTTTTTTGGAGATGTTTTTGGAGGCAAAATGGAAATATCTAAATTATGAAAAGCCTTGGACAACCCTACCCTCAGAGCTATTTTCCCCCATATCTATACTCTCTCATGGCTCTATTATGATCTCTTCTCTATACTTATGCAACCTTCATTAACAGAGTGAATTACTTACACCCTCCTTTCCCTTGGTACCTTTGTGTGTCTCTCTATGCATCTCCACTCTATCTCTTGTGACAACCAAGTAGGCTCCCCATTTCTATTAATAGTAAAATGAATATAGGAAAGAAGGAGCTGCATATTGAGGTAGAGATTGAATATGCCCAATTATTCAAAAGAACCCAGCATACCAGTGTCAATCCTCAGGTTTTGCAGAGTTATATGCAAATGGGATTGAAACATGTAGATTTGTGGGTTGATAGGGGAATCTACCCAATTGACCTCTTAAACAATAGACCTACAATTTTCTCAGGAATCACAAATTTGTTGAAGTATGTGTGCGAGGGTGAAAATGGGTTACTTGGTTATACTAGGTAGCTCAATGATCAAGCGTTCAAAGTATTTACAACTTGCCAAGCAACCATAAAAATTTGTCATGATGTGATCATTGCATATCAACTTCATATACAATAGCTCATAGAACAAGTGGTATAGCTGAATGACACTATAATTCAACAAAATAATCAAATTATTTCAATACAAGACACTATCCATGACATTGGTATCTCATATGAGGAGGTAAAGGCACAATTGGACGACTTGAGAAAGATCAACAGCAAGCTACCACAGGAGCGCAAACAAAAGAAGAAGCCAACCAATGAGTTAATTGTGAATAGCAGCCAGTAGAAGCGATGTATCAAAGCATGTAAGATAGCTCAAAAAGAGAACCTAGGTGCTATTTGTGATAGGGCCGGTATTAGCACAACGACTTACTCAAATATATCCAAAGGTGTGAAGGCTAGCTTTGGTTATATGCTGAAGAGAAATAGAATCGTGTCTCTTCCTCAACCTTCAAAGTTAATAGAGGCCAGACGGCAACTTAATACAAAGGTTCTGAAGTTAATAGGAGATCCCATGCATGTTCAATTTGTGGAAACACTAAAGGTTGAGACCAAAAATGCATATGAGGTGAAGTTCATCGAACTCAAAAATTACTATTTAGATTTGAACAAGGTGCAGTCGGCAATGGTAATGTACTACAATATGTCTATTGAGGAATGTAATGGTAAATTACAGTTTGTTATAAAATTAGATGAATGTGAGGTCATCAAAGGAGTAAATCTTGAAAGAGTTAGTGTAACTCTAATGAATAGAGCTTTACAATTCGACAAGAACAACCCAGGGAACTTTAGTGTTCAATCTAAGTGCCATGTGTGGTGGCTCGCTGCATTTGAAGTTTCTAAGGAAACATTTGAGGTGCTACAACTGTTCTTTATGCACACAAGTATTTCAAGCATCATCGATCGTCAGGGACATGGTGAGATGCTCTCGGTTGAAAGGTATGGTCAATACTTGGTTGAATGGCATCTTGCAGGAGACTTGAAAAATTTAAAATGCATGTGTGGAATCTCCAATGGTGCAAATACTAAGAATCCATGCTTATATTGCTTGACAGAGAGGGTGGAAGGAAAGGACGGAAAGAAGAACTAGCGAAGGGTGACAAGTGCTGCATCGACACGCAATAGAGAAGATCCCACTTGGAAGCCCATCTTCAACATTCCCTTGGATTGTATTCACATTTTTTCATTGCATGCTTTTGTCAGAATCATGGAGAAACTTGTATATGAATACATTTACTTTGCTTATAGTATGCAACCAGAAAAACAAGCCATTGCAACGTGTAGGAATGTGGAGCGAGTGCTATCGAAAATTGGGCTACACAAGCATCAAGTGATGATTGAAAAACATGAGAAGAGATCACAAAAATTTGGTGACTTTCCAAAAAAGCCTTGCTTTCAAGGAGCAAAGGCTAGGAAGTTTCTCTCAGTACCCATCAATGAGGAAGGAAATGTCATGGTTTGTAGACCACAGGACTATGATGGGTGGAAAAAGTTACATTTTGTAGTTCCTAATCAAAGTAATGGAGGAAAAACAAGATTGGCCAAAGCTAAGGTTTGGATAAGTCTTAACAAATTGGCTCCCTTACTTCACAAGATGGTGTTTAACAATGAAGATAAGCAAGAATTTACCAATGCTATGCATAGCTTCTATGAAAACATGGTGGAAGCATGGGGCAAGAGCTCTATCACACATAACATAGTGCGTACTAAGTTAATATTTTAAAATTGTATGAATTGTATAAACTATTGAGCATAGTTCTACTCATGTGTGATATGTGTCTTTGTAGCATATCCTTGAGGCACATGGGCCATACTTTGCAGAAAAGGGAAGCATCAGAATTTGGTCCACACAAGGGATGGAAAATTCACATTGGATAGCACGTGGTGCATACCAAAGAAAAACAGATCATGGTGAAGGGTTGAATGGTAGCAATCTGATGATCCAATTGCTATCTTGGTCGTATAGGATTATAGTAGCAGATGAAGCTAAACTCTCGCAAAAGAGAGCAAGTGAAAGTACTAATGAATCGGTTGCAGACATGATGGAATCACATCGTGTCACTAAAAGAGTGCGTTATGAAGCCTCAAGTGCCAAAGAAAACCATGCCAAGTGGCTAGAAACAAGGCTTCGACAAGGTAGCAAATGGGTTCAAAGAGAGCTAAGATAGAAAGATGAACAATGTGAGTCAGTGTGAATGCAATTCATAGTTTAAGAGAGAAAGAGAGAGTGTGCATCTATGTGAATGAGTCTCATAGTTTAGGGTTATATAAAAGAGGGTTTCACTTTCTATCTTATTCATTGAGTTCTCACATCTCTTGTGTAGGAAAGATGGCTAGGTCTAAGGTAGTTGCAAATAAGCTTCCATTCAGAGCCCCATATTGTGTTCAGCCCCTTGGAGCATCTACTAGCTCACATGCATACCCTTCTCAACCTAATCCACCTTCCTCATGCCACCCTCACAAGAGTCCTCCTCAGTATCCCCATAAGAAACACAAGTGGAAGCCAGGTACAGTGGCCTTGAGAGAAATTAGGAGGTATCAACACTCTTTTGATCTCATCATTCCAAAGGCGAGCTTCTCGAGACTTGTTCACGAGATTGTGCAAGACCTCTAGCGCACAGAAAGTAGGAGGTGGTTTTTGGCACAAGTTCAGGATAGACTTGATCACTTCACAATAGAACGTCTTCATGCTCTACAGTGTGCTACAGAGGCCTTTTTAATTGACTTGATGAAGACTGATGCTCAACGTTGTGCAATACATGCGAAGCGCATCACTGTAACTCCCAAGGACTTCCAACTTGTAAGAAATCTTCAAGCATTGAAGGATGCATTCGTTCCAATGGAATAAACATAGTTTGTAATGTTATCTTTTTTGGCATAGCGTTATCCTCGTGCATTGGACATATGACTATGTCCTAGTGCAAAACTATTGTATGCGCCCTTAAAATATGAATTAAAATTTTACACTTGTCCTTCGCTCTCAACTTTGACTGTGTATCTTCGCTATATTTTCAATTCTTACTTACAGTTTTTGTTAGCACTGTCAATTTCAATATGAATAACATGCAAAAATTTGCCATTTCTTGTTGCAGACTTTACTCCTGATGCCTTTGAATAGTCTATGTGATGCGAAGTTTCTAAGTGCCAGTAGTCGCGATGTTGATTTCTCAATTATCAATCCATCCATAACTTTGGTGTGGGATAATTTTTAAAATACTAAACTATATCGGAATGCGACAAAACTTCACACGCGCACTCGTCATGTGGCCAAGAGCCCAAATTATTATTTTTTTAACAAAAAGTGCATGCAGATCCATGGTTCAAATTTTGGCATTTGGAGCCACTTTCTTGGCATTCTGATAAAAGGTTATGGATTTACGATCACACGATGGACAGTGCATATAAAGCTGCATTAACTCGGTTTTGGAATTTAAATGGGTTAAAAGTTCATTCTTCTCCTCATTTTCACATCTTCATTTCTTTGTTTCCTCCATTTTCACATCCCCAACCTCTCTCTCTTCTACGTATTACCTCGGGCCTCGAGCTTGCATGGCACGCATCAAGCAAGCATGTCGTCGTTTTGGGCCCGGGAAGACATCACGCCAAGGCCCGCCATCTAGAGCACAAGGTGGAGCCTCCTCTAGTGCAGTAACAGGTGCTCCCCATAGAGCACAAGGACCACCATAGAAGAAGAGGAGATAGAAACTGGACACTGTTGCCCTTTGAAAGATAAGGAGAATCCAACACGGATACAAGCTTCTCATCCCAAAAAGTTCTTTTCATAAGGTGGTTCGAGAAGTCGTGCAAGACTTGGAGCTGAAAGGGATGGAAAGATTTTGGGCACGAGTGCCAGATGGCCCACCAGCAGGAAGGTGGATTGCTGCAGCTATGGAGGCCCTACAAACAGCTGTAGAGGGATTTCTCATCGACTTGTTCGATGATACATAGCTTGCGGCCATCCATGCAAAGCGTGTCACAATCACAAATAAAGACATGAACTTTATCATTTGGCTTTGACACGGCAAGGGGACTCCATCATAGTTTACTAGATTAATGATGCAAGGTTTGTAATGAGTGTTATAGCACCATAACATCTTGGAAGGCCAAAAAATTTTGTATACTCTGCCACATTGGAATATTTATTTATATATATATAATATCTCATGTAATGTGTACTGAATTCAAATAATTGAGTAAAGTTGTTTTGTTTTGTTTCTTAAAACGCATGACTCTTAATTTTTGTTTAACATACGAACACATCAAAAGTAGTAATATGTACGGATATAAGTTACGTTATTGCTTATGCACAATCGTAAGTGCAATACTACGCGTTGAATTATGTTAATGTATGCGGATGTGTCATTCACGTACCACACATTATTGTCACACTTACACAATCGCAAGTGCAATACTACGTGTTGAATTATGTTAACGTATGCGAATGCATCATTCACGTACCACACATTATCATCACAGTTATACGAGCCACATATTTATTTAATAAATATTTATTTGTAGAGACAAAGTAAAGTATCTTATATTCATCAAGAAAACTACATGTGATGGTTGTTAGTGATGGTAGATACAAAAAGTCGATAGCCAACAAGAACTCTCAATTGTTCCTTGGCTTTTTCATCGATGATGAAGAGGAGGGGCCAACTTCCGATGAAAATATAAGTTCCTTCTTTGCTTCAAAAATGATGCGCTCCCCCTTCAGCTCTTTCTCCAGGAGAAGCGGATTTGACACTTTAGCGAGGTCGCCTAATGTAGCAAGCACACACATTGCTCCACCACGCGTTTGGTCAAACAAGTAAAAAAGCTTTGACCACTTGATTAGCACCGCCTTCTCCAAGCTAGATGTCATAGGTATCACCCACAAACTTGGTCAAAGCTCAAATTTTCACGATTATTTCTTGCCCTCCTGGTGAGCACTTCTTATGGAAGACCACCAAATCTGCAATAAGGTTACCAATATACTCCTTCAAAGCTAAATCCTTCCATCGATCCACATGTCGAGCTCCTCCTTGCCTTGATGCAAACTCATCTATATATAGTATGTCTTAAATGACAAATTCAAATCAAACAATATATTTAGTGACTAACCTAGAGTTATCAAAAAGTGATGAAACTTGACGGTAGGGTGCGTCGGGTCCCCAGATTCCACCGGTGAAATCTTGGCCAAAAACCTACACAGCTACCCTGTCCGAAGTCTGGCATTTGGGGCCACTTTCTAGGCCAGAAAGTGGCCCCAGATGCCAGAATTCGGATAGGGCAGTTGCAGCTATCACCCAGAAAGTAGCCCTAGACACCAAACTTCGGGTAGGGCAGCTGCAGGCATCATTTTTTGCCAAGATTTCACCGGTGGACTCCGGGGGACCTGATGCACCCTACCTTCAAGTTTCATTGCATAAAAATATATGGTATGGAAACAGTGCATAATCTGTGTGAAGGATCCACATGGACCAGATACCTATTCACCACTTTTTGGTGATTCTTCCTTGCTTGAAATACCATGAGCTATTCCAAAAGCACCCAAGTCATGTCGAATCCCTCGATGGAGTATGTGCATGTGGCAATGGTGCTCACAAAGTCTTCCAAAACCTGAAGGGGGGGATCTAGCGATGAGAGCACGCTTTTAAGATTGAAGTTCTTAGAGAAAACCTGGAATATCTCCTCACCCTGGTTGGCAAAGATAGTCTCGTAAATCCACTCATCAAAGTGTGTGCGAGCATCCATCGTAGCAGGTAGGAGGGATGTGGTGGATATAAAGAGATAAAGAGAGAAAGTGTAAAATGAAACAATGAAACAAGAACTAAACTAGTTCTACCTTAAAAACCTTAAGTTTTAAACCATTAAGGGTTGTTCACATACGATATTTAGTTATGGCTTTACTTACGTCTTTGTAAAGTTTACATGCATGTGTAAATGTGTTGATGTGAAAAGTGTATAACAAGTGTATGATTTTGCATAAATACCATAATTTTTAAATATTGCAAGTTTGTAAACGACAATATTCTATTGGCCAAAAAAATCCAAAATTTTATAGGTGTTGGATATTACAACTTGTGGTGTTGGGATTTTTAGGGAGACTCTACAATTTCTAAAATATGTGGAGCCACATATATCTTACTTTGGGATGAATCGGCTAACTTTCCTTTCCAATTATAGGTACTTTGGACTTTATGCCTAGTGTTCAAGTATCGTAGATGGAGGATGCTCAAGGGTAAATGGTTGTGCCTTGATCAAGACATGCGTAAAAGTGCAGCTGTGGATGTTACTGTCATTTGTGAGGGCCGTGAGCCCCAAGTGTTGCAAATGGAGGATGATTGGCCCTTGAGTATAATGCGCCAGGAAATTACAATGTTAATGTAGAATCCACCTGTTAGCTTCTATTTTAAACTAGATGGTAGGAAATTTTGAAGCCGAGCTGAGGATACTATTACCATCGAAAAGTCAACTAAGAGAGAAAAATTTTACATGAAAGCCATATCCCTTGTTGTGACTCGACACTCCACTGTGTCAGGATTGTGAGTTATTTTTTATATCCAAGTTTTGCCTAGAATCCTTGTTACATAATCCTTTGATGTTTTTTTTATGACATACGTGCTTTTGATACATCTCAAACCCTTACATTCCTTGAACATGTGTGTAAAAATTGCAATCGGTATGAACCAGCTTAGATGTACATTCTTTAAGCCGATGCTTGGCTTCATAAAATTCAATATGTCTATTGAAATTTGTGTGCTATACATGTGCAAAATGTCGCTACTACACAATGGCCATTCTATGCTATTGAGATTCGATATGTGCATAGACTCAAGGGTTCCATATTCTCGACTCCCCTTGGGCAATATGTACTTGGAGTCATAGAAAAAAACAAGGTCCTCTGCGAGCTACTTAGTTGTATGCCCCTCAAATAGTAATCTACCAATTTCAAGGTGGTAACACTTAAAAGAACTAGTGAAACTCTCAACATTTTGCCACTCACAGCAATCTGAAGGGTATACTTCTGCAAATACGAGACAAGTTGTTACATAGGTATCATGAAATTTCTCATTCGTAATTAGTTGCAAATACTTATTGTTTGAAATGTTGAGTTGAAAGGGCACAGTGGACGCAATATGTATTTACTTTTGCATGAATACATATTGTACAAACGCCTCTGTTACAAGGTGAGAATCAGCATTCCTTTGTCTGAGAGCTAGAATTTTACCCTTCTAGTGCTTTGATACATCTGCAATTGCAGATGCTTTCACCCTGAAGGCTCCCTTCATACTTGGATGCATATATACCCAAGACGAGCAATGATACGTATCAGTGATCCAATTCCCTTCTAAATCTTTTCTGTTACGTACTTCTATCGAGAGATGCTTGTTCTTCTCTCAAGCATTATAACCTACGCATTAGATGTAAAGAAGTATGTATTAACCCCTAAATAATAAGCATTTTAAGTTTGTCCAGTAATCACCAATATGCCATAAAAATCAACATGGCATTAAGAGATGTTTACACTTTTGTAAACAGGCATAAACATCGATATTGAAACACATGTGGATATATATATCAACACAAAGTATAGATTTAATTTCAAGGCATCGCTTTAATCATACCATTTACATGAAATATAATGAAAAGAATAGCACAAGAATACTCAGAGAATTTCGCTAAAATAAATTTTATTATAATGAAGAGGAGTTTGATTTGACTCAATACATTGTATGAAATGTGGATATTATAGAGTAGTTGTTACAACGATAGCAGGCACATGGCATGCAAATCTTAATAGGCACATTGGATTGACACCTGAGATATTCTAAGACTCAACACATTGTGTGTTATATGGATGATATGATACAAGATTTTCATGGATCATTGCCAATTGGCATGGAGATCCAAATGGACACATAGGACCAATAAAGCAGAGGATTTTTGAACCATCGACTTCCAGCAGATCCATATCATCCAACACAAAGGAATCACTCACCACATCAAAATAGTCGATCGAGAATTATATGCTTCACCTAAACCTTGTACAATACGTGCATGTACAAAAAAACACCTACATGAATCTCTTTTTTTTTTAATATTTGCATGAACCCCTTTAAGCAAAAAATATCTAGATAACTGCATGAATAGAAGCAATACAAAACAGGGCCAATTTACCTATTAGTTGATCTGCTAAAGATAAGATTGAATCATTGCTAATCAAAACATAAAAAAACATCAATCCCATCAAACATAAAAGTCACTAATTAAATGAATAAATTTTGGCACCATAAAATATGGTAGATTTACTTGTAAATTGAGCTACACAATCTCTGCTCTACCTTGTGTTAAGTGCTGCAACAACAATTGATCCTTAAGTTAGAACTAGCATCAAACCCTATTGTAAAGATAGTAGAAAAGGGATAATGCAAAGAGGAAGAAAGAGAGAGTGTGTGAGTACGCGGGAGAGAGAAAGAAATGAGCACCTATCCAATCTTGCCCAAATTGATCTCTGCAAAAGACAATTTTGCAAGAGTTAGTATTTACATGAAGGTATATTGAAAAAATAGTAGAAAAGAGGAAACATAGAGAGATAAATAGAGAGGGAGAGAGAGATAAGCACTTACGCAATGTCACCCAAAATGATCTCTGCAATAAAAAAACAACAAGGGTTAGAACTAATCTTATGTTGTATTGAAAAGATATCAGCAAAAAAAACAAACAAACAAAGAGAGAGAGAGAGAGAGAGAGAGAGAGATTAACATCTTTGCCTCTTGCTCCAAATAAACTCTACAAGAAAACAACAATTAGAACCAACATCAAATTCTATTGAAAACACAACATAAAAGAGAAACAACGCATAGGGAGAGGGGGGAAAGAAAGGAGAGAGAGATTAGCACCTCTGTCTCCTGCCCCAAACAACCTCTGCAATAAAACAACAATAAAAGTAAGAAATGACATCAAACCCTATTGAAAAAATAGCAAACAAGAGAAAATGCAAAGAGAGATGGGCACCTATGTTTTGCCAAAAATCTGGAGCTGCGTGGAGAAGAAAGTGTAGAGGTAAGTAGAACGCTCAAAACCCTAATTACTCTTAGCAGCAGGGAGGAGACGAAAATTCACAAATATAGAGAAGAGAGGGAAAGTGGTTTGTTGCTCAACTTTTGGGTCAAACTAATTTCGTGAGAGGGAAAAAAACCAAAATTGAAAATTCTCCAAAAAAAGGGGGGAAATATGAGGTGAGAGAAACTTAAATTATGTGTACTATTCATTCTCCCTTTTTTTAATCCTCCACTACCCCTTTTTTTAATAGAAAACCCAAGATTTGGAGAGAGAAGATTAAGCCTCCATGGATGTCAACATCTAGCCTTCCTATTGGACAATCCAAAAGGCCCACATCTTAAACTATATTATTTTTAAGGGCCCATTTGTGAGTTCATTTTTTTCCTAATGTATTATTGGACCTTCCACCATAACTAAGGAGTGGGTACCTTGTTCCACCATTGCCATAGCTATGTATCTTATTGTCATCTCTGTTTTCCTTGTAATATTCCTTCAACACATAAATCTAAGAATTAGCTATCATTACCTTGACCATGTCTCTTCTATGTTTTATGAGCATTTCTTGGCTATAAGAAACTATCATTATTACAAGGTCAAATTGGTTCAATTATAATATGTTTCCAAAAAGAAAAATCCATTTGTCTCTTCCAATATGATTATAATGGTAAGTGGCATCTCCAAACAAAAATTTTGTAGACTATAACAACAAACCTGGACTACGCATATTCTTTAAAGAGATTTTATGGTCTCACATGTTGGGAATGAACTCACATGGCCCAAAAATTTTATGTGAACCTTCCTTCTTGATAAACCTTTAGTCACCCAAATATGTTGCTAAATTGGAAATCTAGTCTAGAAATTGAACATTTTCTTACAATCTCTTGCATATATTTTGGGCAACTGTCTATTGTTATGTCTGATTCGATAGATGTCGAGAGGAGGTAGGCTGATGAGGTTGAATTGCTAGTCCGAGGTAGGTTCCAAGTAAGTCTCTATTTCCTCATTAGCATTTTAATTGAATCCTACATTGTGTTCTTCATTTCAAAGTTTTCTTTTCAATTATTTGATGCATATAATGGCTATTTCCAACAATGACATTCATGTTATTTGATATCAATAAAATGGGTACTTCCACCAATGATAAATGATTATCTTCTTAGATGCTTTTTTCCCAATGATGCAAATGACTCTCTAATTTGTATTTTCCTAGTTCAAAATTTTACCTTTAGCCTCATTGTGCTACATGTTAGGATTGATAGTATGAGGGTGGATGCTTCAGTGCCCATAGCTCTGTGAACCAACATGAGATTTGCACCCATTGAAAACGCAATGATTGTTTGCACACCAACACAATTGGTTTAATAAAAGCTTTGCATGTGCACTTTTTTCATTCACTTCATTCATATGTTAGGCATACATATAAACCCTCGCAATGCATAGCATTGGTTTTAATTTGATCTAGTGGGTGAAGACATCTTGGCTACTACATCTCAAGCATTGAACTTTAATTGGGAATTGTGTCAAGGATGCATGAAGTATGTGTTTGTGACATTATATGAGCAAGTCAAAGGGTGGCAGGAATCAACTCTAACCACTATGGTGCCAATATTAAGAGACCATAGCATTCAACCAAGAAGATCCTTCTCTCTGATTATGACATAGTGATACAATCACTATTTTGTCTAGGCAATTCACAGTTTCAATTAGGCCATTCACTCATAGCATAGAGTTAGAGAGACTATGGTATAACTTGTGTGAGAGACTATGGTATAACTTTTGTGTGTGTGTGTGCATGTGCATGTGCGTGTGCATGTGCGTGCGTGCGTGCGTGCGTGCGTGTGTGTGTGCGTGTGTGCGTGTGTGCGTGTGTGTGTGCTCTCAATCTTTGTGTGAGTCACAATTTCCAAGGTTTCTTCCCCCATGAATGCTCACAAAAGGAGACAAAGCTTCAAGAGGTGTAGTGTCCCTTAAGAGTGATCCCATCTAGAACTATTACTTGTCAAGAGGATGCATGTCAATCTCATGTAGTAGACGTAGAGTTTATCGTGTAGATTCAAGTCTCCAAGGTGGACACAACTAATGCCCCCATTAGTTGACCACATCTTGATAGGTTAATTTGAAAAGAACTAGAGTTAGACATTTTACAATGATGTGGTATATAAATTTATTTTCAACTAACCACATCATGATAGGTTGATTTGAAAAGAATTGGAGTTACACATTTTATAGGATGTAATCTACACATTTATTGATAAGAAAAAATCAAAGCCTCCATTGGTGTCATTGTGAATATTGGTGTAAAATGAGTCCATAAAGGTTGTGGGTACATAGATTGCGAAGCTCAAAAATATGTTTGACAAGTATGCATATAAGACTATCAGCATCCCCTCCCTTGTATCTATCATCATGTGGCCCAATTTTGATACAATCATGGAGGTGATAAATGTTGAACTACAAGAGTGGGGGACCTATATGGGCAATTAAGAATGGGGAGTCAAAAGTGAGCTTGATGGCACAAAATAGGAGAACTTAAAGAATAGAAAATTCATCATATGGGATGGGAACCATCGATTCAAGGCATGGTATAAGTACATTCACAAAGGTATGTGACTTGGACAAAGGTTTCTAACATTCGTAATCACAGAATGTGCATCATGACCATAGCTTTGCTATGCTTGTAGCATGGTTCCATATGGCATCTCCTCATGTCAAATTGAGATGTTAGTTCCTCAAGGTCAGTAAAGAGAGAGAAGGCAAGTTGTTGATGGCATTATGGGTGAAAAATAAGTAAGTTTCTTGATCATGTATTCTTATATCTTTGGTTTGGTGTCCTATATGGAATTGGTCTTTAAGTTTAGTTCACCTCAAGATAGCATGGACCTATGTCACCCAAATGCTTTCTCAAAGGTCCATGTTTATTTTTTGCCCATCTTTATGTTTCCATATATAGTATGTGATAATCGATCTTCAGTTGTGAGTTGCAAAATCAGATTGCAGAAGTCATGTAGTTGGCAATTAGCTAACCTAGATAGGGCACATCTTAGTGATATAGAGTACCATGTCAACTATGACAAGGCTCTAAAACACGTCCAAACCCAATTCCAAGATAGGGGATACAAGATGCCTGTCATTGCAAGCCCACAAATGGAGAGGGATTCTTCTAGTTGTTATTCTCATGCAATTGGACAATGAAGCATGCAATACAAATAACAAAGGAGAATCTTCACATTCTTACAATTTCAAAGCTCAACCCTACAAGGTACACTATATAACTGTTTGTGCTCTTTAATTTCATGGCAATGGACTGGGAAATAGAACTAATTATTTGATAGCTATAGGAAAAAGGAGATTGTTTATATGCCCCTCATTAACAAAACTAGAGGTATTGTAGCTCAGGCCAAGTTTGGAGATACCAAGAGGATGCTCACATATATCTATAAGAAAATATAGTAGGAGTATTTGTTGGAGGCATGTGAGGGCCATATAGAGGAGTTACATGTATCTTATGCAAAATTTCTAATGCATTTTAGCAAGTACTAGAGGGTTGCTTAGATAAAGAACATGGGCAAGGCATTCCACAACTTGTGAAAGGAGGTAAATATAACCAAGGATACACAAAAGTAGTTATAGTTGGAGCAATCATCAATGGGGATAGTGCACATGTAAGATACTTATTTATAACATGGTTTACTACATGCAAAGAATGTGTCATGATTAATCACATGAGCTATATTGGTGAGGAGCTTAGAGCACGATGGACTTATGAATATGCTTTAGCCCATGTTGATCTGGGCAAACATAGAGGTGCCAATGGGTATGTACTCAAAATCGTGAAAGGAGCGTAAGATCAACATGTGGGAGTGTCCATGGTTAGTAGTTGACATCTCTTCCTAATTCGTCAATACAAGGGAGTATCCATGGTGGTTAGACTATCCACTTTGCCATGTGTACCCCTTAGAGCAGACACTTTGGGAATGTGAACAATGAAAATGGGCATTCCATTATGATATTACTCTTCTCCTTGCTTAACTAATATTGTATGCTATCCTATGGTGTTGATTTTGTGGTAGTCTAATTGAGGCAAGAGAAGGAGACAAATGAGGAAGAGAAAGAAGGAGAGGAAGGGGGTGGTGACATGAGGACCCCAAATAGGCCAACATAGATGGAAACAAAGGACTCTAATAGTAGCAAGAGGATATTGGGGTGTTGCATGCATCGGGATGGGAGTCATGCACAAAGAGATAACTCGACGAGAGAGGTAGCAACCTAAGGCTAGTAGTGAACAAACTTTGAAGCCATGGAAAATGTGATTGTTGAGGACATACAAATGGTTGTGGAGTGGAATACTATGTGAGTATTTCCATATTGGTTTAGTCATCTTATAGCTTTTTCTTGTCTCTACCATTGATATCCTCATACTCATCATGCTCTAAAATATTTTATATTGCAAAGTCGACAACTTCTTGGAAGAGATTGATCGTGCATTGACTCATGCAAGTGAGCCATGTATAATTATGGCAAAGCTTGTGTGGACAAAATTTTCCACTAGTCTTGGTGTGGAGATGATGGAGTCTACAGTTTGCCGTGCATGGAACCATTTCTCGGCTTCACTGTCAATGCTTGTTGCTGCCTTTGAAAATATTTATGTTGCTAATGAGGGACGATTTGTCACATGTAGTCTCATAGACCACTTCATCATAGTTGTGAAGCATACAAGGAAGGCAAGGACCAAAGTTCGCTCATTACAAAACCCTGACCTTGATGCTAGAGTGTGGCTACATATATGAAAATAAGGAAGAGGTATGAAATACATTCTTCTAAGTTGCGTTTGATATGTATTGTGTTCAATAATGTTCCCACATGAGCTAAATCAATTTCTCAATGTTTAGGTGAGGACCTTGATGGTTGTTATCTTCTCAAGAAAGGGATATTCCTAGCTCGTTCATGAGGAGGGATAGAGGAGAGGAAGTAAGACCTACTCTCTCCAACATAAAGTGTAGCATGCTACGGGAGCAAAACAAAAGTTTACCATATGAGCACTTCCAAGTGAGCAAAAAGTATCTACAAGGAGGGTTAGAGTGCTCAACCCACTTTTATAGGTAATGTTATATTAAAAAGTGTAAATAAAAAAGTGTCTAGTATTTTATCAATGGAGCTTGACAAAACCTAATGGGATTGTCTATGCAAGTTGATGCTATCTACATTTATTTTGAGGAGAAAGATATAGTGAGATCAACTTGTTTGCTAGATTAATGAAGCTAGATTGTCAAAGTAAAGAGATGTGCAGATATTACATAGGCATTGAAAGTGATGATCATATTGCTTTTCATGCCTTGCATGATATATGGAGTTTCAAAGTTATTGTGAGCAGTATTCATGTGGCATGTGCTAAGTTGGTAACCTTATATTTGATGGTATTTTTCAAATTGTGTCATTGCAATATTTATGGTTTCTCTATGGTTTGGGTCTATGACAATTATGTGCAAAAGAAGATTGAGCTAATTTTTGTATGAATGAATATATTGTGCAAAGTTTGTGAAGAAGGATATTAAATCACTATAGTTATAATCATGTAAACAAGAAGAATATCATGTTTTAAGGAAAGCCCTTACGATGAATATAGCATAATATATAAAGAAGAATATAATCATTGTAAATGGCATCCATGGTATGTTTTGCAAGGGTTCATATATACTTTTTTAGAAAGGAAATATATGGTGTACCATTACAAGGTTTCCATTTACAAGTACTTATAATCCCTTCATATTTACTAGCTTTGGATGGTTCGTAGTGAATTGGGTGTCCAACATGGGTATCATTGACTTGCAAATATTAAATTAAAATGATGTCAATTCTTCACTTTTTTATGCTATTCCTCAAAATCTTGCCTAAGCAAGCTTGCCTAAGAAACACACTCAATGGTCACATAATTTCTTGTTCTTCTATGTTGTATATGAACGTGCCTAAACTTTTGTGTTGAATAGATCTCTACATAGCATTGAAAAGTGAATAATCCTCTTCAATGAACATTACAAATTTAGTGCTTGCACTTCTCTTGGTAATATGAATATGTGTGATTTGAAGAAACGCAGAATGATGGTGTGTCGGTGAATCTTGCTTACTTGGTGGCATTCAAGGGGATGTGATACATTTTACCTTTCTAATAGACCTTCAAATGTCTAGATTGTCCATAATCTAACAAAATTCACAATGCATGCATGTGGGTGGCTTGCTAATTTATCTTTTTCTGTATGAATTGCTACTTTTATTTATGTTTTGATTTTTTATATTTGTCAATCCCACTTTAGATCAAGGGAAATGTAGAGACTTCATAGATAAACTATGATAATGGTATATAATGATTGGTTTTTCATTTTCAGTGTCAAGATTGTTGATGTGAAGAAAGAAGGCACATCACATGAGCAATAGAAGAAAGAATGAGAGAGGCAAGAAAATGTTGCCACCATCAAGCATACAAAACTTTGGGCCCACCAATGCCTTATTCGACATCATGGGACCTTATTAAGGTGAGCGAGAAATGTGTTGGTGTTCCTGTCACCCTAAAATGGCTGTGTGAGGAAATGCAAACTCAAACAACATCCCTTTATGGCATTGCTCAACAAATACTTACTATGCGCCTTAACCTTCATACTGTCATTAACTAGTTGTTGCTAGAATTGAAAGGTACAATAAATGCCACATGCACGACAAGAGGGTATGTGGATGTGATGGTCAAGGAAATGTACACTATCATCAAGGTTTTCAAAAAGGAGACAAATAAAGTGGCCTCTAGGAAGGAATGTCATGTGTAGTTTCTTTGCCTTTCAAAGTAATTTGTTTAAGATGTTTGTGGCTAGGTTCAATGCTTTATTGAGATATATGAATTAGCATCTCTTTTCTACTCATGCTGCAAAGTAGACTTCTTTGCACCTATGTTTTTAATGTTTTTTTGTCCTACTGAATCTTTGGGATTCTTAATTTGGAAATTTTAATGGGATGCCCACTAATTTTGCAAGTCATAGTACTTGGGTTTTCTTTAATATAAGTGCATATTTTTTAGTTTTTTTGTTTTGATATTGTTCACATTTATGTGTACGATCATTGAACACATCACATACATCCTACTACAAGAGTCTCATTTTGACTACTATACTAAGCTTGGACTTTCATGTTTCCTAGGCAACCTAACCATTGATTTTGACTATTGTACTAACCTTGATCTTTAGTGTTTCCTAGCCAATGAACTCATTGATGTTTTGATGGATAAAGTATACATTAACTTTTGATGTTCTAGTCTAACAATGTTTGTTGTTTGATGTCTCTTCAAAATGTTATGGGACTTTGTTCTTTATCATGTTTCAAATGTCTACTCCACATATGGAAGTGTTTCATGTGTCTTTTTAGATAGAAGAAATTTTGTATAGACTAATGCCTCCTGCATTAAACATCTCAACTATTCATATGAGAGATGTACCACTTGTCCAATGCATATTGTGGTACAAACACCATTGGTTTCTAATAAAATATATTTTTGAAAAAGAAAGCTTTTCTAAGAAAATTTTGGTGCATTGTGCATTTGCAATAGTACTTTTCCTCTATTTTTTTAAAGCATGATTTGCATTGTATTGCTTTTGTTCTACCATTCATCCTTTAGCAATTCCAATTCAATTATGTTATCTCACTTATAATTCATTCTGAATCTTGAAATGCATATTGTTGTCTTTGAATTATTTGAGCCTTTCAAAGTAAGTCTTAACAAGTCTTGAGTTTGTCTAATTTTGCATGTTGTATATATCTTTTTTTTTGTTCTATTATGTATATCTCCTTACGTTTCCTTTAGCAATGTTCCTTTTGTACACTATGAATAGTTGACATTGAGAGGCTTTTCCTAGGGTAATACTTAATACATAGTTTAGTAAAAGTAGGCATGGAAAAACAATTTGTATTGCTCACATAAAAATCATGCACAAGTACTACAATAATGCAAAGAGAGAGAGAGAGAGAATCTTCACACACATTCAAACACTCACAAGTGAATGATTTGTTGTATGTAGAAAGGCATGTAGCGTTATCAATTACACTATACAAGTGCACATGATTAATTACATGCCTATGTGTGAATAATCTCAACAAATAGCCTCTTCACTTTGGTGGAATTTTACACATCAAGGGTTGGAGTGCATTGTTCATTGCACATGAGTGCATTATTTGTCCTTTTGTGAGGGAAGGGGAACTTGGAGCTCTCATTTATGAAATTTGTAATCCTCTAAGAATATTGCAAACAATCAAGCATAGTAACAAGCAAGAGATTGCCAAAAGGTGACCCCAAAGTGACAACATAGTTGGTTAGGTATGTTGTGTATGTACATGCACAATAGTGATTCAAGGCCCAATGGGGTGCCTTTCAACATGCAAAGCTACTATCCACAAGAGAGAAAGATGGGCTCGACTCATAACAAACTCTACTATAAGGCAATTAATAGTTTTACTTTTTAATGGATGTACAAAAGGCCCTATGTAACCTAGGAGAGAAGATTGAATTGGCCATGCAACCAAGGGACGTGCCTAGAGTTCAAAAGTACTCATCAAAGGCTTTCAAGGATTCTTTCCAACCTTTTAGAATAGAATGGCAAAGATTGTTGCATCAATAGGTTTTCACATTACTATCTTTTCCATGCATCCTTGTAATAACAATTGTGTAGGTGAAGAGATAGAAAAAGAATAGGGTGGTTAAGTAGCCTAGATGAGCAGGATACCTTTGATGAGAATGTTCTGGATCAAAAATCCAATCAACTGTGCTCTTTATACAAGTTCTTTACATAAGTCATAGTGAAACTTTGTTAGGTCCCAAAGAACCCTCAGAGCATGTCATATGCTATCAACAACATTCCATTCCATAGCAGATTTCAGCAAACCAAAACTGTCCTGTCTGCTACAGCCTGTACTTTAAGTCATCTAAGCCATTCAATAGCTGCCCCCAAGTTAACAAAACTTTGTCAGGGGCTTACTCTCACAAAGATAGTTGTTGCCAATGTTGATGATCAAGGCCAGAGGTGTGTTAGTCAAGGACAAAAGGGAACCCATGATTGCAATGAAAGGCAGAGTGAGAGAGAGAGACAGAGAGACAGTTGAGAAATACTGACCCAAAATTGTTGGATATTTTGTGCAGGCATAAGTCGCACCACCTTGAATTCAAGAAGTGCCACATCGCGATAGATCGGCCAAAAAACTGGCAATGGAACACAAACCATTATGGGATGTTTGTCCTCTAGATATGGCTAGCTCTATATCACTTGCTCTTTAATAGCTTTGTTAGACCTAGGAGTATGATGTATCAGAGGGAAGAGGGAGGAGAAAGCTGGTCTATGAATCCACATGGAAATTTGTGTTTACAATTTGCCTTTACAGTCATTATTTGGAGGAGTAAGTGTATGATAACTAATCCCTTGAACACCTCTTGCAACTCTCTCGACATAGCTCATCTTGCGGTGCAAACAAATGCCTCCTTCGTCTTTCGCTGACCCTGTTGCTCCTGTTACATCACCATCCTCCAGATCTGCCTGTGCCTCTGTACCAATGCCAGCACTTCTGTCTACATTTGCCTCTGCATTCCCATCCCCAGATTGCATTTCTTGAAATAAGTCAGCATTGCCCCTGGCCAGAGTACTCTCATCATCCTCATCATGAAATCTCAGGTCTGCTAATTCAGTCTTCTGCTCCAATTTTGTCATTCTTATTTGTGAGCCCATCTGCACATAACCATTATCGGGTTTTAAAAACCAATGAATAAGCAATCAATGAATGAAAACAAAGCATCATAACATGTTGGATTTTCAGCGGAGAACTGTTTTCATGTGCTGGAGTGTTAATTGATTAAGGTTGATTTTGATTCAATGTACGAGTCTTGAGGCATGATAATGAGCACAAGTAAATCCAGTGGGGCTGAAGCACTCAGATCTCTGCATGGCGTCCCAATCTCTCCATCAGCCTGATGGAGATATCAATCATATAAGATAGGTCCCATCCCAACCATTCAAATTTTGTATAATTAGCCTCATGTCATTGCTCAACTGTAGGTGCATGGCATCCTAATCTCTCAGTCAGCATACGGAGCATTACAGAGCACACCCTCTTGGCATGACAAAAAGTCTCTCCCTCCACCATCTCTCAAGCAGAGATCATCTATGATGGGGTCTGCCCCAACCATCTAAATTTTTTCTGTCATTAGTGTTATGTTACTGCTTTTGGTTGATGAGTTCCCCTTGCTGGCAACTTACCAAATCTGCTGCATTTTATGCTCGTTTTGGCACAGCTGAGTTAACTTCCTTTTGACCGGTAGATTAAATTTTGCATTTTTGAAGTTTTCAGAGCAGTGAATGGATGATTGGTTTGTTGTGGTGTAGTCCCTATGTCTCAATCTGGTGAGGTCAAGTCCAGCCCTTCTATCCGAGGGTTTATCACAAAATCTGGCACCAAAATTTGCATCTCAAGGAGCTCTAAAGATGCACCAGTAAATGTCCCATGTCACTCTAGGGCAGCTGGCAAAGCCCACAGATCCTTGTCAGGTATAACATTTGTTTACAAAAGCCAAGGCATTCAAATGAAGGCATCACAATAGTTGGTATCGGCAACCATAAGTTCAAGATAGCTAACTCAGTCTTCCAACACAAGATAATTCCAGTCCTCACAAATTTTGTAATAGATATCGTGTGTGACAGGTAATGATTGACATCTTGACAGCAGGAACCACCAGGAGGGTGTACTAGGAGTGCAGGGAAGAGCGGAAAAACATATGCGATATAACAATGGCTATCATATAGTTGACTTTATGTAAAGAGTATGATTTATGCTCAAATTAATGAACTGTAGGGTTCGTTTGACCCTCTTCTATACTGTCCCATTGCTCATAACTGTTATGTATTGCATACAAAAACTGTTCTATCAGTGGGTTGAACCTGTGACACGAGAGCATAAAGAGGCAGCATGACGAAACCACATATGACCTGAGCAAGAACCCTGAAACCAACAGAGGAAGTTTGTCAATATGCTTGAGATTATTGAGTTTACTTACTGCAAATTTTGTTCCTTATGCTTTAGAAACAGTGGAAAATCAGCAGAACCCTTGGAAAGAACCGAATCTCACCCCAAAATCAGGCGTCCAATAAGTAGATAACGATGCTGGTACAGACAATTACCACTCGGAAATGTAAACTGAAGTGAAGAAACAATGATTGTACATGAGCATTGAGAAGATTCAGGGCCTTGCAGAAATCTGGAAGTTATGTAGGACAATTAATTTGTATATACTTCCTCAGTTTCGGAGAGATTCAAGAAAAAATCAAACAAGCACACTCAGAACGTGACAACATGGAATTCTTACCATGCTCCAAAAATGGAGAGACAGCTCAAATGCATCCTGCCATGGCAATCACCGTTCAGGGATGATACATGACTCAATTACAGCAGAAACACTTTTTAAAATTTCTGTAAATATCGTTAAAACCTGAAATAAGATAAAATGGATGATGTAAAGGATCAATTTTGGACTTCTGAACCAGAAAAATTCATCAGCTGGGTTTACATCCGGCAAGCCTTTTATGACAGCATGTTTCTCATAAATCTGGACAGCCATCTCAGGGATGATGCGCCGTAATTTAGTTCCAACAGCAAGAACTAGCTGGTTTCCAATAGTGAAATATGTCAGGAAACTTCTTGATATTTTTCCATGTAACAACCCATCTAACTCTTACATAGCTATAAAGGTCATAGGGAAAAATGCAAGTATCTGTCAAAGAGAGACCTCATATATTTACATCTGAAAATATATAAGACGTTACTTGGGACAATTTAAATTTATAAGATAAGTCAGAGTGAGTACCACTAAAGGTATGAAAGAAGCCCAGTAGTATATCCCCAAACCTGAAATAATTTCAAGTTAAAACATTGAAAATAATGTTGAATTAAACTCAACCATGTGAAGGAGCCATTAGCAATATACAGTATCATACCGTCTATGTTCACAAGAATCAAGAAGATTGTATATCCCCACAGAATAGGACTGTGAAATCACACAATGTACATTTCAGAATTATGACAATTGATTACTTCTGATCTCCTTTATAAGCACTGACTACTTTGATCTTGGGGGTCATAGAGAAATGAAAGTTGTGAACAATGCTATTAGATCTTCATCACTCTCATTAATGCTTTGTTAATCTTATTTCATTGCAAAGCGGTGCCTGCATTTCCACTGCAGGCTAGCCAAACAGGCTGATCTTAGATTTGAACCTCAAATATCTCCTCCATCAGTCTTATTGGTATGTCTTAGGAGGCGCGAGTTTTGTTTTTGGTAATTTATCCTACTGCTGGACTGATATCCTCTAACTCCAGGAATAGGTGGCCTTCATGGAGCACAAATTAATTAAAACAGGCCGAAATATTTAAAACTTGCAAAACAAAATTGAATGTCTCACTTTGCAAGCATTGGTTGAAAGTGTTGTCTGTTAAAGAGTGAAAAGTTTTAGCCTACGTAGGCTACCCAAAGTTACAAGCTTATTAGCTCAACCAGCCACCCCCTCCCCCAGCAGTGAAAAGACCTTTCTAGAAAGAAGATACAGAAGACATACAAACATTTTGATATTTGACAACACTCTTGATAGTATGAGCAAAAAGACCACCTGACCTACGTGATAGAGCCCAAAGACCATCTAACAAAAATCAGTCTTTTTGGTGCTTGTGCAATGAAACCAACTCACAAGAACTTTTATTCCTTTCATTTCTCTACAGAAAAGATTGAGTGCACAAACCTAATGCCCACAACATATTTGAAGTCATCCTCGAGAGTCTCTAGAATATAGCGATGGAAATTGAATGCACGTAGCATGTGCTTCTGCAACCATTAAGTATCAGCAGCTTAAGAATTTGGAAATTGACGAGAAACCAGTGAACTTTCAGAAACAAGATATGAAGTATACGCAGAACATTTTAACGGATCAGCTTGTAGTATACGTAGAACATTGTAACAGGCCAGTATGCAGTATGTTCATGCACAAATTTAAATACTTGAGAGCCACATTGCCATTTCAACTTTCTAATTACAGGAGGCCCCTTTCTACTCTTTCATTTTATAGAGAATTTTATCCAACATACATGCATGCAATGTTCACTTTTATAGAGAAACTTTTATAATTCATACACGCATGCATTGCATAAAGTAAGCAGTCCAAGCAGGGCACCTTAATAAAACCATGCCGAAGAGTACAGTAATCTGTTTCAGATACTGAATGGAAAAATTGCTGGAAAAAAGCAGCCTACATCACAAGCTTCTTGTCAGTCAACAAAAATCAATTTTGTACTCTGACAAGCATTTTAGTATGATAACACTGGGCACTGATAAAAATCAATAAATGATTGTGTAACCATTGCATGTACCTCTCACTAATTGTATTGCAGCTCTCAACGAGCTACTTTTCTTGACTTGTGAAAAAATATGAGTACTGAAACTTGAGCAATAAAAGCAATGAGTAACAGAGATTGTGGTGCACTTACCACATAAGCCAAGAAAGAATTTGAACTCCATACTCCTGCTGCATGCCTCCGAACAAATGTGACATCCCTTGTAAGTCTCATTGGACCTTATTTCAAATATCACCACATGAATCGATAAGCACAGTCACTGTTATTTCTTTTCCTTGTGAAAGTCTTGTTTCAAACAAAAAATGCTATATATCATGCAGTACTTATGTGCCCACACACATGCATACACACTCTTTTTGCATCAAATCCCGTTACTCTGATGAAGACCCACCATATAGGACAAAGGTAAAAGTATAAAAACCCCTGGTTACTTCAAAAGACAAGTGGTTAGATTTTTCAGAAAATATAGAGGTCAACCCTGAAATGTGACTTTAAAATTTGCCAAAAGCTGAGTCCAAAACTGCACCCAAGAGAAGATTTGAGCATAAGCATAGGTAGAAAACCTGACAGCCAAAAAGAGTTGCCAAACCAACTGGATCAAATGTGGAGCCTAAGAGATCAGGATACATGATAAATGAGCACCTGCATATGCTGACAATGCCAAAAGCTGTGAGACATAGCCCCAGTTGCTACATGAAATCAATGACAGGTAGCAAGTGCACTCGTTTAGCAATCATAGAACCTGAAGGAAGAAATGCCAAGCATATATCTCCATAACTAGAGTCTCTCTTCAAGTGGCAACTTAAATGTCTGTTTTGAAACTCCTTTTTTCCATTTACAAAGGGACTCTGATCAATGCCGAAGTGAAGGCAAGCCGCAGCAAAGACAAAGCACAAGTTTCCCGTCATGCCATCCAATGTGCCAATCCTACACTCTATGCTGACTGTAAGGAGAGGCATTTGACTGAAATCATATATGAATTAATCTCCATTGGGCAAAATAGTAATAACCCAAAGTAAGCACTTTCTGAGCCTATGGGAAATCCATAATGCTACAGTGATAGACAGAAGATTCTATCTCCACTGCTGTCCACATTATCAAAGGTTTAAAGAAATATATGTAATCCATGTAATCTGAAATGCAATGGCGATGTGGATAGTTTCTAGTTATTCCATTTGACATATAACTCAACCTATGATTTGCTTAGTAGTGGCATTCCAACTGACACCGAATGCCGACACACTACATTCAAATCTAGCACTTCACTTGGCCAATTTGGCACAAAGCTGAGGCCTAGTTGGTGGATAATGGATTTGCTATATAACTCTACGCAAAGTGATAGGAAAATCTAAAGCCGCCATATGTTTCTCAACATGGGTTCATCTTGTACAAAATCAAATGGGTGTCTGCATAGGGATATTGAGGAGTAATAACGTTAGTAAGTTAGTCTCCCACAAGAGCGTAGAAACCAGACCATGATAAGCGTGGCACACTCCATGATGTTTGCATTAGAGATTCCTTGTAAGGGCCTCTGGCCAAAAGGTGTTAATACTTCAGTGTACCTTCCAAATAGGTTCCTAATAGCAACGATTCCTCACAGGTCACCTTTGAAGGAATTCAACAATACTCTACCGTCTGTTCCCCACCTTCACGTCTTTGGGAGTCATGCATATACGCATACTCTTGGTGACAAGATGGGTAAGCTCATGCTTAGAGCAAAGCTCTTGATTTTAATTTTTCACAAGCTAGTCTTTCAAAGCCAAGGCATATGAATTATACCATCCCCAAATGAACCCCATCCTAGTTCGAAAAGATGTTTTCTTTGTTGAGAGGGACATCATACAACCCCCTACACTTCTAATATTGTGTACAGCCCTCTCCATCTATCTTTTTGAGTCTACACTTCTAATATTGTGTCGTCTCAATTTAAGTCCTAACCAACCTGTAGAGTTCATAGCTCCCTCCTAGAAACCCGTTACCTAAATGGGACCAGCAAACCATGTGGGATCCAAGAATCCTTCCAAGAAATTCCAACACAAAGGGGCCGAGAACATCCAGTAGGCTTCGCTTAATCATCTTTACGATAGATTACATAGTGCATTCTGAGATTACAAGGTCTAAAGCACCTCGTGTGGCAATCGGCCATGGAGGAGCTAGAGAGCATTGATCAAAATAAAACTGGGACCTTGGTGGAGCATCCAAACCACAAGGTCATTGGGACAAAACAAATCTTTCACACTAAAATCAAAGTTGATGAAGCTTTGGATAAATATAAGGCCTGCCTTGTGGAGCATGGATTTCAAATAAAAACATGGCATAGACTATGAAGAAGCAGTGGAATGACTACACAATTGACATCTTTTCAATTGCTTCTTGCATTGGCCTCTCACCATAAATGGTTGATCTATTAGATGGACGTCAAAGGTGCCTTTCTAAATAATATTTGGATGAGGTGGTCTATGTGGAGCAGCTACCCGAATTCACTTTTTCATAAGATCTTTTCGTACAAAAATTTTCTTATCGGTTGTGTTGAGCTAAGAAATGCATTACAAACTTAAAACATACAATTAGTTCTCTAAAGCAACCCCGAAACAGTATATTTATTATTATCAAACTTTACATTAAAATTACCAAACCTTCCTAGAGAATGTCTATATTCCATATACCAATGCCCTAATTTTGGGAGGATCCACATCTACAAATAAAAGGCTGCCCACCACTAAACCCTATCCTTGTTTTGCAGATTCTCCACCAGTTGGTGCCTAGTCTCCACTGTTGTCTACACCTCTTGTGGCTAATACCTCAATTCATGGTGCAGCCAACCCTCCTCCAGCCTGAGGCGCCCCCTAGCAACTGTTGTCATCAGCACTATGATGCTCCGGAGCTGTCATCTTATCTGCAAACAGTTGCTAGATTAGCAGGCAGTCAGCTGCATTTACCAGCTGTTTGCTACCATCCAATACCTTCTGCTTGCTAAGAGCAGTCACCTTTGCAGCCAGTCCTGCATTTCCAGCCTGATCTGCGTTTTTTGCTGTTGCCCTGGTGTTTTCCACTCTGTGCAGGCTGCCTGATCTGGACAAATACATCACCCTGATCTCGATTTGCAGCAGATGATCACATACGAAGGCTGCTTGCTATGTTTCAGGTCCGTTCAAAGTACAACACACTCTCTGCCTCATCTCTCTACCTTGTTCCTTTTAGGGACACAAGAGTTTGAGGATTTGTATTCACTTCTGTATAGTATGTTATTTGCATTCAGCATTGTATTTATTAAGTATTCGTTCTTCAGTGTTCATTGACTTTGAGTTACTCTTCACCTCTATGTTCTTCCATTATCACTTGTGTTTTTTCATATAATTTTGTTTCTTTGGTGCTTGAGTGTTTCTTTACATGGTAGCAAAGCTAGGTACTCTCTAAAGAAACCTAAGCCTTGATCTAAAAGCTTGACATCACAAACAAAGAACTTTCAAGGGAGGATGGCCTCAAACTCATCCTCACTGCTTCAACCTCCTAAACAACCTTTGCCAAGAATCAAGCAAGTGGGTCTCTCAACTTGCTCCGTGAGATTCCAATGAAGGAGGAGAAATATCTAACTACCATGGTGCTTACAGATCACATGAGATTTCACGAGCCAAATATGATTTGATTTTTATGCATTGAGCCCAACAATGACTAGAAGGTAACATTGATTATTTACCCTTAGATTTAGTGCACATGTCTAATGTTTTTGCAAGAAGGACAAAACCTCCACATGGGACTAGCCATCCTATTGGAGAAATAGACAGGAGTACAAACCTTCATACACTCCTCCTTCCACTCCCATGTTAGATACATGAGCTTTTACTTCTATTTCTGCTTCTTATGTTCCTACTTCCATGCAAGACATAGGTAATATTTAAGATGAAGGAAATCTAATCTACTCACACAAGTCTAAGTTTTGAAGAGGACAGATACTTGTATGTAAACACAAGAAGAGCTGCATATAAGAAAAAATTAGGTAAACCCTTGAAACTGGCTTTTCTCCTCCAAAAGGGTGGTAATGACCTACTTAACCAACAATTACAGCAAGCATAAAATTCATATAAACTGAAAATGCAAATGTTACCACTTAATCTTGGACATTGGACAGCCTGTTGGCCCCAAAATTCTAAACTGAATTTCCAGCATTATCCAAGCCATTAAATTTTGAAAATTATTTTAATAATTATTTCTATGCCCAAGAAAAATAATCTAACCAACCAAAATTAAATTGGCTATGCCAATTTATCACCCAAGTGATCCTAAGCAATCATTAGCCCGAAACAAGAAATGAGCAATTAATTAATGCCAATTTTCTAGTGTCACCATTGACACTAATGGCTAATTAAATATTCTAAGCCAAGTTCTAACACTTGGTATCACATAGCATCTATCAAGCGTAGCTTATTATAACTTTTGCTTTTGACACCAATTGATATCTCAGGGTCATGGGTCCCACACTGTGAAATAATTGACGTGCACTTCACACATACAAATCACATTTGCACACATTTGCATATTTGATTAACTTTATAATTATATGGTAAGCAAAGCAATAAAGTGTCATGTCCTTGTGACAACCCTCCTTCAAGTTTTCTTTCTCGTAGCTTGTTTGAAGTTGGTACATCATCATCTACTTTTCAATTTCAAAAAAGTCATTGATCTCCATTCACATCTATCCCCTCCACACCACAGTTTCCAATCCCACCCTTCTTCCATTGCATCCACAACTATGTTTACACCTTCATTCACATCATCATTTAACATTCCACCTATCCATCCACACACCACATTGGGGGATCTTCAAATATGGACAAATCCTTTCCCTTTAGGTCCTCTACTTTTGCACAACCAGATTGTGGAGGTGCATCAGTGGTGGAGATTTATTTTCCAAGCCAAGCCTTTATGGAAATCTATACCCAAGGTTATCTCACCCATGCTTCTCAACCCCCACCCTACTCTCCCATCTCCCAAGTGGCTACGCAATTGGACAACCTGTCACTCGCTACCAAGCAGGCCCACCTACACCTTTTCAACATTTGGACCATCCCTAAGTCAATTACCTCTTTTGGGATACACACCTAGAGTCACCATGCCAAGCACTTTGATGCCACATGTATCAACTAGTCACCCACGTTTCTATCCCATGCCACCCACCTGTCCACCACCTCACATACCCATCCATCCATCTACATCAGCCAAGCACACACTTACAAATAAGACTCATTTTAATAAGTCTAACTTTACCATTTGGTCTAATTTGATGTAGCATGTCTTGGATTACTCAAGGCTTATGGAAAGTTGTTCAAGGGCAAGAATCATATCCTAAACCTTGTTGGTTCTCATATGAGGTAGTTTGCTTTTGGGATCAGATGTAATATTCCCACCCGTGAATATTGACTTCCCGCACATGACGTAAACCTTGTGCAAAGGTTATCTCTCGTATTGAAATTATTGGTGGTGTAATGTGTGACCCGCACGCGAGAAATGGGGTCCTCCGCATTGGTAAATCAAACCCGAAAGTTCGAAACCGCAAGTCTCACATAAACACCCTCTTGGGAGGGTCAATTTGAATATTCAAGGCAATTTTTATTTTTATTTTTATCCCTTTTTCCCCAGCCGATGCACGACTGGAGAAAAGGGAGTGCGGGGGGATGGGACATAGGAAAGTCGTGGCCTGCATGGGAGGGGGGGAAACCATGCAAGGGGCCACGTGGTGGAGGCCTTCTCCCCCCCCCCATGCCTATAAAAACATCCGCTACGTGCTGAGAGGGGGAGACACGTCGCCGTGCTGAGAGGGGGATGCTAGTCGTGCAGAAGGGAAGGCTGCGTGTTGGAGAATCGAAGGAGGAGGAGGCTGCCGTGACCACCGACTGCTGCGCCACCAGAAACGCCGCCAAGGCTGCCGTGACCACCGACTGATGCGCCACCAGAAACGCCGCCAAGGACTGCCGTGACCACCGACTGCTGTGCCACCAGAAACGCCGCCAAGGCTGCCGCCATACTTCCCTACCATCATCCTAATCACCTCCTCCTTCCTTCGACATTCCCTCCTTCCATCATTGGTCACCCTCTCTTCCACGTGGTTTCCAGAAAGTCAAAAGCCTATTAGAAGCTTCTTTAAGAAGATTCTAAAGGGATAAGGTCCATAGGCCTTGTTCCTATGTGCCTTCCCCGATTTAAAACCGCCGATTTAAAATCGGGTGCATTAAGCTCCTATTCTTACGCGAGGAGAAGGTATCGACCTCCTAGCCGTGTAGTGGTTGATCAGATGTAATATTCCCACCCGTGAATATTGACTTCCCGCACATGACGTAAACCTTGTGCAAAGGTTATCTCTCGTATTGAAATTATTGGTGGTGTAATGTGTGACCCGCACGCGAGAAATGGGGTCCTCCGCATTGGTAAATCAAACCCGAAAGTTCGAAACCGCAATTGGACAACCTGTCACTCGCTACCAAGCAGGCCCACCTACACCTTTTCAACATTTGGACCATCCCTAAGTCAATTACCTCTTTTGGGATACACACCTAGAGTCACCATGCCAAGCACTTTGATGCCACATGTATCAACTAGTCACCCACGTTTCTATCCCATGCCACCCACCTGTCCACCACCTCACATACCCATCCATCCATCTACATCAGCCAAGCACACACTTACAAATAAGACTCATTTTAATAAGTCTAACTTTACCATTTGGTCTAATTTGATGTAGCATGTCTTGGATTACTCAAGGCTTATGGAAAGTTGTTCAAGGGCAAGAATCATATCCTAAACCTTGTTGGTTCTCATATGAGGTAGTTTGCTTTTGGGAGAGCAAACATATGCTATAGCTATAGCTAAGTTGATGCAAGGTCTTATGCCTGAATTTCACTCCCAACTTCATCAATTTGACCTTACATCTAAGCATTGGGCACATCTGATCAACCACTACACGGCTTGTAATCATACACGATGTATCAACCTTGACCATGGACTTCAAGAATTCAAAATCACTTAGAAGGCTGATTTGACTATCAAATTGGCTAAGCATCAATGATTGCTTGTTGAAATTGCCACCATAGGCTTACCCAAGTCAGCTATTGATCAAGTCATATTGTTTATGAACGAACTGCCACAAAAATATTTGAACTTTTTCCAACAAGGAATCTCACAACCTCAGTTATCCACCTTCTATGAATTTGAATATCAACTCTAGTGTTTTGCAAGGTTGTTCTTGAATTTCATAAGAAACATCAATTTTACATTCACAGGGGACCTTGACCTTCCAAAAGGTAAAGCAAGGTGGTGAAAAGAACAATACCAAGATTGAGTCTGATAGTGAGAAGCAAAGTAACTCTCCTCTGGGATTAAAGCCTGGTTAGCTGAAACCAACCTTCCTTCTAAGAGAGGGTGGTAATGACCTAATTAATCAACAATTGCATCAAGCATGAAATTCACATAAACTGAAAATACTAATGTTACCATTTAATCTTGGACAATGGACAACCTATTGGCCCCAAAATTAGCACCCCTTTGCGATTATTTTTAATCTTAAACTGCAATCTAGATGGAATACAATGAGATTCCCTAAATCTCTTTCGTTCTCCAATTGCCTCTTCTTGTCATAAATGACCAACAAGCCTTAAAACCAATTTGCCCCTTGGTTTGCTTTTACTACTTATTTGTATTTTCAATTTGTCACTAACCCCCATAGGACCTACTAGTTTGATTAGAGCAAAGACTTGGATCGTTCAGCACTCCTTATCTTTGTTGTCCTCCCTTGATGGGGCTTCATACTCTAGGCGCAATTCTCACCTTCCTTGAAGCGACCTTGGAGGCCATCCATTTCACAAGTTTTTAGCTAGATATGGACCTCACTTCTCTTCTTTGGGTCCTTTATCCAATCAACATCAATATCTTGGGGTAAGGAGATGCTTTCTTCTCCTTCCACCATCCAATGGTAAGAGGGGGTGATATTCTTCTCTTGTTTCTTACAAGGTCTTGGTCCTACATACCTTTGTATATTCATCCATTTGCATCTTGAAATTACTAATCTAATAGGGTGCTTGGGCAAGTGAACGATTCCCCTAAGAGGGAACTATCCAAGTGGCACCTTTGTATAGCATTTTGCTTAAGCATGGCATTTTGCATTGCCCCTTGTATTACCCCATACATAGGTATTTTATTCTTGTAAATATGCATCGTTGCATACGTATCAATTTTCCTTCATCAAAGAGTGGTCAACTTGGTTCCACCATATTCGCAATAGCTCACATGGTAGTCTCTATGGCAATATTTTTCCTCTTGAAGTATTTAGCACATACTTAAATAATTTCTTTATCATTGACACCCACAGGTTGGTTAGGATAGATTTCTATTTTTGTGATGTTAAATCTGACAATCCCTTATTCTTCCCATGGGCACAAATACTTAAAGAGCAAAAACAAACAAACCAAAAAAAAGTTGAAAGCGGTTTCATCACGTTTGTAAATCCTTACTAGCCACTAGACAACCAATGAGCACCCTTTATTCAATGCCTTGGTCTCTCTAGGAAGACCCTTTGGGCTCTCAAGGTAAGATAACCATTGCCTCTATAGTCTTGGTAGAGGCCACTAGGCAACCAACATATACCCTTTCTATAATTCCCTAATGGGAGGTGTCAAGACATGTAACAATGCAAAGGGACGGTAGGGTTTGCGAGGAGAAACACAAAATGTGTACAACAAACGTTGAGAGAGGAGAAACTCAAGAACACAAAAACACGATAATGCTACATTGAATCATGCTATAAGAAGATGATTGCACTATCGTGTCTGACTCAAACAACAACACCTGTGGAAATTTGCACTACGAAGGGAGTAAAATGCAATCCTCCATGCAGCAAGCTATCAAAGTAAGCACTAGAAGGTGAAGCACAACTCTCAAGGGAGGACACTGCAATCCTCAAATGCCATTGAAAATAAGGAAGGTAATCACTAACTGTCGAGGAAGTGAAGTGCAATCCTCGAACGCTAGAAAGATGGCCTTGGCACCAAACGTAAATCCTGAAGTGTGTCGGAGCTATCAAACACAAGGAGAGTAGCCAAAATGCTAACAACAGGGGAGAGATGATGACGCCTGATGAGGAGACGATGTCTAATGATGACAAATGCAAAGTGGATGATGATGCCAACTAGTGCAGACTAACGTCTGGATGCAGAAATCTGATACCAAGCTAGAGAAGATGTCACCAAGTTGTGAGAAGCCCTCCAAACTACCAAATGCAGATGCCAAGGTGACGCCAGATGTGGAAGAGGTGACACCTCTACTGGTGGAGATGCTTTTGGGATGCAAAACACAAATGAAAAGCTATAGCTAGATGTGGGGGAGATGACACCGAGGAGATGGTAAAGGAAGGCCACAAACTACGATGTCCTCTGATAGGCTCAACAAGTGGGACACCTCAGGGTGTTATGGGTTGAACTATGCTTCGCAATCTCCTGGGTACCAATTTTGAGCCTAAGGGGGGGTGCTGAGTTAAAAACCAACATTCTAGACTTAAAAATTTCCATTAACTCTTTAAAACAACCCCAAAACAATAAATTACCAAACTTCACATTAAACTACTAAACTTTTCCAAAGAATGTCCGTATCTCATAAGTCAAAATCCTAATTTTGGGAGGATCCACATCCATAAATAGAAGGCTGCCCACCACTCAAACATATTCCTATTTTGCAAATTCTCCACCAACTAGCACCCAATCTTCATTGATATCTACACCCCTCCTTGGTGGATATCTCAATTCATGGTGCAACCAATCCTCAACCTTCAAGCACCCCCCTTGTAGCTATTGCCATCAACTGTCAAAACCCTACATTTAGTGTTGTTAGCTGCCACCTTGATCAGCTCAACCATCTTCTTCACGTGAGCAATCACCAAACTAGCAATCAAACAACTCTGTTTACTTCTTTGTGCTGCCACCCAACACTTGCTTGCTCAAGAGCAATCATCTCTACAGCCAGCCCTGCATTTGCAGCTTGACTTGTGTTTTCTACTACAACCTTGTCATTTTCCAGCCTATGCAAAGACCGCCCTATTACCGTTGCCTCTAATTAGCCTAATTCAAGCAAGTTCAACAGCCCAAACTGCATTTGCAACTGCTGATCATATACAAAGGCTATCTACTAAGTTTCAAGATCCATTGAGTACAACACACTCTCCAGATCATCTCTCTATCTTGGTCCTTTCATTCAAGGCTTTGTATTCACTCTTGCATGGTGTGTTTATTGCATTGAGCATTGGATTTATTTATTCTTCATTCTTCAATGTTCATTGTCCCTAAGTTACTCTTCACCTCTATATTCTTCCATTATCACTTTGTATTCTATTGTAAACTTTTATTTACCTTTGGTGCTCAAGTATTCCTTTACATGCTGAAGCAAGCATTGTACTCTTGGTTTCATAGGACGGATATTGTCTTTTGCAATCACGACTTCCATTCTAACCCATATGACCCAAATCTTTATCTTAGGACTACTCCAAAGGGGTTTAACTACATGCTATTATATGTCGATTTCTTGATCACGAGATCTAATGCTACTACTATTGCACATCTCAAGACATAGCTCCATTCTACTTTTGAGATGACCGATCTTGGTCTCTTATCCTATTTTCTAGGTGTGGGAGGTTGTACAACATGAGAGGGTTATCTTTGTATCCCAACAAAACTATATCCTTCTGTTAGTGGATCAACATTATTCACACAAGACATAGTCAGTTATCAAACCTCTAGAATCTACTGTGAAGCTCATGAAAGATTCTCATGCACAATTCTACAACAAGCATACCTACTGATCGATAGTGAGGAAGCCGTTATGGCTCATTAATACTAGGCCACACATTGCATGCTCAATCTCCATTCTCAACCAATATTTTAATATGCATCACTATACCTTTTGTTTACATGTCTCACTTGAGCTATACACCATATGCCTACAATTTGTGCCATCATCTATCAAATATGCACATGTGATATGCACGTGGTGTGCAAGTCAATGAGGTCACAATGACAAGCCAAGGACCTTAAGTTTGCAATGAGTGTCAAAGGCAAAATTTGTAATAAGCTATATTGGTCGAGTACTAGCGGTTGTATGGTGCCAATTTTGGCCTAGGGCATTTAATTGATCGATAAATGTCGATGGTACCATTAAGAACTAGGCATTAATTAATTAAATACTCCCAATTCAAGGACCAATAAATGCATAGGACAACTTGGGAGTCAAAATGGCTTGGCCAATTTAATTGTGGATGGGCACTTTTATTCTAGTCAAGGACAAAGGATTAAATTAATTTTCAGAGTTATTAATTCTGAAATTAATTTAAATGGTTAAAGAGTCTACTTGAAGAAAATCGGAGCAATCACAATGTACTTCCAATTGCAATGGTAATTAAAGAGATACCACGAGGGGCACCAATTTTTGGGGCCAATCAAGAGTCTACTATCCAAGATTAATCAATAACATTTATACTTTAATTTATGTCAATTTATTGATTGATGTATTAAGTGTATAATCAAGTCATTCACCACCCTTTCGAAGAAGGAAGGCTAGTTTCACAATGTATCATGGTAGTGTGCAACATGTACCTCATCATTCCCATCACCATACACCTCATCAGTACCTCTTCCATACTTCATCACCCATGTCTTGCCTTGCATGGCCTTTGTTTACGGAGGATGTAACTTTTCCCCTCTTAATGTCATTACTAGCCATCAACAAAAAGAAAAATCGACTATTTATAAGAACTTTTTCCTTGTCTCTATAGTCTTGGTAGGTTCTTGGGCAACCAAGGAGCACCATTGGAGTGTTGAACTAGTTGCTTTGGAGTGGGACCTTTCAAGTAATGAAAAGAGAGTGAAGACATAACTTTCACTCCGTCTCTAGCACAATCCGTTTGGGCTTGAGAGGGGGACTTGAGCCACTAATTTTAGGATTTTCATTAACCCATTATAAAGTCTCCTTAAACCAATCCCAACACATTAATGCTAGCTTATTATTATTTTCAAGTGGTTTAGTTTTGACAATAGGTTAAGTGCACCCCAAATCAGCAAGCTATCTTTTTGCCACTTAGTCATCACTACTTTATCAATCAGCTAATGTCGTCATACACTGAGCTAGATTTGTATTTTCAGCAATCTGGGCTGACTACGCTGCTTCCACCTTCACTCAAACATCATCGCACACTGCTACTACACTTTGGGATCCATTCACAATACAAAATACTCTCAGAGCAGTCATCGATGTCTCTGACTACTCTTTCAGCTTATCTCATCCTTGGCCCTTGGAGACACAAAGATTAGAGGTCCATTGCACCATATTCAGCATACAATTTGATTCATTCATTCATTCATCACAGAGTTATCTTCGTCTTGAGTTCTACAATTTGTTGCGTTTGTCGTACACTTTCAGTTCTCTATCTCGCTGCTCACAACTCATCTATACGTCTCACAATCTTTTAGCCTCATTGCAAGCTTACCTACTTGAATTGCTAATGTCTAGAACTCTCTCATTATTGGAGAAGAGGATGATTGCACAAAGAGCTAAGATCTAGTTTTAATGCAAGAGAGCTGACCCAAATACCAACTATCAACTATTGTTTCAATCTAGAGATGACTCTATAAATTGATAAAGTTGGGAATTGAGTCTTCGGTTCAAATTAGTCTAAAATCTAGAAATGGCTAGAATAGAAAGAGGGAATGGCTGCATTGTTCCACTAAAATCGCTAGAACTAATACAGCATTTCCTACATTACATCTAAGATGTGTTGGACAATCTACTCACAACTTACTGAATTATCTGGAAAAGCTAACTCGGACTACTTTGCTACTGAGCTGAGATCTGATCTATAAAGTGGTGCCGACTTGAGAAATTGCGATGTCAAAATTTCAACAATGTTTAGCCCTATGAAACTGAATTTATGAAGGAAGTGTCTTGTTTACCATCTCTTAGAATGACTTCATCTTTCAACTTTAGTGGTGCTTTCATCATACCTACTATCTCATGCTGATTGGAAGCAACTCCATGTGCAACTTAGCATGTAAAAGCTATTATTCAAATGACAAAAGATGTGATTCATCTCACCATGGGAGCTCAAAGCCTCAGCTTCATTGGCACGTTCTTCCCAAGCCTTCCATTGGTGTACCTTCAATATTGACTCAAATGTTGAGAATACAGATAAAAAGGCATGTTTTTAAAAGTGCAAGTTTAATGAGATGAAGGTACTTACTTTGTACATCCCCAGTGCCATAATCATCACACTGTAGACAACATGGACAACCACCAAAGTAAACAGTAAAATGTGCAACTGATGGATACCCTCTAAAAGGATGAAAGGGACTTTACCCTGCAATTTAAAGTCCAAACCTTGGATGTTTGAGGCATTTAGGAACAAACAAAAAGGCCATGCAACACTCTCAAAGTGCTAAAATAAAAGAATGGCATCTAGTCTCAAATTTGGGAACAATTTCAAAGCAAAAACTATAAGAACCAATTGCAGAATAGTTTGTTCCATACCATATGGTTCATTTACCATACTTTTTCAACATGCAAGGGAAAAATGTACAATATGCATATCAAATGTGACCTTGAGAAAAAAAGCCATTCATGTGGAGTCCATTTCAAATGCTTAACAAACAATGAGGTGACAGGTTCACTATACTTTGTTTTGGGGAAGCATGGAATTTTGCCACTATGGAGTGCCTTGGACACGATACATTGAATAGGAATATAACAAATTCCTAGGTGGACTAGATGGCTTTCATATTCTAAGGATATGTGATGGTTTTGACATTCAAGAGTGGAATGTGATGATTTCCACATGCCTTTGAGAGAGATATAATGGCCTCCACATTTGCTAAGGAAGACATGACAATTTCAAAGCAAAAACTATGAGAACCAATTGCAGAATAGTTTGTTCCATACCATATGGTTCATCTACCATACTTTTTCGACATACAAGGGAAAATGCACAATATGCATATCAAATGTGACCTTGAGAATAAAAGCCTTTCATATAGAGTGCATTTCAAATGCTTAACAAATAATGAGGTGATAGGTCCACTATACTTTGTTTTGGGGAAGCATGGAGTTTTGCCACTATGGAGTGCCTTGGACACGATACATTGAATAGGAATATAACAAATTCCTAGGTGGATTAGATGGCTTTCATATTCTTAGGATATGTGATGGTTTTGACATTCAAGAGTGGAATGTGATGATTTCCACATGCCTTTGAGAGAGATATAATGGCCTCCACATTTGCTAAGGAAGACATGGACTAATTATCTTGAAGAGGCTAGGGATCTATGTTCAGTAAATGGACCTAAGGCATGCTCTCTATTCAATTATTGAGACTGACTAGACAGAGCTCCCATCAATGTAGCATATGGAATCATAAACTTGAAATTTTGTGTCATGGAAGAGATTATTATGCTGTGAACAAGAAGCAATTAAGATATTGTAAGGGCGCTTTGCATCTAGTTATATGCATTAACGTGAGATGCTTCACTTTTTGCTATGGTTGCTGTCTGAGATCCGAACTTGTCTTATTTGTCCAGGAATAGGTTTTCTAGTGTCTGCCAGGCAATCATGAATGAGCAGAAAGACCTGCATTTGTGACTAAAACCATAAAACACTTTACAGCACCATAAACAGGAGACATTGAGAAGCACACAACCCAGTGCAAATAGACACAAAATCAAAATGTATTGGCATGTGCACAACCAGTGCAATATGTACGAAAATTCGGCACATCAGAAGCAGCACATTATTGAGAAACACAGAACCCAGTGCAATGTGCACCTATCTTTCATTCTCCTTTGCAACGTGTAATACATTTACCTCAGCGCAAGCTGAAGAGCTGGTTGTGCCTTCTTCATGAATAGTCGATCCAATCTGGTGCTCCACGTTGTGATTGGACTTGCTGCATTGAAGCATTACTTCTGACCAGCTGGCAGGGATACAGATTTTAGTGACACTTCTTTGCCCAACAGTGAGGGCTAAGGAAATAAACCCCATAAGCATAAGCTCTGCATATAATGGAAGAAAGACAGCTGTGATCAGGGCTAAGCATACGTGCTGGACGCGCAAGCCAGCCAAATGCAAATGATTCACTCCGGTTCTAAGTCCTGCTCTAGCACCAAGGCCACATGATCAAACACAATGCTAAAGTGCACCTTCTTTGATCTTCTCGAGCGCTTCCGAAAGGGCTGCTTGCTTATGTTTGGTGAGGACCTGCAAAAAAGAAAAAAGCACAGGGAATTTACAAAGAAATAAAACAGTCACCATAGCCCACAGCATACTCCACTGAAGAGAAAATTGAAGAGGAAGAAATTCTTCACAACCCAACTCAAATGACTAAGGAAGCAGATAGCCATACCCCACGTGACAGAACCCACATCAATCACACCGCATGAAAGTGGGTTATGAGTAAAGCACTTTGTAAAGTGTAAGCCCAAGAATGAGAATAATTCAATAACACTATAATTTGCATATCTATACTCTCTTATTGTGAATTACAACAACATCATGAGCTTCTGCGAGGGAGAGATACATACGTAGCTAGGTGGCGGTTCTGGGTAGCCTGCCCCCGAACCTCACCTTTCTAGGTGTGCAGTGCCTCCTGAGCAGAACAGGGGGCTGGCAGCCACCCATTCCTGACCACACCTAGCTAGGTATAGGGTGCCTCCCGAGCAAAAGCTCATGCTAGCCCCTTGCCCCCAACCGCATCCAGCCAGGTACAAGGTACCTCCCGCGCAAAACCTCATGATGTTGAACACAATAGGGAAAAGCAAGGGAAGACAGCCCCTTTTCGCACAGGTGGAAGTTTGTGAAATGAAGAAGAGATTAGAAGAAGAGGAGCACAAGACGGTTACATGTCCAATGAAGAAGATTCCACGCTCTACAATAAGAGAGCAAAGGATGAAGACGGTGCAGACAGAGGCGATGACCCATGAGGGGGTGTGAAGCAGGTCTTGTTTGTAGGGATCTGCGGATTCTGGGGAAGACATGCTGGGCTACTTCCTGCTGCTTGTATGCCAGGCTCTTCTGGGGCAGAGGATAGCAGGGAGGTGACACTGCGTGTGTGTGTGTGTAATGGATCAGCATGTAACAGACTCATGAAAAGGCACGCACAGAGATTTGGGGGAAACTTCCTCGAGGGCCATTAAATTAGGAAATGTGCTCTTCCTGTTCTGCAGGTGCGGCTCTCTTCGGGAACTGCCCAAAAGGCGATGCGGAATCCTGATGATGATGGTGATCAGCGCCGCAGCAGCGCCATGTACTATACAGTCAATCGAATTCACTCTTAGGGTGGCCATTTTCTTGCATGCAAAAAAAGGAAAAAACAAAGCACCCAAAAACTAATATTTCCATGCAAAAAAGAAAGAAAAAGAGCTCCCCCAAAAATAAATAGACTGAATATGGCTTTAAAATGCGTAAATAATTTGATAGTACTATCGATGAAATATTTACAATGTACCTTTTAGGTGTGGTGCACGAGTCTAAAACATTAACTGGTGAGGAAAAGCAAAATCAGACTTTGGCCCTGAAGACTTGGCCTTTCTTTCTAATTACTCTCTCAAAGCTTGGTCTTACCCTTCCTCTCTCGGAGCCCTTTTCTGGGTCAACTAATATATCTTACTCAGTAAAGCTATGTGAGGACTAGACTAGTGACTTGTGAGGACCCAACCATCTAACATTTGGTTGATGTTGTAAGTATGTACTTTTTGCATTGAAAATTTTGTACAATACAACTTTTAATGGGGGCCCCTTCTATCTTCAAAACCCTAGAATGTCACATCGATGTTAGTTTATCATTGACTATATCAGTACTACATTTAGTAACCTTACTACTAGAATGTCACATCGATGTTGGTTTATAGTTGATTATGTGAGAAGTCCCGAACCTCGAGAAGAGGGCTTCCGAAATCCCAAACTTACTCCATTTCCAAATTTGCATTTTTTTTTATTAAAACCCCCTCTCTCACACATGTAATCTCTCCCTTTCTCTTTGCCCTCCCTTTTTTTAATCAAATCCCCCTCCCCCATGTGTAGGGCCTAGGCTTTCTCTCTTTTCCCTCTCCCTTTTTTAATTAAATCAAACTTCTTTTTACACCAAAAGTTTCTCTCTCTCTCTCTCTTGTAGTGAAAGTGATTGTGAGAGAAAGAGAGAGACAATGAGACAATGAGCTTGAAGAATGACTCAACACTTGTATTGCACACTTGCTTACACACTCCTTCGTTGGAATAGGTAAAAGTACACATGTATGTAAAATAAAGGTGTGGATATGGTAGGTCCTCGTAGTAAAGTATCATCTACATGTTCTAGATCCATCTTATCTAGTTCCCCTAAATATTTAGATATTGTCTTCCTAGATATTCTCTAAGTACATGTTCATATGAGTACATTCTAATATTCTAACATTTCCCCCTCTCTAGAAAAGGTTAAGAATATCTTCTAACATTCTTCCTCCCTTCTCAAAAGAAAATATGATTTCTTTTGAAGTACAAAGACTTTCTGCCAATCATTTTGGCTACAAGATAAATAAGATTACAATGATGACTATAGCATGAGACCTTGTCCTTGTTGTTGTAGAAGATATACATCAATCTTTGCTTGCGATGATTTAAGGGATGTAAGGTGATGATGAAGATCTTTGGGCTTTGGTTGATGGATACCTTAATGAAGAGTTGATCACCGTAGTTTGCTTCATGATAGACTTGATAAGAGCTGTGCTCATCATGTAGATAGATTATGTATTTCAATTGGAGCTTGATAGTTGTGGAGTAAAATAATGGTGATAGCATGTTTGTATATGGAAATATAATCTTAATGTGACTAGATATCATAGTAAGATAGAGATTGATAAGGTTCTTGTAACTTGATCTTTGGGAAGGTTGCTGATGAATACATAAGTGTAAAATTGCAAGTGATTTTGATGAGCAATTTCAAGCATATTGTCCTTGAGAGGACTCCAAGAGTTTAGTATCGCATATTCAATAATAGCATACTTAGTGTCAATGTGTTATTTTATACATAGAAAGTAGTTTGTGCAAATACGCACAAGCATTTCTTTGTACTTTATCCATTCTTTTTCCCTCTTGTGAAAGGTCAAAATATTTTACCAATTTGAGAAAGATACAATTTGTAGATGATGATTTGGGTAAGACAAGAGATAGACTATTTCATGATAATATTGAGAGAAAATTGGAAGAGAAAGTACTTGTGATTGTTGATGAGGTTGTTGCAATGTAAGATAGACTAATGATTAAGATTTGAGTATAAAATTAGAGCAATATGATTGTAGGAAGAAGGTGACTATGTGGATGGCTAGATAGGGTGGGATAGATAGAAATGATGATTTGATGGATTGGGAGTCAAATAAACATAGCGTGGATGAAATGTGATGGCAGGATAACATCTTGTGTAGGGATTCAAGATTGCACATTGAGAAATAGTGATATGAAAACAAGAAACTCAAGGAGATAGGATTTTTATGTGCACTTGGAAACATTTTGAGAATCCCGAATGTGTAGGAGGAATCCAAGAGTGTGTCCAATTACATTCATTCAAGAGATAGTGGTACACAGGTGAAGTTGAGTGTGTGTGTGTGTGACCATTAGAATATGAGGATATTGAGCCCCTAGAGAGAGTGTGAGATAAGGACTAGGATGTGACATTGAAGTGGAGTTTAGATAGAGACTAGATGTTGAGTAACAAATGTAAGGAAATAGAATAGAACATAGAGATGTAAGAGAAATGAAAGCAATGTACCTGATGAGGAAGTGACCTTGAAGGTTGGTAGAAATATCCAATAAGAGTTGATGAGGAACATTAGGCATATCCACATTGTTAAGTGACAGAGTGACAAGGTTTTGCCATCTTCTTGCCACTAAAGTACCATCCAAATGTGTTGAAGAATACAATGCAATAGAGAGGCCATAGACAATACTTTCTTCGGCCTCGAGATGTAGAGTATAAAGGGCCTCCCCTTCTTCAATTATTATTCCAACTAAGTTAAAGTCCTCTATTTTAGGATGCAAGAGGAGAGGCTCACAAGGGTGAAAAACATTGTAGTATTGAGAGTGACTAGGAGAGCTAGAACATGCTAGGATAGATGAGTTGAGAGCATGAGAGCACAAAATGGAAGATTCGTTATAGAGAGATGGATGCAAGGGGCCTCCATGGGTAGAGAATTGGGATTTTCCATCAAATAATTTTCTATGTATTCCACTAGTTGATAAGAGAGAGTGAATAATGGACTTAATGAGGATAGAAGGATGGAACATATGTGTTGCATGATGTGATAGGAATACCTTGTGACAAAGACTTTAGATAAGGAAGAACATTCGAAATTTAACAAAAGAGGTGAGAATAAACATGTGGCCCAAGGGCAAGGATCTAGGAAACTACTTGAAGCATATGCATGTTAGCACAAAGTAATAAGGTAGTCTATGTAAGTGAGGATAATATTAGAGATAAGGTTTGTGGATAAGGATCGATAAAAGTGGAGAAAAATGGAAGGTAATGTAAAGGCTTGAGCTAGATTAGAAACGAGTGAAGTACATATGGCATGGATAGCTCAATGTCTCAAGGCAAAGAGAGTGAGGTTGGTTTGAGAAAAGATAGAAAATATGTGTGGCTAGGAAAATGATTATTTGAGGATAAGATTGGGTGAGAATTAAATGGATTGTGTATGGGAGATCACTTTAATGGGTAATGGATGGGCGGGCCACAAATAATTGTGAGAGAGAGAAGGGGTTTAGACCTTAATATGGCAAAGGACCAAAGGGGTAGGTAGGTGGAGAGAGGAGATAAGATGAGATAAGGATGGCAATAATGATAAAGAGGACAAATATCTTTCTCTCTCTTAAGAAGAGGTGATAATGAAGAAGATAAGAGTAGGTGAAGGTGATAAGAATATGCAAAAAGTAGGTGGACATGATAAGATGAGTTCAAGATAATGAGGATAAGGTTAGTTTACCTTGACATAGACTTAAATTCTACTAATCTACACATAAAGCAAATGATTTGGGATTGCAAGCAAGAAATGAATCTAAGGATTAACTTGAGAGAAAAAAGCCAGAAGCTAATAACCTAGGCCCTCAGGAACTTGGTGTGCTCTGATACAATGTGGTGAAAGTGATGATGAGAGAAAGAGAGAGATAATGAGACAATGAGATGGAGAATGACTCAACACTTGTATTGCACACTTGCTTACACACTCTTTCATTGGAATAGGTGAAAGTACACAAATATATAAAATAAAGGTGTGAATATGGTAGGTTCTTTTCATGAAGTATCATCCACATGTTCTAGATCCATCTTATCTAGTTCCCCTAAATATCTAGATATTGTCTTCCTAGATATTCTCTAAGTACATGTTCATATGAGTACATTCTAACATCTCAACATCTCTCTCTCTCTCTCTCTCTCTCTCTCTCTCTCTCTCTCTCTCTCTCTCTCTCTCTCTCAATTTAAACTTTCCTTTTAATTAAACACTTTTAAAAAGTTTTTTAAATTCAAAGTTTTAAAACATAATTTTTAGCACTATGAGAGATAGAAAAGGCAATGAGAGAAGAGAGGAGAGAAGAAAAGGGAGGAGAGAGAGAGAATTATGGAGACGAATGATAAATTTTAAAAGAGAGAGAAAAAAAAAATTTAAAGAGAGAATGAAGAGAAAGGAGAAAAAAAGAGGAAAAGAGGAGAGAGAGAGAGAGAGAGAGAGAGGGGAGGGGGAAAGAGAAAAGAGAATAGTCATTTTTAAATTAGATATTTTTAAACATAATATTTTACTAAAGAGAAAAACATAGAGAAAATATATAATTTGAGAGAGAGAAAATAGGGGGAGAGAGAGGACAAGAGAGAAAAGAGAAAAATAGAAACAGAGTAAGAGAAAAAAACTTGAAAGAAAAAGAGAGAGGAAAATAGAAATAAGAAGAGAAGGATAGAGAACAAAAAATTGAAAGATAGAGAGAGAGAAGAGAAAGGGGAACAGAGAGAATTATATAGAGGAAAGATAAAATTTGAGAGAGAGAGAGAGAGAAGAAGAAGAAAATGAAAAAAATTGGAGAGAGAGAGAGAGAGAGATAAAATTTAAAAGAGTGAAAAGAAAAAATTTAAAGAGCGAATGAAGAGAGAGACAGAGAAGAAAAAGAAAAAGAAAAAAAGAGGAGAGGGAGAGAAGCAAAAGAAAGGAGAAGGGGGGAAGAAGAAAAGGAGAGAGAGAGCGAGAGAAGAAAAAGAAAGAGAAAAAGAGAAAATAGAAAAGTCTTTTTTAAATTTAAATCCTTTTTGAGAGAGAGAGAGAGAGAGAGAGAGAGAGAAGAAGAAGAAGAAGAAGAGGGGGGGAGAATAGAGAGAGTGAGAGGAAATATAAAATTTAAAAGAGATGGAGGGGAGAAGAAGAAAATGAGAGAGAGAGAGAGAGTAAAAGAAGAGAGAGAATATGAACGCAGAGATAGAGAATTATAGAGAGGGGAAAGATAAAATTTACAAGAAGAGAGGAAAGAGAAAAATAGAGAGAGAAAAAACTATGAAAAAGAGAAATGAGAGAGAGAGAGAATAAATAATTGAGAGAAAGATACAGAGAGGGAATGAAAGAAAGAAGAGAAGAAAGAGAGAGGAAAAGAGGAAAGAGAATAGTCTTTTTCAAATTAGATCTTTTTTTTACATAGTTTTTTACTTAGAGAGAGGAAATAGGGAGAGAGACGATGAAAAAAGAGGAATGAGAAAAATAGAGAAAGCAAGAAAAAAAATTGAAAGAGAAAGAGAACAAAAAAGAAAAATGAAGGGGGGGAGAGAGAAAGAGAGAGAGAGAGAGAGAGAGAGAGAGAGAGAACAAAAAACCAAGAGAGAAAAGGAGAGAGAAAAGAAGAAGAAGAGAGAGATAAAATTTAAAAGAGAGAGAAGAAAAAAGTTTGAAGAGAGAACAGAGAGAGAGAGAGAGAGAAGAAGAAAAAAAGGAAAAAAGAGGAGATGGAGAGAGAATGAAAAGAAAGGAGAGATGGGGGAGAGATAGAAAGAGACAAAAAAGTGGGGAGAGAGGGGGGAGAGAGAGAGAGAGAGAGAGAAGAACAAGAACAAGAAAGGGGGAGAGAGGGGGAGAGAGAGAGAGAGAGAGAGAGAGAGAAGAACAAGAAAGAAAAAAAGAGGGTGAGGGAGGGAGAAAAAGAGGAAAGAGAAAATTATTTTTTAATTTTAAATCTTTTTTGAGAGATGGAAAAAAGGGGAGAGAAAGGTGGGCGAGGGGGAAGAGAAAGAGAGAGAGAGAGGAAAGATAAATTTTAAAAGGGAGAGAGAGGGAAGAAAAGTTAAAAAAAAGGAGAGAGAGGAGGAGAAGAAAAGAGGAAGAGATAGAGAGAGAGAGAGAAGAAGAGAGAGATTATGAACATAGAGATAGAGAATTATAGAGGGAAAATATAAAATTTATAAGAAGAGAGGAAATATATAAATAGAGATAGAAAAAAAAAACAGAGCAAGAGAAAAAAATTTGAAAAAGATAAAGAGAGGAAAAGAAAAATGAGAGAGAGAGAGAGAGAGAGAGAGAACAAAAAATTGAGAGAAGGATACAAAGAGGAAAGCAAAGAAAGAAGAGGAGATAGAGAGGGAGAAAGAGGGAAAAAAAAGAGGAAAGAGATTAGTCCTTTTTAAATTAGACAAATTTGAAGAAGAAGAAGAAGAAAGAGGAAAAGAGGGAGAGGGAGGGAGAAAAAGAGGAAAGAGAAAAGTCTTTTTCAATTTAAACTTTTTTAAGAGGGGGCAAAAGGGGGAGAGAGAGAAGAAGAAGGAGAGAGACAGGGGGAACACACACAAATAGAGAGAGAGAGAGAGAGAGAGAGAGAGAGAAGATAAAATTTTAAAGAGAGAGAGGGAGAGAAGAAAAAAATGAAAAAAGAGGAGAGAAGAAGAAAAGGAGAGAAAGAGGAGAAGAGAGAATATGAACACAAAGAATTACAGACATGAAAAATATAAAATTTATAAGAAGAGAAGAAAGAGAAAAAAAGAGAGAAGAAAAAATATATACATGGAAAAGAAAGAGAGAGAAAAAAGCTTGAAAAAGAGAGAGAGAGAGAGAGAGAGAGAATAAAAAATCAAGAGAAAGATACAAAAAGAGAAGAAAACAAGAGAAGAGAGAAAGGGGGAGAGAGAGAGAACATGGAGACATTATGGAGGGAGAAAATATAAAATTTAAGAGAAAGAAAGAAGAAAAAAGAGGGAGGAGAGAGAATGAAAAGAGAGGAGACGAGGGAGAAGAAAAGGAGAGAGAAAAGAAGAGAATATGAACACAAAGAGGGAGAATTATAGACAAATGAAAGATAAAATTTAAAAGAGCGGGATAAGAAAAAAAATTAAAGAGAGAGAAGAAGAAGAAGAAGAAGAAGAAAGGGGAAAAGAGGGAGAGAGAGGGGGGGAAAAGAGAAAAGAGAAAAGAAAATTTTAAGTGAAACCTTAGAGAGAGAGAAGGAGAGAGAGAGACAAAGAGAGATGAAAGAAAATTTTAAAGAGAGAGGGAGAGAAGAAAAAAAGATGAGAGAGAAAAGAAAAAAAGATGGGGAGAGAGAGAAGAAGAGAGAGAATTATAGAGAGGGAAAATATAAAATTTACATACTTTGAGAGAGATTGAGGGGAGGAAGGAAGGGAAAGAAAAAGAAAAAGATGGAGAGAGAGAAAGAGAGAGAGAGAGAGAGACGAAAAGTGAGGAGAGAAGAAAAGGGAAGAGGGAGAGAGAAAAAGAGTAAGAAGAAGAATAAGAGATAATATGAATACAAAGAGAGAGAATTATAGAGAGAGGAGAGATAAAAGGAAAAAGAGAAAAGAGAATAGTCTTCTTTAAATTAGACTTTTTTTGATAAAGCTTTACTTAGAAAGACAGATAGAGAGGAAATATATAATTTGAGAGAGAGAAAATAGGGGAAAGAGAGGAAAGAGAAAAATGGAGAGATAGAGAGAGAGAAACAAAAAACCGAGAGAAAGATGTAGAGAGAGAAGAAAAGAAAGGAAAGGAGAGAGGGGGAACAAAGAGAATTATAGAGAGAGGAAATATAAAATTTAAGAGAGAGAAGAAAAAAAGGAAAAAAGAGAGGAAAAAGGGAGAGAGAGGGGGAGAAGAAAAGTGGGAGAGGGAGAGAGAGGAAAAGCGAGGAGAGAAGAAAAGGAGAGAGAGAAAGATAAAATTTAAAAGAGAAAAGAAAAAAATTTAGAGAGGGAGAAGAACAAGAAAAAAGAAAAAAAGAGGAGAGGGAGAGAGAAGGAAAAGAGAGGAGAGAGGGGGGAGAAAAAGAAAATGAGAGATAGAGAGAGAGAAGAAGAAGAAGAAAGAGGAAAAGAGAGAAAGGGAGGGAGAAAAAAGGGAAAAGAAAAAAGTCTTTTTTAAATTTAAACCTTTTTTTAGAGAGGGGGCAAAGAGAAAGAGAGAAGAAGAAGAACAAGGAGAGAGAGATGGGAGGGACAAAGAGAGAGAGAGAGAGAGAGAGAGAGAGAGAGAGAAATTCATATACATTTCTAATATGTTTAAAATGCCACAACATAATTCCCTTAAACAGTAGTTTAAAAATGGCCTAATTCTTGACACAACCCTACAAACACATGTAGGTATACTGAACCAAATCCTATATATTAAGAGGCTAATAAATTCAAAAGTGGTGCAAATTTGATTTACATTATGCAACATTAAGCTATGAGTGACACTATGGGGTAACATAGGGTTGAGCTTGACATTATGTAAATTATGTGCACAACTGAGAGAGAGAGAGAGAGAGAGAGAGATGCATCTACTATGACACTCAACCAATTATCTACTGATAAAAAAAGAAAAATTGTTGGAAGTAAGCAAGAGTTTACATCTTACATTAGATGAGTAGCCTTTAGTCACAAGGCCTCATGTTACTAGTGCAGATTTTTTAAAAAATATTGTATCTTATGCAACTCCATGTGGAACTTCAATGTGTGCACCGACCATTGTAGTCTCCTATAAAAGACCTTACTTTCGAGGGTGAAAGCATGGAAAGGTGGCCCAATCTATTTGTTCACAACATTACTAAAAAGTTCTCACTTACAAGTTTATAATCCACCTAGTTTTGTCCCATCATTGTGTTATTATTGAGCAATACATATCATGTTATATATTAATAGCAAGATCCTAAAGAGTAAAATCTAAATTTATAAGGTCCAATAAGTTTTCATTAGTTTGTCGAACCACTTTTTTTACTTTTTGAACATTGAAAAGCACTAAAAGCAAGCCATATGTACATACTTTAACGCTCTAATAAATTATAGGTGTAATAGTATTCCCTTCAAAATTTTTTCCATTCAAACCTTTATTGCTTTTTTGAATCATAGTACTCTAGGAAGATCTAAAATGTAACCATAACAATGCTATTTTGATATAATCCTGTAAAGAACGAAACATGTTAGGTCAAGGAAAAAGACGTGTGTTATGCCTATGTCACTTATGACAAAGAGGGATATTTGATTTTGATGGAATTTTGATCAGCTCCACTCGTGGCCTTAGGCAGGGGATGTGGATGAAGCACGGAAGGAAACCTAACATTAGAACCTTTAATGTTCTAGATGCCCGAAAAAGGAGTAAGCAAATGGAGACAAAGAAGATTTGAGATGTCTGGGGAATGTTGTGTCACACATTTGTGCATTGATTATCCTAGGTGAAAACCCTCATTTTAGCTTAGTAATTGTGCCATCCATGCCACTCAGACTCTTTAGCATTGAAACACCTAATGAAGATGCCACATCTATTCCTTTAAATGTCATGGTTGAGGCTCAAGCAAAACACGTCAATATTTCAATGCCTAGACCTAGCAACTTGAACCAACAACACCACAATGTTAACAAAAGGAAAACAAGTTCGTTATAATGAAGCGAAGACATTAGCTTTGAAAATGAATGAGAAGGGGAGCACCAAGGTTGGAGAACACATGATCCCAAGCAATAATTGGAAATGATTGATGAAGTGGGAAACTAGGTAAAAGAGGCTCGGGTGCATCTCTAGGGTGCTAAACCAATCATGGAAGAAGAGTTGCATGACTCATCGATAGGGAGTCCAGTAACTTCTCCTACTTACATGGGGCTAGAGGAAAACCACACACCCAATGCCTCTCCCCTAGAGGCAAGAAGAGCTAAGCCTCAGCCATAGAATGACCATTGAAAACAAGATATCAATGGATGTGCATGTGGGAGCTTCTCGCTCAACTACCAAGACCCATGGATCACTTATTGTTTCAAGCATTTCAAGCCAAGTGCAATGGCTGATTCTCACATAGCCGTGCACGCTCTCACATCTATGAGTGTAGTGAGCTTCATACTTGATCAAGTTGCCTCCTCCCTCAAGCACTTCGATTAGCTCCACAATCCAAGGTACAAGCTCAAGCAAGCTCGATCCTCAAGCACTAAGCTCCAAGCTCCATTGCTGTGCACGAGACAAGAGAAGAGAGAAGAAGAGAAGAAGAAGAGAGAAGAAGATGGAGTCCTTCTCCATCATAGTCCCTCACCCTCATACACTCACTCCCTCACTTCCTCACACTCCCTCTCTCAAGCATAAGCACAAGTGAGAGCAAGAAGAAGAAGAAGAAGAAGAAGAGAGCTAGTTTTGGCTACACACAAGAATGAGCTCATTCACTTTTTGCCTTTTTATACATGCATTACTCCTGTTTGGATGCCCATCCCTTTTTTACATGACTGGTCATTTTAGCCTAAGTCCTCTTTCCCTATTCCCTTCCTATTTACATTGTTCCTTTACACATCCCCGTCTACATTTACAAATTACACAGGAGGGAGCCAGTACTCTTTTACAAGGGTTTAGGGTGCACTTTTATATTTAAAATGCATCTTTCCCATTTTGCATTTGCCTTGGACTTTTGAGTTTGCTTCTTGCGCTTTTGGCCATTTTCCTCTTGTTTTTTCATTGGGCCGTTTTTTTTTTGCTTTTTCCAACGTCTTTCTAATTTTCTTTGCTTTCTTTTCACTTTTCTTGCTCCGAGGTTAACATTATCCCCCTCCTAGTCGAGTGCCAGTCCCATGGCATTTGTTGGTGAGGGCTCGGGTAGTTGAAGGGTTGTCATGTGGGTTGATGAGGGGGCTTTAGGGAGATTGGATATGGAGAAGAAGCATACCAAAATAAATGAGAGGTTGTGGAGGCTGAGGATTGATTGAGTGATAATGGGGACCTTCTCGATGTTGATGGTTGATAGCGGTTTGCCACATGTACTTGGAAAGGAAAAGGAAGTGTACTACTTGGGGGTGTGTCTACCTCACTATGCAGTGCATGGTGTTTATGCCAGTGAAATTGGGAGTTGGGTTAATAGGCAAGCTCCTGGTGTTGTCCCATACTTGAGGACCTAGTTCCTGTATAAGGGGAGGTGTTGTGAGTGTGACTTAGGGAGACAGCTCCCTAGGTGTGTCCTACCCTTGATGTGCCCTAAGTATGTGAAGTGGAGGAAGGGGCTAGGGTGGTCCCCAGGTGCAGTGCTTGTGATGCTTGTAGAGTACAAATGCCCTGATTTCATTGTGGCATTTCTTTTCTTTTCACTTATTTTCTTCTTGTCCTTCTCCTTTTTCTTTTCTTTTATTTTCTATGTTTTTTTTCTTTGCTTTGAACTTTTTTCTCTCTTTTTTTGAATTATAAGGGAAGCATATTAAGAAGCATCCCTTTGATGAGCAGGGGGGACCAGATTACGTGGTAGCTTGAGGGCTCTACTTAAGAATGCCCTGCTTTGTAGATACCCCTTCAAGTTGGCTCTTACATTGAGTGGAGTAGATGACAAAAACGGTTGTTTACTTGCAGAGTCTTGGCTTGAAACTTCCTACAGGCATGTTTCACTTATTCTCTGCGTTTGTGCCTTATCTCCACCATCCCTTCAGGTGGCCTGGCTTCCTCCCCTTGCTCTTTTGGCTATACTTGTGGTTGTAAAGGGGGGCTTGGTTCTTGCCCTTGTTCTTCCTCTTGGTGGTCTGCTAGTTCAAAGTTAGGCCCTTCTTCCTGGACCAGCCCTAGTGGCTCCTATTGAGGTGGCTGCATTTGTTGTTCTTGCTCTCCAAGCCCTAGCAAGGAGAGTTCCTATGTGGTTAAGCCAACTAAGATTAGTGAGTGTGTTGCTCCTCTACTCCCAAGCTAGTGCTAGGCTTGGGCGCCTTAGCATTTAGTCCATATTGCATTGTCGTCCTTGTTAGTTCTAGTTTTCTTCTTAGTTGTTCTAATGTCTCTTCTCCTTTTAACTGCGTGACATTCAATATCGTGCTCAAGAATGCGTGTTATTGCTCTAACATTCCTATCTCAACAGCCAAGGCTTTGCTTTATTCCAGGAGGCATTCACACTCAGAAATGGGCCAGCTTGTAAGCTAAGTCTTTGATTTTGTTTTCATTCTTGGTTGCCCATTCATATGCTTTCTCCTTCATTGACTAGTGGGATTGGTTGTAGTGGGGCTTTACCCTTGCCTTCCACCACTGGTCTTGCCCCCACTTCTTCAGCTATTGTGCTTGTACTTGGCGCATCCTCTCATGGTAGACTCATTTTTTTCTACCCCCCTTGGCTTGATAACTCTGAGCCTTGCAACTCATCACTGACCATCCTCTCACTCAAGGCTTCTTGCAGTTGAGATGGTTGGTCATTCTTCTTTTCATTAGCAATTCTCTCTGTGTTGTCTTACTGCTCCTTGTGGACTTCTTCTTTCCCCTATTCTCCTACTAAAAGTGAGACGGTCGGGCTTTTTGGGGTGGGAGAGTGATGCTCCTCTCGGATTGTTAACGGCCTTGAGGTCTCCTCTACTACTTCTCTTTCCACCTCCCCCAGAGCTTCTTGGATGATGGCCATTAACACTCCTCCAAAGCCTATAGTCGAAGCCTTGGAGGTAGTTTTTTTCCTCTCAGACTTTGTTGTTGTGGTAGCCAGGGACTCCCCTCTTGCAACCCTTGGTACTGTGGCTAGTACTTTAGTCAATGCCTGTATTGTCTTCCAGATGTAGTTGATGCTTGTATTGTCTTCCAGATGTAGGTGTTCCAATTCACCTCATCCCGGGCATTGGCTATAAGGCTCTCCAGCAATAGTATGCCTATTCTATTCATAAGAGCATTACATCTCTGGCTTCAAATAAGGGTGTGGACAATTTTAGCCTACAATAAAATGGTGGGGTCTAGGATATTAGCTAGGTTGATTCCATCATTAGTGTAGACCTTCTTTTTTTCTATCCCCCCAGCATTCCGTACACATCCCTCTTTGACCTCTTCTTCGGCTTCTCTACTAATCTCAGTGCCTTCTCCACAATCTCTGGATTAAGGGTTAATTCCACCCTTCTAGAGGTTTTGCCTTTCTTGATGGTCACCATGCCGCTATTCTATTGGATGTCGAAAGTCCTCAGGAATTTTGTATATTTGCTATAGTCGATGTCTTGTTCCATCTTTTCCTAGTACTTTGCAAGGTTAAATCGCTCTATCATCTATGCCACAGCCTCTTTGGATGTCACCACTCCTTCCAGATTGTAGATGTTGCGATATTTTAATTGGCTTAGATATCCATGGCTAATCCGTATCTTCTATGCTCCTCCTCCGAGAAGGGAAGCCTATTGGCTTCATCCTGTTGACTTGCCATTTAGGTTCCTATTGCTACAAAATATCCCACAATTAGTTTTCTTTAAAGGGCATCTCTTGCATGGAAAGTAAAATGACTAGAAAGATTATTGTCCACAACAATGAGGAATATAGCCCACAAAATGAGAATTCTCATACCAATCAATCCGCACATTTTTACACATTCATTCTTCCCTTTTAAAATTCAATTTCTATTTTGAATTTTTATCCATCATCCATCACCGCCTTCCCCTTGGAAAACATGAGAAATCCTTCTTAGGATTGTGGAAATCAAGGTGTATGTGCATTCAGTGCATCCGTGGTGTGCCTCACTTTCTCAAAAACCAATTGTAAAACTTGTGGTTATACTTAAGAATCGCATAACAATTCATATCTTGTGGGTTTGCCCACTTGCGTGATATAAGTTAATACATCAATCAAGAGGTCACCGGAGTTGAGTCGACTTGCAATGTGGAGCTCCTCCTTCATTAGAATCTTATCCAAGTACGAGTGAAACATGATATTGTCTTCTAATGGTTGATTCCTAGTTATGGCCAACACTCTAAATGAGGTGGGGGCCACATAAGTTAGGTTGTACTTGGAACTCTTGAAGGCACGTCATTGCTCTGCATTGGTCATGATTTGATAACCCTCTTGAGCCCATGAAAGGTGCAAATTATACCACTTGCGTAAGAAAATGGACTCAAATTCAACGAGTTATTGGAGTTCAGAAAGTTCCTGTGATGGCTTGAAAAATTTACTTTTCTTATAGGGTGTGATCAAGCATTGGCTTATGACCCTTTCTCGTAAAATTTTATTGCCAATCATTTCATTTGCAATGGTGGAAGTCTTCATAAAAATGAATTCGTATTCTTCCCAAGAACACGTAAAGGAACGTACCTCTTTTGCTATGGGTTCGTCAAGTAGGTCTAGGTCTAAACATTCATAAATTCTAGCAAATAGTGTGAAAGTTGAATCCAGCCATTGGATGCATGTTGCTAAGTCATCCTTGTGTCCATGGGCATGTTGGATGCCACTTTAAGAATGGGTCATCGTGGCTGCGATGGCTTAAGTTGTCCTGGTGGTTTGGGTTTAGTTGAACATGACAAGTTGATACGTGGTATGTAATATTCCCTCGCCCATGACTGTAAGACCCCTCCCTTTTATTAATTAAATGATTTTTAAAATTTTAACGCCCCCATGTCGATGTCGCTAGCTAGTGGAGGGAGGGGGAGCTACATTGGCACGACACCAGGAAGGGACGAGAGGACATGGCGGGTGATGGGGCTGTAGAGGAAGGCACGAGCGAGACAACCATCCCTTCTCTCCCCCTCCACCATATTCTACATGGCGGCCGTCCACCTACTTGCCTTGATGGGGATAAGGGGGGGCTCCACGCCATGCCATTCCCCTCTCCCCCCCAAATACTATTGTAAAATCCCACCCTTAGGCGAGAGAAGAAGGGCATTATTATCATTATTCTCCCCTGCTAATAGGCTGAAGGGGGGAGAGAGAGAGAGAGAGAGAGAGAGAGAGAGAGAGAGAGAGAGAGAGAGAGAGAGAGAGAGAGAGAGAGAGAGAGAGAGAGAGAGAGAGAGAGAGAGAGAGAGAGAGAGAGAGAGAGAATCTCCTTGGAAGCTTTCAAGCTTTCTCTCTGCCCCCCTCTTTGAGAGGGTTCCTATCGCCATTTTCCCCCCTGCGAGGAGTTAACTCCCTTATAGCCCGTGTGGTATCCATGAAGAAAAGGCCGAATTGTATGATGCCTCCCAAGTGAAGTAAGGTCTAATTGAGTGTGAGTCCCGCATCAACCAATGGAGCTATGGGTCAAGGAACCACGACACTTGTCTACTAGTTACATTCCATAAATCTGACTCTGGTAGGAATATTTTAAAATGTAGATCTGCTGCATTAGGTAGGGAGGAGTATTCATGAAAAAATCTACGATGGCTAACCACCAAGTAGGTTGTATTATAAAATCATGTTGGGAATTGTGTTTTATTGCACTCCGGCATGTTATTGAACGAACAATTTTCACAAACATCACGCATTAGCGCACACTGAAATCAAGGAATTTATTGTTTTTGTTCGTAAAGAATTGGATTTATGCATTAGCATTCGCAGGCTTGACCTGACTCCAGGTCCTACTCAAACAATCTCTATGTGACTCGAGATATATTCTTGAGGCCCTGTTACTAGTACAAGGGCGAAAAGTTGGAGGAAACAAGATGCATCCTCACGGATTGCAGGAATCGTCCTTTTTGGACAAGATGTGTATCTCAGTTAAGATGCTAATATAAAGTTTGCTTCCAAGGAACCTCTCTGAACAGTTTTCATGTCAGTGCCATAAGTTACGTGAACGAACCTTGTTTCCTAAAAGGCTTAATTAAGAAAGTTGATTTTAAATGTCACATATGCGAGCGGGCGAAACCCTTGACAGTCCTACGAAAGGGTGGTCCCAGAGAACTGGGAGAGTTCTCACAAGGTTCTAAGGTCGTACGACTTGTAAGTATTGAGAGGTTAGAATCCAATTCATACGGTTTTAGGGGGACCAGAATGGGCCTATGCCCTACGGATAGAGAAATTGAGAAGTGCATCCCTCTCATTTCCCATACTCTTTGAACCAAGTGCAGCGTGGATACCTTTGCGTGAAGTGGGATATCCAAGTCTCGATGCTAGAATGCTGTCAGGAGACCTCATCCTCTACGAACTCTAATTTCAGGTCGGTCCTAGTGGGTTCGACCGTGAACGTTTCATTGCGAGGTGGAACTGGGAAACCCTAGGTAGCAAACCCCATAACATTCCATGGGAGTGCAAGTGGCGTCACTTAGATTCCTCTCTCAATGGACCGCTAAAAACGTGCTTAGACCAATGATGGGCGGCGGGCACATTACAGTTAGTATCAGAGCCTACCCAGGAATAGGACAATCAAGATAGGAATAAATCGGGAAGAGTGAAGTGATGTTCTCATTAGAAAATATTTTTTCTTTCACTCACTTTTGGATTTTTGTTGCTTCCAGACCTATGAGGTATGGAGCAGGTTCATCATATTTCATATCATGTTCAGAATGGCTATAAACTCCTCAAGTTATCAAAGACGATCCGACATGATGGGGATCCTGGATCGACTCTACAACCCTTCACCACTGTATGTGGAAAGGCGTTGGACTTGAAGTGCAGGTTACTGCTACATGGATGCCAACCGACTCATTTATCTTCAAAACAATGATGGAAATACAGGATTCCAAGAATTCTTTGAGAACGAGTGGACTCATCCTTTTATGGTAACCTGTCTATCGACCTTCAAAGTGTATGCGGAGTTGTGTCAGGAGATTGACATGGAACCATAGGGTACTTCATACTTGAAGCATCCACCTACTCAATTCGTTCATGAATCGCATATAAGGGTATATAAGATATGCGTTTTAAGTAAGATAATTTTTTAAGATTTATATTACCGTGCTTTACTTGATTTATATTGATTATGCTAACATAAAATTTTGTCTGTGCAGGTGACCTTTGTGGATACTTGGATCTGCACGATGAGTCAAGGGATGAGCGACAAGGAGCTACAGGAGATCTTCACACGTATGTCTCTAGATCAAATGGCTCGATTCAGAGATATGGCGGACCAGGAGCTGTCTTGGACACCATCAAGCCGTTCTGTTAGATCTACTTTTGTGCACTCTGATGCTTCGGTTTCTAGTAGAGGATGTCCACGCTCCGGGTGGATGGAGTAGTTCTGGGGGATGCTATGGAGACATGGATGCAGTGAGCCCGTGGTTGGCTCGGGATATACGTGTTACTTCTCGCTCTCCTACAGGTTTGAGAGAGCGTGGCTCAGGTAGTTGTTGTGAAGGTATCGACGTAGTGTCTCCATCTCGTCGTTCTGTTGGAGTTGCATCATCTATGGGATTTGTTACACCTCTGGGGATGTCTACTCCGATCACTCTAACTTTTACTCAGTCATCCGCAGGTGGCACCCCTATGGGTGCTACTCCAAGAGATACTACCCCTATAGATACACTAGATATACAGGGGTCTCTTGGATATGCCCAGGAGCGTGGTCGTAGGTGGGTATAGATGATAGGATAGGAGTCGTCATCATTTATGATGAGGGGAGGAAGGTGATTGCTCGTATGAGAGACTTGTGCCAACAAGTTTTTTGGCACGTCTTTGATCATTAGAAGAACATAACGGAGGGGAGCAAGGACTACATAGTAGCATCCTTGAATGAGGAGTTTTCGATACCCACCGCAGTAGATAGGTTTTCTACAGGCTGGATGATGGAGTGCATGTGTGCGTACATGTCACACAGACGATCGGACGCACGTAAGGCACTTAAGAGTGGGGTCTCAAAGCCCAAGTGGCTAGACACAGATGACTGGCGCCGACTTACGGAGGAGGCTACAGATTTTCTCTAGGATGTTGGAAACAGCAGGGCGAGGCGACGAGGGCATGACTAGAGGCAGGAGTGGCCCAGCATCTTGGAAGTGGCGTCCACATGACTTATCTGGAGGACTTTGTAAGTTTTTCTTTTGTTTTGCTTGCTTTTTTTTTTTTGCAATATCCCTTGTACTATTAACAAGCATGTTTCTAATAGTTGTATTTTGTTTTCTTTGCAACACTCCATTATAAACCACGATCCCATCGGCCTAGAGACTCAATATGCAGAGAGACACGATCTCACTGCATTGATCAACCGATTGTATGGATGTGGTGGCCTAGTAAGTCACTCATCTTTCTTGTTCGTAGTTACTAATTTTAATTAAAATGCATTATTGTATAGTGGACTGATGTGTAGTTGTTTCTTTTTTTGCAGAGTCCGTTCGATGCTCCTTTGCGGCAGGAGGAGCTTTTGGATAGCTCGCCTTGGATTCGTGGAGTGCACATCCTTTTTTTTTTGTCATGTGATTTATGTAGACATTTTCTATGCACTATGTTATTATCATCCTTTGTATCTTGCCATGATTATACCGTCGCTTTTATTATGGGATCGTATATTTATTTTATGTATCAATCTTATGGATTCAAGTACACTTTTCCTTCATTTTGATGAGTATAAATTTTTTCTTTCCCTATAACCATCGGTATTAGTGTCGTAAATTTACTGCACGCATCACTATTAGCGTCGCAAGCAAATAGCGACGATGATAGTGATTGTTTTATGGTGTCGCTAATACCGATGTTTTTTACGACAATGGGAGCAAATTGTTTTATGAACATTTTCGTCGCTTTGAACGTCGATACGAGGCATGTATCTTGTAATGAGAAAGAAAGAGAGAGAATAAGAACACAAAGATATAGAATTATAGAGAGAAAATGTAAAATTTAAAAGAGAGAAGAAAAAAATTAAAGAGAGAATGGAGAGAGAGAGAGAGAGAGAGAGAAGAAAAAGAAAAAAAGAGGAGAGAGAGAAGAGGGAGAGAGAAAAAGAAGAGACAAAGACATAGAGAGAAGAAGAAGAAAGAGGAAAAGAGGGAGAGAGAGGGGGAAAAAGAGGAGAGAGAAAAGTTTTTTTAATTTAAACATTTCTTGAGAGAGGGGAGAAGGGAGAGAGAAAGAGAGATATATATGAAATTTGAAAGAGATAGAGGGAGAGAAGAAAAAAATAAAAAAATAGAAGAGAATGAAAATTAAAGGGAGAGAGAGAAGAGAGAGAGAGAGAGAGAGAGAGAGAGAGAGAGAGAGAGAGAGAGAGAGAGAGAGAGAGAGAGAGAGAGAGAGAGAGAGAGAGAGAGAAAAGATAAAACTTACATGCTTTGAGAGACACTAAGTGAGGGAAGGAAGATAAAGAAGAAGAAGAAGAAGAAGAAGAAGAAGAGAGAGAGAGAGAGAGAGAGAGAGAGAGAGAGAGAGAGAGAGAGAGAGAGAAATATAAAATTTAAAAGAGAGAGATAAGAATAGAGAATAGAGAGAGAAAAGAGAGAAGGAGAGAGAGAAGAAAAGGAGAGAGAACAAAAAACCGAGAGAAAGATATAAAGAGAATAGAAAAGAAAGAAGAGGAGAGAGAGGGAATAGAGAGAAAGAGAATTATAGAGAGAAAATATAAAAGTTGAGAGAGAGAGAGAGAGAGAGAGAGAAGAAATGCAAATCTCTCCCTTTCTCTTTCCCCTCCCCTTTTTTAATTAAGTCTCACCTTCCCCCTCTCATGTGTAGGGCCCATGCTCTCTCTCTCTCTCTCTCTCTCTCTCTCTCTCTTTTTAATTAAGTCAAACTTTTTAAAATCAAAAGTTTCTCTCTTAGTTACATTAACTTTTTTATTAATTAAATTTTTAATTTAAAGTTTTTTAAATAAAAAATTTCACACACTTTGAGAGAGAGAGAGAGAGAGAGAGAGAAGGAAAAGAGAGGGGAAAAGAAAAGGGGGGAGACAAAGAGAGAGAGAGAGAGAGAGAGAGAGAGAGAGAGAGAGAATAGGGGAAGAGAGGGAGAGAGGGGGAGAGAGAAAAATAGAAAAAAGAGGAAGATAGAAAAACTTCAAAGAGAAAGAGAGAGGAAATTAAAAAATAGAAAGAGAGCGAGATTTAAAAAACTTCAAAGAGAAAAGAGAGAGGGAAAATGAGAGAGAGAGAGAGAGAGAGAGAGAATAAAAAATTGAAAGATACAGAGAGAGAAGAAAATAAAGAAGAGGAGAGAGGAGGAACAGAGAGAGAAAATATAAAATTTAAGAGAGAGAAAAAAAGAAAAAAAGAGGAGAGAGAGAGAGAGGGAAAAATGAGAGGAGAGGGGGGAGGGGGGAGAAGAAAAGGGGGTAGAGCGAAAAGAAAAGCGGGGAGAGAGGAAAAGGAGAGAGAAAAATAAGGGGAGAGAGAATTGTAGAGAGAGAAGAAGAAAAAAAGCACAAAGAGAGAGAGAGACAAGGGAAGAATAAAAGAGGAGAGAGAGAGAGAGAGAGAGAAGAAAAGTGAGAAGAGAAGAAAAGGAGAGAGAATATAAACACAAAGAGAGATGAAAGATAAAATTTAAAAGAGAGAAAAGAAAAAATTTCAAGAGAATGAAGAGAGAGAGAGAGAGAGAATTAGACGACATAGGAAATTGGGAGGGGAGAGAGAGAGAGAGAGAAGATAAAAAATTTAGAAACAAAGAGGAAAAAGAGGAGAGAGAAAAATGAGAAATGGATTGTTGAGTACCATTGCAAAGCGGCCAAATATTCTGTGCGGTGAAGCGCGTGCAAAACGCTAATTCTACATTATTAACAGTAGTCTTGTAATATACCATTAAAGTGTCTCCAAGCATGGTTCACGTTTTATTTTGCAATATTTAAAATAACATGTGTATACGATACCAAATTGGATGAAACTTTACCAATATTGTTAGATACTACTATGCAAGGTTTGGAACAAGTTTCAAGTGGAATTTTATTATATACAAATATCAAAGTTTCAAAAGTGCACGCAAAGTGGGCAACAGAGCACTCAATAATATTATTTGGAGTTAGTGAAAAAGTTTACAATTTGTATTTAATTACAATTCTCCTAATGGGAATGCACAACATACCTATCAAAGTATTTTCATGAATATCTTAGCATGATAAAACAAATTGAGATGATTTTGGTTAGAAGCATTGAAAGTTTCCAATTTCTATGAAAATGGCCTTAATGGCAGGCATAGAAACATAGAGTTCCTAGCTTTTTTGACCCTTTCTATTTTTTCCAGATAAATTTCAAGCTTTTTTGACCGCTTCTATTCTTCTCAACTACTATCTTACATTGATCACATGGAGATCACATGTTGATGAAACTGTGTCTTCTTGATTTTTATCATCGGGAAGAAATGAATTTTTTACAGGGAGTTCAAGTTGCCACAAAAGTGACTTTTTTGATGCAATACTAGTATTAAAGAAAGGAGTATATGGTACCATTCTATATAACTATCATACTACCATTCTTATAAATTGAATAAAAGGCACACGAAAGTGCACTAAAAGAATATTAAAGGACTTAAAGAGAAAGAAATGAAAAGGGAGTAGAAAGAGAAAATATCCCATTTGTAGATTTAAAAAGCAACACACACACACACACACACACACGAGAGAGAGAGAGAGAGAGAGAGAGAGAGAGAGAGAGAGAGAGAGAGAGAGAGAGAGAGAGAGAGAGAGAGAGAGAGAGAGAGAGAGAGAGAGAGAGAGAGAGAGAGAGAGAGAGAGAGAGAGAGAGAGAGAGAGAGAGAGAGAGAGAGAGAGGTTCTCAAAGCTTTGCAATATCATGGGTAGATAGAATACTTAGATGTGTGCAAGGTTTGAGTTCTTTTATTAATTTGTGAAATTGTAGTAATATAATTGCAAAAAAAGAACAAATTTCATACTTAGATGCAAAAAAATCCTTTACCACATGACTGCCATGTTTATTAACAGAACCCCCACATAATTTCACAATTTTACTTACAAATAATCACCATTTTGTGATAATTGAATGGCACATATTTTGAAGGAATTTAATGTACAGTTTAGGATAAGTTTGCTTATAATATGGCAAAAAGGTATGCACATCCCATAGATTACCAAATTATCAAGTTCTAAGGTTTTCTTATGAAACTTTCTTTCTTATGAAACTTTCTTGAACAGTACTAGCCACCTATAATCATTTTCTAGTATGAACTTGACATATAAGAGACCATGTGTATATGCTTCACACTAGATCTTGTGTGAAAGTTGCATGGAGATTATGTTCGGAGAATTTTTAAGTCACCTTTAAAATATCAATTCATATCTTTTTCCATTAGATGGGAATGTTTAGAAATCCATAAGAAACATTGACAAATAAAAATGTAGCTTTTGCTTTAGCCTTTGAAATATGTGTCAAGTGTCAATCTTGTCAAATGTGAAAGGGAAAGGCAGATTTGAGAAGTCAACATGTGAGGTGAGTATTCCCTTTTTGGTCTTGTTGTCATCTAACAGTCCAATGACTTGTTCTCATAAATATGTGTTTTCTTATGCAAAAGAACCAGTTCTTATGTAGTGAAATGGTTTTAGAAATTGTATTGCTAGTGAAAATACTTTTGTCACATCAAAGTTGCACTCAAAGGATCTTGTGAGTCATTGAGCATAAATATAGCTCTTATTTAGATGACTTTTGTACTGAGCATGTAGAATGCACATTGTTATGTCCATGTAAATTGCGAAAACTCATCCCTTTGATGTAAGATGTGCACCGACAAAGGGAGCGTCTCCCTTGCAAATACTAGCTAAGAGAGTAGCTAAGAGCCACATTGGGTTT